>NC_091288.1:151570599-151901015 GCF_032444005.1 Ranitomeya imitator
CAGGAGACATTGTGGTTACATGAGACGTACTTTTTACTTTTTCACCAGTCAGAATTGTTAGAAGTCAGTAAAAACTTGGTGACATACTCCGACCCTGTGGAAGTTCCCCCCATCTGGATGGATTGGTTTTATGGGAAAATCTCGCTGTATCCGCCACACCCAGCAAAGCCATAATGGAGGCCATGTGGCTCACTACTGAGCGGCCATACATCCTTTGTGCAGTGGTTTAACATTTTCCTTGCCAAAACAAATACCCACCATTTTTTAACACATCATGTCACCAAGGAAGAAATAGCAAATTAGAAACAACAAACGTTCCAATTCCCACTGGAGTCTTACTTGCCAAACTCTGGTGACCCACATGCAGCCTCCATCTGGTCACTTTTGAAGAATTATTTTGATGCAGATTTTAGTCAAATTAAAATTTGGGTTACAGAGGGGCTAAAGACCTCCTTACACATCCGGCAGTTTTGTTATGGATTCCACTGGGAAATAAGCAACAAAGAAGCAGCATGTCACTTCTAGTGCGTTCAGTTTACATTCTGAGGCTCTGCTCACATGTCCAGTAATCAGAATGGATGCAGCAGAATACATTAAAGAAAAAAAAAAGTTGTGCAGACAATTTTTTTTTTTTTTAAGCCAGATAAGAAAAACACTGATTTCAACTAGATCTGTTTCTTTTAGAACATTGAAGTGTATGGAAAACAGATCTATTGACTAACCGCGTGTTTTCCTCCATTTATCTCTGACCCAGGAAGCATAAACCAATCCTTTTCAAACTAAAGAAAAATCAAACAATGGCCACTTCATGTATCGGTTTTCCATAGACTTCAATGTTAATAAAAAACGGGTCCAGTTGAAATCTTTTTTTTTTTAGTTGGAAAAAAAAAATGTCTCTGCACAACTCTCGTCAGCGCATTACTGCTGGATCCGCTCTAACAAATGATTACTGGACATGTGAACAGAGCCCAAGACTGTATTCACTTGCCTCACTGTAGTGTGTGAATGGAATTGGGACCATGCATATACCCTGCATGATAGCGATAATCCCGGGAAGCCTTTCATTCCTATTCCCAATATACCACCCAATGACCAGGCAATGTGAGTGTTGCTCCACACATGCCGACCATACAGAGCTACTCTGCTAATTAGCTCTAGAGCTGTAATTGCCATTTGCCTACTGTCTTTAGTACCATGCAAAAATAATTGTCAGTATACATAGGCCGAGGATTTGACATGCAAAATACTTTACCTCTAAGTAACATAATCCCTGGGACCACAAATAACAAGCTCCATAGGCTTTCCTGTAATTATACCTTCTACATATTAAAGGACTGCCAAATCTCACGATGATTAAAACTAAAGGGTCCAAATGATGAAGCGGGACCTAAAACATATGTTACTGCGAACAACCACAACATGAAGAGGGGTGCTCGAACTAAAGCACTAGCTTAAAGGGGTATTCCCATCGCCAAGATCCTATCCCAATATGTACTAGGAGTAATAATATTAGCAAATCCCTCCAATTAGAAATGTAGTATAGTTCTTCTAATTTGCCATGTCTCTCTCCTCATGTGCAGGCATTGCGGGACCTTAGGTATTCATGGTTACGACCACTGATATAGTGACAGTTAATTGCTAATGTCTGCAAATTGACATGCCGATTTGGCGCTTATCCTAAGTCACATTACAAGACTCGTTAAAGGGTCAGCAATGACTTGTAGGATCGCTACATCCAACAGATGGCACTATAGAGTTCAAGTCCTCTTCCTCTCTGAAGAGGCAATTTGCATACTAAAGATCCAGAAACCTAATGGCGGGTCAATTATAATCCTAAAAGAAATGATGAATTTGGGGCTGATGGTCCGTCTAGGCCAAGACCAGTGTGAATGGATTCGTTTTATGTAGACTAGGTCAGGGCCCATATGAAATCATACCATAAGATGTGGGAAAGAATGTGTAACTTGTGGGAATCCTGTTATCAGCAGACAGAAAGCAGAGTCACTTTCCCAACTGTCTCTGGTCCCTGATCTGCCGCTCTCAGGGGACGGACAGCCAGCTGTCACTGAGAAGCTAAAACAGGACCCGGAACCAGCTCAACACACTCCCCACTGTCAGGACAAAGCTCACAGGGGTAATGTCAAGAGTTTAAATCAGGGGTGGGGAATCTCAGGCCCCAGGGCCATTTATGGCCCTCGATGACCTTTTATCAGGCCCCCCCGAGCAGATTCTCAAGGACCACATTCTTGGGCAGGGAGGTGTATTTTGACTTCCACCAGCACATTTTTTTCTTCTTGCTCTGTTAGCACACACGTTGTGTTCACTACTGAACACTGAAGGGCATGCAATGAAAGATTACGTCCTGACACCAATGCCACAGTCAGGATGTCTTGTGGGCGGAGTCTGTACAGCCCCCGAAGGATGGTATAAATATCCAAATGGCCCTTGGCAGAAAACAAGATTCCCCACCCCTGGTTTAAATAATCAAACAATAACGTGGTGGCACACTCAGGTAAGTAATGCTTTATGTTCCGACGTTTCCACCATTCACTTACGTTACATACTCTCAGAGCGCCTCATATTAGCCGTTCGATTTGTCGTTAGACGTGGAACATTTGCCATTTCATTTAGGCTAGTGGTCAGTATTAGCCATAAACCATGTAATGCTTTCTAAGCTTATGGTGCTTGTTGGAGTTTCTGGTTACGCACAGGGTTCCTTTTTATAAAGTTTTTGAGGACAATTCCAGGACTGGATTTGAAAACAAAAAAAAGTTTTTACTTTGTGATCCATACCAGGTTTCGGCTTCAAAAAGAGCTGTAAAATGCACAAAATGAGCACTTTCACCCTGAATGTGTATGGACAACAGGGGAGGACATACGATTGGTGCAAACTTTGCAGCCGTACAGGGATCCAAAAGAAAAGGGGGCCACTTCTACCTCCAAAGCAACAGCAGCAACAATAATCATAAATAATGAATAATTAATATAATATAAAATAAATATAATATAATATAAAATAAATATAATATAATATAAAATAAATATAATATAATATAAAATAAATATAATATAAATATAATAATATATATATATATATATATATATATATATATATATATATATATATATATATATATATATATATATATATACATACACACACTCATGGCCAAAAGTATTGACACCCCTGCAATTCTGTCAGATAATACTAATTTTCTTCCTGAAAATGATTGCAAACACAAATTCTTTGGTATTATTATCTTCATTTAATTTGTCTTAAATGAAAAAACAGAAAAGAGAATGAAGCAAAAAGCAAAACATTGACCATTTCACACAAAACTCCAAAAATGGGCCAGACAAAAGTATTGGCACCCTCAGCCTAATACTTGGTTGCACAACCTTTACCCAAAATAACTGCGACCAACTGCTTCCGGTAGCCATCAATGAGTTTCTTACAAAGCTCTGCTGGAATCTTAGACCATTCTTCTTTGGCAAACTGCTCCAGGTCCCTGATATTTGAAGGGTGCCTTCTCCAAACTGCCATTTTTAGATCTCTCCACAGGTGTTCTATGGGATTCAGGTCTGGACTCATTGCTGGCCACCTTAGGCTAGGTTTCCATTGCGTTAATGGGAACGCGCTAACGGACAGCGTTGCACGGCAAAATTAACGCCGTGCAACGCGTCCGTTAGCGCGCCCATTCACGGCAATGGGAACGCGCAGCACTAGCACTGTAAATAGCGGGATGGTGCCAAAATAGTAAGCCAGGACGCAGGATTCCCTGACGAAGCCTGGTCCGCCAGGCGATACGCGTGGGGCATCACCACACCAGGTTGTATCTTTGTGGGAGGTTATCTCCCGTTTACCTTCTGTGACCCAGTGATTTCACCATATATAGGTTTCCCATTAGCCATTGTTTGGGCTCGCCCTTTTTTTTACTTCTGCTTGGGACATATTGTTGTGCCTACTATTGTTTTGTTGGCCTGGCACGGTGTGCATCCTGGCTTACTATTTTGGCACCATCCCGCTATTTACAATTTTGCGCTGTACCCCATGAGCCATTTGGGTTAATTTTGGGTTACCTTATTACACTGTATTATGGTCCGCTTTTCCTGAGTGTTTTTGATGGTGCTTATATGTTTTTAATTATGTTTTTATTGTTTATGGTGTGTTTTTTCTTTGATCTGTCAATAAAATCAGCTTGTATTTTATGTATTTTGTTGCTCATTAATTGCAGGTGTGCGACTTGTTGCAGTAATGCTTTTCTCTTTGGATTTCCATGTTCGGCACGCGCTAGCGACGCGCCGGTGTTTTGTGGCGCGCCGTGGACGCTGCTTGCAGCGTCCGAGGCGCGCCCGCGGTCTG
Organism: Ranitomeya imitator; assembly: GCF_032444005.1. Taxonomy (NCBI): domain Eukaryota; kingdom Metazoa; phylum Chordata; class Amphibia; order Anura; family Dendrobatidae; genus Ranitomeya; species Ranitomeya imitator. Next base: position 151,574,963 of record NC_091288.1, read on the forward strand.
TTCCCCGCTCTCGCAGATCGGGGATCTGCGAGAGCGGGGACGTTACCGCAACCCCGGAACGCGGCCCCGGTAAAAACATTGCGTTAGCGCAATCTGCTAGCGCTAGCGCTAAACGGATTGCACTAACGCAATGTGACCCTAGCCTTAGAAGTCTCCAGTGCTTTCTCTCAAACCATTTTCTAGTGCTTTTTGAAGTGTGTTTTGGGTCATTGTCCTGCTGGAAGACCCATGACCTCTGAGGGAGACCCAGCTTTCTCACACTGGGCCCTACATTATGCTGCAAAATTTGTTGGTAGTCTTCAGACTTCATAATGCCATGCACACGGTCAAGCAGTCCAGTGCCAGAGGCAGCAAAGCAACCCCAAAACATCAGGGAACCTCAGCCATGTTTGACTGTAGGGACCGTGTTTTTTTCTTTGAATGCCTCTTTTTCTCCTGCAAACTCTATGTTGATGCCTTTGCCCAAAAAGCTCTACTTTTGTCTCATCTGACCAGAGAACATTCTTCCAAAACATTTTAGGCTTTTTCAGGTAAGTTTTGGCAAACTCCAGCCTGGCTTTTTTATGTCTCGGGGTAAGAAGTGGGTCTTCCTGGGTCTCCTACCATACAGTCCCTTTTCATTCAGACGCCGACGGATAGTACGGGTTGACACTGTTGTACCCTCGGAATGCAGGGCAGCTTGAACTTGTTTGGATGTTAGTCGAGGTTCTTTATCCAACATCCGCACAATCTTGCGTTGAAATCTCTTGTCAATTTTTCTTTTCCGTCCACATCTAGGGAGGTTAGCCACAGTGCCATGGGCTTTAAACTTCTTGATGACACTGCGCACGGTAGACACAGGAACATTCAGGTCTTTGGAGATGGACTTGTAGCCTTGAGATTGCTCATGCTTCCTCACAATTTGGTTTCTCAAGTCCTCAGACAGTTCTTTGGTCTTCTTTCTTTTCTCCATGCTCAATGTGGTACACACAAGGACACAGGACAGAGGTCGAGTCAACTTTAATCCATGTCAACTGGCTGCAAGTGTGATTTAGTTATTGCTAACACCTGTTCGGTGCCGCACGTAAGTTACAGGTGCTGTTAATTACACAAATTAGAGAAGCATCACATGATTTTTCGAACAGTGCCAATACTTTTGGTGTGGAATTATATCCAATTTGGCTTTAGGACAATTCTTTTTGTGTTTTTTCATTTACGACAAATTAAATGAAGATAATACCAAATAATTTGTGCTTGCAATCATTTTCAGGAAGAAAATGAGTATTATCTGACAGAATTGCAGGGGTGTCCATACTTTTGGCCATGACTGAGATTATATATATATATATATATATTCAATATTCTGCCATTCAGTTCACAGTGGTCACTCTGAGGTTCTGATCACAAGCTTACAATCCAAGAGGAAATGGGGGCGCAGTTTCTATTACAGACACAAACGGGTGTAATATAATTGGGCTGTAAAGGGCCCATGTAGTGACTTTGCTGAGGGCACGCTTCTGTCCGCACACTCGCCTCTGCTGGAGACACGGTTTTTCAGGCTAGTCTGCCTAAAGCAATGTTATTTCCCCCTGCATTCAGTGACTATCGGGGATGACATCCGAAGCCACACAAACTGGTGTCATTGATTAGAATGATTCAGACAGCCACTATGTGCTCCGTCATGCTTCAGCTTTGGCTGTCTACGTCTATTGGAGGTGGACGAAAATAGTCAATGGGCCCATCAGCACATACGCCCAAACCGTTTTCATGGACAGAACACGTGCCTATTATAGCTTGTGGTGCGAATTACAAGTATATAATTTTGCGAGGACTAACGATGACTAAGGGGTGATCTTATTTTAATGTATAAATATATGAGGGGACAGTACAAAGACCTTTCTGATGATCTTTTTAATCATAGACCTGAAACAGGGACAAGGGGGCATCCTCTGCGGTTGGAGGAAAAAAGGTTTAAGCATAATAACAGACGCGGATTCTTTACTGTAAGAGCAGTGAGACTATGGAACTCTCTGCCGTATGATGTTGTAATGAGTGATTCATTACTTAAATTTAAGAGGGGACTGGATACCTTTCTGGAAAAGTATAATGTTACAGGGTATATACACTAGATTCCTTGATAGGGCGTTGATCCAGGGAACTAGTCTGATTGCCGTATGTGGAGTCGGGAAGGAATTTTTTTCCCCAATGTGGAGCTTACTCTTTGCACATGGGTTTTTTTTGCCTTCCTCTGGATCAACATGTTAGGTTAGGCTATGGGTTGAACTAGATGGACATATAGTCTTCCTTCAACCTTAATAACTATGTAACTATGTAACTATGTAACTTCACAAAAGAAAATAAATAAATCAAGACATGTATGTTTTCGATCTGAGTCATGGATCAAAGTCACCCATACATGTCTATGTGTCCATGAAATACACTAATTGTACACGAATGGCATCAGTGTAGTATCTGTGTACTGTCCATGATTAACACTGGTCATGAATTTGATGAGCAGCGGTCGCCACACCGCCGTCCCAGCCCCACCCACTTTGACCTGGACTTAAAGGTCAGATGACGCACAAATCTCTTAACCTTGCTACAATCTAATGTGCTAGGCACAGGACAAACTATGAATGCTATGTATCTGGGCTGAGAGCAGGACTGGATAAGTACCGTCTGTAGCGTCGGAGTATGAAGAGGAGAGTTCTCTCACTCGGCACACAAGCCTCTACAAACTGCTGGAGAAGATTATACACAATATGTTTGGAAACTTGTAAAACTTTCCATTTATAAAGTGAATAGGCGTTCAGCACATCTAAGACAGAAAACGACTCAGTGGTTACTTGAAAACTGAAAGCAAACATTAGGTAACTTGGCCAAAGATCAATCTGAGCGTTATCAGTTTGGCCCCATGCAGAGGTACCAGACTGCAAACTATCTACATCCGGCCACTTTCCCCAAGGAGCTGAATCAATGTGCGCAGCCCGGCTACAAATAAGTGGAGCACTGTTAAAAAACCCTTCCCCCACACCATTATACATCAATTCATTCCCAAGTATGTTTCACCACACGCGAAGACGTACAGTTACTGATAAAATAATGCTGGTGCATCTTTTCTTAGAACTGTTCAATTTCTATGTTACTGTATATGTACTGTTGTGCCGCAGTGTTCTCACGGTGCAGTAATGAGGCACTGACCCAGGAAAGTTCAAAGCAAACACATTTAATGTCCAAACCTTACAAAATGAACAGCACATGATATCCTCCGAATCGCAGTGGGGGTGTCACAACAGTCCATATCAGAGACCGGCTGCCGAGTGCGACTGCATCACTGTCACTGAGGGGTGCCAGGCGTTCGCTGCTCTCGGCTCTGTGTTAACTCACACAAGCTGGCTGTTGCAGAGCCACCTGCTCTGCCGCTTGCAAACACTGACACACCCAAACCCTTTACTGCAGGGTTTTTAAATGGAGTCTGAGGCCCTGGACCACTTGTAAGACCCAGCAGGAGGGAGCGAACCAAACCACTACCATCCTGTAGTTCGCTCCAAAAATAAAAAGCCCATGCCCGGTTTTCTTAAATCTACTTTGGGCAAATAGATTATATAAGACCACACTTTAATTCTGTATTGCAACCACAGCTAAATCTCTGACTGCAATGCACTCCAGCGACCTTAATACGCTTCTATGCGCATCTTGGGGGTTACAAAGCATCCCTCACATACAATACCCGTCACTGCCTCACAATACACTTACAAATGAGTGTTAATTAGGGATGAGCGAACGTGCTCGGCGATACTCTTATCACTCGACTATCCCGATGATTAGATATACTCGCTAATCAGCGAGCATTAGCCAGTGCTCGATGTAAAACTCAAATTCCCGCCACACACCTTTGGCACCGGTTGCACAGCCAATAAGCATGCAGGGATTGAGTGTGCATCTCTAATGTCACAATGGCATTACTAGGATTGGCTGGCAGTGTGGCATCATCAGGGGTTATAAAAAGAACAGGCACTGCCGCACTTGGCACACTGATCCCATAGCACAGCTCTGTGACCGTTGTTATTGGAGGGAGAGAGTACTTATACTGTGCAAACAAGCATGGACAACGAATCAGAGTCTTGTAGTGTTGATACTGGTGCTGAAGCTGAGCCATCACACTAACATCCTTTCTAAGGGCTAATCTGGTGCTTTACTGTTTGCATCAGATCTGTACAGGGAGGGAGAGAAAGTTTCAGGAGCAGAAAGAGGGGCGGAATACAGTCTCTAGAGAGGGATTAGGGCTTTGCGGTCCATTGCTAAATATATAGCTGTGGCAGTTGACCACATTTTTTTTTTTTCGGGTGAAAAAAATTGACCATATTGTCTTCCATAGAGTATTAGGTGCTTTGTAGAACATTTTTGAGTTATATAACACTCCAAAAAAGTGTTATATTTTCACTGTATTCAATTACTCATCCATATACTATTACGTGGTCTGTGGCACATTTCGGTGTTACACAATAGTCCAAAACAGCGTTGAAACATTTTTCTGGATTCACTTACTCACCCATTGAGTATGCTATGTTTTGGGGTACATTTCTGAGGCATATAAAGCATATAAAGCTCCATATAAAGCTCCAAAACGGGGTTGAAAGATTTTTTTGGGTTCAATTAGTTATCCATACAGTGTAACATACTTAGCAGGCGACAAAGATGACAAAATCATGCGAGGCTCCCAAGGGATGAATGTCGTAGCTGGTGCGACAGCGGAGGTGGCAGTAACCTGTGGTCCAGAACCTGTGGTCCAGAACCTGTGGTCCTGGAGCCACCAAGGCCCAAACTCCAGCTGCAACCTTTATCGCTGGGCTTCTTGCAGACTGCAGACGCGATGAGCCAGGATCCAGAAACTGCTGAGCGGATGGTGGAACCTAAGTTAGTCAGAAAAGATAAAAAGGCGAATCCGGGCCAGGGCTATAAAAACGCTGTCAGGCCTGCTAGCTGTAAGGTACTGACAAATGGCAGCCAGGAGGGAGGTCATTATGTAAAACCAGCAGCAGAGATGGGGGGTCCATAGAAGAGTTTGGGACCCATAATCACATCTCTATCAACCAGCAGGCAGTAGAGACACAACATTTGCCTCGAAGGCTGCAAGAGCCAACAGCTGGAACCAGGATCACAATCCTCAAAATGGTGGTGCAACATAGCTGGCATGCAGTGGGTGTGATCCGAGAAGGAAGAGAGCAGGATGAACCCTTCTTGAGAAATGAAAGGGCCTGGGAGAAGCTCCTCGAAGTGGCACAAGACAGGGCTACCACCCCCACTCCCGAGTGATCGTACTGTACTTGGCGTTCCCCATCTCCTATGTGAGAGCAGGCGATAGTGCAGGTGACACAGAGGGCTGTCGCCCATTTCGCTGTATCTGGGGCTCTGGCATTACACTACCAAAAGCTGGAGGCACCTGGGAATCAGGCTCCAGTAAGCAGATGGAGACAGTCTCTCCAGCCTCCCAAGGAAGGGGAATAAGAAGTGGACACCTGAAGAGGATTACTGCAGTACCCTCTTTATAATTTTTTTTCTTGGCTTTGCACTTTGTGCAAAATCTTTATGAGTGTAGAGGTACATCAACTAGAGTTTTTTTTTTTTCTTTGTTTTATGAGGCACTCCAGTTGGTGCCTTCAAGGGTGTATTGATGACCTCATTTGAAATTATTGTACAGATTTGCACTTCGTGCATGGCCTTTACGAGTACAGGAGTACCACTACATGACAATTTGAACAGAATTAACGTTCTCCATCTTCTCGTCACCTATGCTACCATTCTCTCACCCGAGAGAATCTGATCACAGTAAGCCGACACTGATCAAACTCAGATCAGCGTATGATCGAAGTGTCTTAAGCATTATCCAGCCGATTATCTCACATGACTGAATCAAAGCTCATGTGACCCCGGCCTAAAAGTAACAAAAATGGTTCAAGATAGAAAAAAATATTACCAATTTGGAACACATGCAAAATTCATGAACCACATGAGCCATTTTGATCAATTTGGCATAATAGAAGTCAGCAAAAGACAAAAATTGAAAACAACGCAGAAAAAAGAAAAAGGAACTTAAAAGAAAAAAAAGTAAAGACGAATCCGGCCTATAAAATACACAGAAAATATACTCCCAGGAATTAATTCCTCAGAGGGATTTTACCCCACAGTCACAAAATATAAGCTACGTCTGAATGGACAGCAAATCAATGTTTCTTGCCTCAGTATACTTTGATATAGTGTAATAAGGCCTCATTCCGACATCTGTTTATCACATACAGTACAGGCCAAAAGTTTGGATACACCTCATTTAACTTTCACAAACCTATAGATGCCGGTAACATATGGGCCTATCTCAGTGATTTCTTTTTTTTGCAGACACACTGTGAACAGCTCCATAGATTGTGTATACTCTACCCATGAAAACGACAGATCACGTACAGTACAGACCAAATGTTTGGACACACCTTCTCATTTAAAGATTTTTCTGTGTTTTCATGACTATGAAAATTGTACATTCATACTGACGGCATCAAAACTAGTGTGCAAAGCAGTCATCAAAGCAAAAGGTGGCTACTTTGAAGAACCTAGAATATAAGACATATTTTCAGTTGTTTCACACTTTTTTGTTAAGTATATAATTCGACATGTGTTAATTCATAAGTTTTGATGCCTTCAGTGTGAATGTACAATTTTCATAGGCCCATATGTTACCGGCATCTATAGGTTTGTGAAAATTGTAGACCGCACACCGATAACAGTGCGCCATCAGCGAGCGGTCAGGATTAACACTGTGTTGGATAGTAGAATTGTCACTTATTTTTGTCACACATGAAGATGATGAATGAAACACTATCCACTGATGAAAAGCAGATCAAAAACTGGGTTCTACCAATGTGAAAAATGAGTGACATCTGAATGAGGCCTTATACAGAAGAATACACCAAAAACCACCACGAAAACCTAAATGTCCTCGGAGTAATTGCAGCTAACATGTTCCTATGGTGTATTAGAAGTGTTTGGGCGGCAGGTGTCCAGGAAATCCCCATAGAATGTCATATGCTTAGCGTGAGCGTTGTAATGTAGCAACAGCATATACAGTAGCAGAGTAATTACAATGAGTATCTGAGAAGCAGAGTGGAAACCATATATTTGCATTTTCAGGTCCTATAGGGTACTGGTCTGCTCCCACTCACCCTTCTCCTAGGGTCCTGGTCCGGCCCACCCACTCTTTTCATAGGGTCCTGGTCTGGTCCCACTCATCCTTCTCATAGGGTCCTTCTCCGGTCCCACCCACCCTTCACATAGGGTCCTGGTCCAGTCCCACCCACCCTTCTCATAGGGTCCTAGTCTGGTCCCACCCACTCATCTCATAGGGCCCTGGTCCGCTCCCACCCACTCATCTCATAGGGCCCTGGTCCGCTCCCACTCACCCATCTAATAGGGTCTTGGTCCGCTCCCACTCACCCTTCTCATAGGGTCCTGGTCTGGTCCCACCCACCCTTCTCATAGGGTCCTGGTCCGGTCCCACCCACCCTTCTCATAGGGTATTGGTCCGGTCCCACCCACCCTTCTCATAGGGTCCTGGTCTGGTTCCACCCACCCTTCCCATAGGGTCCTGGTCCGGGTCCCACCCACCCTTCTCATAGGGTATTGTCCGGTCCCACCCACCCTTCTCATAGGGTCCTGGTCTGGTCCCACCCACCCTTCTCATAGGGTCCTGGTCTGGTCCCACCCACCCTTCTCATAGGGTCCTGGTCTGGTCCCACCCACCCTTCTCATAGGGTCCTGGTCTTTAAACGAGGGGTACCAACAATTTTGACCACGAGTGTATAATTTAGGAGGCCTTCCCCCCCCACTCTATGAGGGTCCCCCATTGTTTATGATTCCCCCACAAGTTTTAGTTAAAATAAAATACACCGTACCCACCTAATACAGGATCCTGAACGCTCCACCGGCGAGGCTCGGGCAGACCGACATGATGTCATAGCGCCACACGCACAGGACATCAGAGTCGTCACACAGTGCGATGAGGTCTCCACTCCGGGACTTTGACGTCCTGTGCATGCGTTGGTGCCTCGGCCGTTCTGTAGACCACAGGCTTAAAAACGACCTGCGGTCTACAGAACAGATTGATATTGCAGGGAGATCATGCCGACACAGTTAGTGGTAGCATAGCTCTGGGTAGGTCTCTGAGTGCTGGGCTACCATACCCTCTGCCCCACCGGTAGCTACACTACTGCCTTTCAATGTGGAAAGGGGGATTCTACTGTGAATTTGGCCACAGCAAAACATTTTAAGCTGATTTATAAAGAAGTCAGAACTTTAAATTTCAGTTTGGTCATAACTCAGCTCAGAAGAGACAGACACTCTAAAGACACTTTACAGTCAGTAACAGACTATGTACGGTGATACCTAGTGGCTGTAGATCCCAAACTCTACAAAATATTTAAAAGGGCCTCTGTCAATACTGAATGACCGTTAAAAACAAGTCCCACCGCTCGGTGCATCACGGCGGGGCCAAACATTCATATACCTTCCCACCTGCTTGATTTCTCCATCTCCCCCCACTCCTCCTCCTTTGATTGACAGGCTTGGCTTCATAAAGCCAGAGAGGGGTGGACAGATATAGACAATAACCAAGCAGGGGGAAGTGCACATAAATGTCTGGCCCTGCCATGAAGCACAGAGCACCTGTACTTGGTTTCAATGGTAATTTTGTGCTGTCAGGCCCTTTAATAAAAACCTATTGCAAAAATCATTTGCATAAAAAAAAGCCACCAAAAGGTGTCCATGTTCCCTAAAACCTGGTTTCAATGGCAAGGATGTTCTTATAAAGCGGATATAATACAGAAGTTATTTACTAGTGCTGGCAAGTGCCTTAGCGTACTAGTCATTGGAAGGACATACGGATTCGTACTCCGAGGCTGTGCTTCCACACAGACCATTTGGAGAGTTTTTGATGGTAGATATTTTCTGCACCTATTATGTAAATTAGGTTACTTTCTTTTTTATTGCATTTTATTTTTTAAAAGCAGAAGAAGCTTCAAGAAAACAGGCTGTTTTTTTTTTTCTTGAAGCAGTGTTTTTTGTCATTTTTTGCAGTTTTAGTAGTGGTGTGCCACTAGTGTATTTTTTTTCCTCTTCCTGAATAAAAAAAAAAAAGGGTTTTTATGGGCAGTTTTGAAGCAGTTTTACCAACAGCAAAGTGGATAATCCATTAAATGAAATAGGAAAAGTATTCAAATCCTAACTGAAGCCGTTTTTGAGTAAAGAGATTGGAGCTGAACCATTGCAAAATTCTACCCAAAATTGTGTGAAGCTAGCCTAAACGTCTACAAGCCGGATCCATTGCCATAGAAGAGTGATTGTCCTCTCGTGTGGGAAGTCCACGCCATCATGGCACATTCTATATACATGAGCCACTTAGAAATACGACAGTATTATGTGCCAGCAATGGCATTTGTGCCCTTACATATCTTATGGGAGGACCGGCAGGTGTTCTGCACATAGCCCAGATGAATTGCCTAGAATGCCCAAGTAGTGAAAATTTCTGGAAACGAGTATTACTTTAAGTACTAATTATGTTCTGCGCGGTTCTGCTATGAATGCCACATGGCCAGTTCCTACATTAAAGAAGAGAGTATCTTTCAACCATGAGTCGTGCCACAAAGTTCGCGATCTGAGCTGGAAGCCATAAAAAGGAAACTAAAAAGAGAAACTATTTTAGATCTATGAATTATTGCCATGTGCTGTCTTAAAATAACATCAAATCAGCCACCAAGGCGGCTCAGCTTTATTCCAGTACACGGGCATAAATCAGTAAAATTGAAGAGTGATAGCTATGTATAAATTAGGTCACTCCACCCATAGACTACATGAGAAATCTCTAAGAAAACCATTCGGAAAAAGCAAAATGCAAAAAAAAAAAAAAAAAAAAAAAAGCAGGAACGTAGAATTCCAAATACATCCAGTCCTGAGGACAATGCACAGTTGTTAATGCAGTGTGTTAAAATTGTCCTCATATTCTGGCAGATGAAGTTTTGTATCAGATCACATTAGATGTAAAAGCAACAACCAGAGTCATGGAAGGCGGTGCCGCAGTGGTGGAGAGTCACTATGCCGCAGTGGTGGAGAGTCACTATGCCGCAGTGGTGGAGAGTCACTATGCCGCAGTGGTAGAGAGTCACTATGCCGCAGTGGTGAAGAGTCACTATGCCGCAGTGGTGAAGAGTCACTATGCCGCAGTGGTGAAGAGTCACTATGCCGCAGTGGTGGAGAGTCACTATGCCGCAGTGGTGAAGAGTCACTATGCCGCAGTGGTGGAGAGTCACTATGCCGCAGTGGTGGAGAGTCACTATGCCGCAGTCGTGAAGAGTCACTATGCCGCAGTCGTGAAGAGTCACTATGCCGCAGTGGTGGAGAGTCACTATGCCGCAGTGGTGGAGAGTCACTATGCCGCAGTGGTGGAGAGTCACTATGCCGCAGTGGTGGAGAGTCACTATGCCGCAGTGGTGGAGAGTCACTATGCCGCAGTGGTGGAGAGTCACTATGCCGCAGTGGTGGAGAGTCACTATGCCGCAGTGGTGAAGAGTCACTATGCCGCAGTGGTGGAGAGTCACTATGCCGCAGTGGTGGAGAGTCACTATGCCGCAGTGGTGGAGAGTCACTATGCCGCAGTGGTGGAGAGTCACTATGCCGCAGTGGTGAAGAGTCACTATGCTGCAGTGGTGGAGAGTCACTATGCTGCAGTGGTGGAGAGTCACTATGCTGCAGTGGTGGAGAGTCACTATGCCGCAGTGGTGGAGAGGATACAGGATGCAGAATATTGAAAGGACCTCACTTCACCTATTAGCCAAAATGGCACAAAAGAAATATAGTGTTCTGGCAAACAGGGAAGACCAAAGCATTTTGTATTAATGAGGTGAGTTCCCCCAACTGTAATGAATAAAGCAGATCTTCTGAGCAATCTCATGCGGTCTTGTGTCAGTTTGGTTAAAAGCAGAACAGACCTGTCCCTGTGAGTCAGTGACAGACACTTAAATAGTGTTATATGCATAGTTCAGTCATTCATTAATTTATCAGGATTTTACCTCATGGAAAACCTGTAACTAAACGGAGTGGTAAGGGAGAGCAAAAGGGAAGAGGGAGGGGGGAAAAAAGGGGGAGAGGAAAAAAAAAGTAAGAGGGAGGGAGGGGAAAAAAGGGAAGAGGGAGGAGAAAAAAAGGGAAGAGGGAGGGGAAAATAGGGAAGGGGAGAGGAAAAAAGGGGAGAGGGAGAGGAAAAACGGGGAGAGGGAGAGGAAAAAAGGGGAGAGGGAGAGGAAAAACGGGGAGAGGGAGAGGAAAGAAGGGGAGAGGGAGAGGAAAAACGGGGAGAGGGAGAGGAAAGAAGGGGAGAGGGAGAGGAAAAAAGGGGAGAGGGAGAGGGAAAAAAGGGGAGAGGGAGTACTGTTTATGTAAATCTGATCATACAGAGCGAATAAAGTTATGAAACACCCCAAGACCAAGAATGGTGGGTAGCAGAGCCACAGTGGTAGCTCATGTACATGACACCATAGACCCCATCATGGCATAATGTAAGCTTTTACACGTGTTCTAAAAGTATGCAACTCAAATTAGAAGGAAAAAAAAAATTTATACTGCATACACACAGGTACTATATCACAAAACACGTGCTTCGCACAGCAGGCCTCTCTGGGAACAATGTCAGAATTCAGTGAGAGTAGAGGGCAGCAATTTTATTTCTTTTATACATTTTTTGATAAAGCAAGATAAAATGACCTGATGCTATGCAGTATAATAATTAAGCATTGAAATGCAAAATCGCGTCAGCGCACAGCACATGGAGACTTCATGCTGAATATATGACTGGCTGCTAGAGGAGGAGATTTCTTGATAAATATAAGTAGTTGTTATTTCTGTATGATGAACAGTCTCCTGTAACCGCACTTGCACTTTATCAATCTACTAGAAAATATCATAGAATCATCGCTATTTTTTAACCTTTTCTCTTAAGCTTCATTTACCCTAGAAATCGTGAACAAAAGATTAATGATTCTCTTTCAGTGTGACACGTTTATCAGGCGAAGCATTCATTTGTGCGGCGTAGAAGATAATCGTCCCAGCAGTGCATCGTCCTGTGTAAACAGGATTCACACTGCCGAGAACCATGGCAGCCTATGTGCACTGAGCAATTACAGATGACTGTGTACATCATTTCCTTTGGTCTCCCTGTGTAAAACAGGCTATTAAGTGACCGCCAATCAATGAAGGGTCACACATTTCGAGTAGTACTTTGGCGCTGGACAGTCCATGTCAACAAACTATTGTCTGATGGGCAGCACGTTACGACTGAGGATCAGTTACCGGCAAAACAAACGATGTGCACTGAGTGATCTAAACTAGATGGATCAGCATGCCTAGGCTGCCACTGTTCTCGGCAGTGCGGGTCCGGTTTACACCGGACAATGCGCGGCTGAGAACGATGATCTTTCATGCTGCATAGAAGATAATGTCACCAGATGACCGAGGGTATTGCTCGTTAATTGTGTTAACGGCAGCCTGTTTACATAGCAAGATAATCATTAAACGAGCAGTTTAACAAGGCGCGATCACAATTATCTAGCAATGTAAATGGGGTGTTCCGAAGGCAGCGCAGTTTTCTCCTAACTCCCCATCTATTTAGTCCCATAATTCTAAGCTGTTTTTTTAATATACTTGCTTTCAAAATTCCCTACCGTTCCCAAACTACACCTTATGGCTGTTGGATTTTTTTTCCCCATTTACGGCTGGATAACGATTTGTTTGAGTATCCGCAGTGCACGCTGGGATACTCAAACGAAGAGTCATCAGGGGACATAGGCTGCGGTCACTGTCACCGCCCCTGCCCCTTCCCTGAAACGAAGAGTCATCAGGGGACATAGGCTGCGGTCAGTGTTACCGCCCCTGCCCCCTCCCTGAAACGAAGAGTCATCAGGGGACAAAGGCTGCGGTCATTGTTACCGCCCCTGCCCTTTCCCTGAAACGAAGAGTCATCAGGGGACATATGCTGCGGTCATTGTTACCGCCCCTGCCCCCTCCCTGAAACAAAGAGTCATCAGGGGACAAAGGCTGCGGTCATTGTTACCGCCCCTGCCCCTTCCCTGAAATGAAGAGTCATCAGGGGACATAGGTTGCGGTCACTGTCACAGCCCCTGCCCCCTCCCTGAAACGAAGCATCATCAGTGATGCTCGTTTCTGTGTCGGTGCTGTATTCCATCTTTTTCGAAGTCTTTCCTCCTGAGCAATGAGTGCAGCGACCGGTCTGCTTACATGAATAGTAATAAGCCAGCAACAGAGTGGTGTTGCAACACACGGCGTGCAGGAAACCAGCACTGCCCCAACAAGTGTCATTGGTCTCTGCGAGGTATAGCGCCACCGCTGTTCTGCCGACTTGTGACTATTCATCTGTACAGACAACAGGCCGGACGTCGCGCTCGTTGCACAGGGGAGACACTCAGGGACAGCACCACCCCTGAAACGAGCATCACTGATGACGCCTTGTTTCAGGGAAGGGGCAGAGGTTGTGACAGTAACCCCAGCCTCTCCCCCGATGCTTCGTTTGAGTGTCCCAGCATGCACTGGGGATACTGAAACAAATTGTCATCAGATCGGGCAGCATGGTGGTGCAGTGGTTAGCACGCTAGCCTTGCAGCGCTGGAGTCCTGGATTCAAACCCCACCCAAGACAACATCTGCAAAGAGTTTGTATGTTCTCCCCATGTTTGCATGGGTTTCCTCCGGGTACTCCGGTTTCCTCCCACATTCCAAAGACATACTGAGAGGGAATTTAGATTGTGAGCCCCATCGGGGACAGCGATGATAATGTGTGCCACCTGTAAAGCGCTGCGGAATATGTTAGCGCTATATAAAAATAAAGATTATTATTATTATTTAGGAAGAAAAATATAACAACAGGCAGTCAGACAGTGTAGTTTGGGAACAGTAGGTAATTTTTAACCCCTTCATGACCCAGCCTATTTTGACTTTAAGGACCTGGCCATTTTTTGCAATTCTGACCAATGTTCCTTTATGAGGTAATAACTCAGGAACATTTCAATGGATCCTAGCGATTTCAAAGACTTTTTTTTTCGTGACATATTGGGCTTCATGTTAGTGGTAAATTTAGATCGATAATTTTTGCGTTTATTTTTGAAAAAATTGGAAATCACGCGAAAATTTTGAAAATTTCGCAATTTTCAAAATTTGAATTTTTATTCCGTTAAACCAGAGAGTTATGTGACACTAAATAGTTAATAAACAACATTCTCCACATGTCTACTTTACATCAGCACAATTTTGGAAACAAAATTTTTTTTTGTTAGGAAGTTATAAGGGTTTAAAGTTGACTAGCGGTTTCTCATTTTTACAACAAAATTTACAAAACCATTTTTTTAGGGACCAAATCACTTTTGAAGTGACTTTAGGGGGGTCAATATGACAGAAAATACCCAAAAGTGACACCATTCTAAAAACTGCACCCTTCAAGCTGATCAAAATCACATTAAAAGAAGTTTATTAACCCTTCAGGTGTTTCACAGCAGCAGAAGCAACAAGAAATGAAAAAATGAACATTTAACTTTTTAGTCACAAAAATGATCTTTTAGCAACAATTTTTTTATTTTCCCAAGGGTAAAAGAAGAAAGTGGACCACAAAAGTTGTTGTGCAATTTCTCCTGAGTACGCAGATACCCCATATGTGGGGGTAAACCACTGTTTGGGCGCACGGCAGGGCTCGGAAGTGAAGGAGCACCATTTGACTTTCTGAATGGAAAATTAGCTCCAATTGTTAGCGGACACCATGTCGTGTATGGAGAGCCCGTGTGCCTAAACTTTGGAGCTCCCCCAGAAGTGACCCCATTTTGGAAACTAGACCCCTCAAGGAACTTATCTAGATGTGTGGTGAGCACTTTGAACCCCCAAGTGCTTCACAGAAATTTATAAAACATAGCCGTGAAAATAAAAAATCATTTTTTTCCCTAAAAAAAAAAAAGATATTTTAGCCTGCAATTTTTTATTTTCACAAGGGTAACAGGAGAAATTGGACCCCAAAAGTTGTTGTCCAGTTTGTCCTGAGTACGCTGGTACCCCATATGTGGGGGTAAACCACTGTTTGGGCACACGTCGGGGCTTGGAAGGGAAGTAGGGACGTTTTGAAATGCAGACTTTGATGGAATGGTCTGCGGGCATCGTGTTACGTTTGGAGAGCCACTTATGTGCCTAAACATTAGAAACCCCCACAAGTGACCCCATTTTGGAAACTAGAAATCCCAAGGAACTTATCTAGATGTGTGGTGAGCACTTTGAACCCCCAAGTGCTTCACAGAAGTTTATAATGCAGAGACGTGAAAATAAAAAATATTTTTTTTTTTTTCTCCACAAAAATAATTTGTAGCCCCCAGTTTTTTATTAGGGTAAGATGAGAAATTAGACCCCCAAAGTTGTTGTGCAATTTTTCCTGAGTACGCTGATGCCCCATATGTTTGGGTAAACCACTGTTTGGGCACACGTTGGGGCTTGGATTGCAGGGAGCACCATTTGACTTTTTGAAAGCAAGACTGGCTGGAATCAATGGTGGCGCCATGTCACCTTTGGAGAGCCACTGATGTGCCTCAACAGTGGAAACCCCTCATTTCTAACTCCAACACTAACCCCAACACACCCCTTACCCTATTCCCAACCCTAACCCTAATCACAACCCTAACCCCAACACACCCCTAACCACAACCCTAACCACAACCCTAACCCCAACACACCCCTAACCACAACCCTAACCAACCACAAGCCGAACCCTAACCCAAACACACCCCTAACCTTAATCTTAACCCTAGCCCTACTTCCAACCCCAACCCTTACTAATTCCAACCCTTAGAAATTCCAACCCTAACCCCAATTCCAACCCTAACCCTAATTCTAACCCCAATTCCAACCCTAACCCCAATTCCAACCGTAACCCCAATTCCAACCCTAACCCCAATTCCAACCCTAACCCCAATTCCAACCCTAACCCCAATTCCAACCCTAACCCTAGTGGAAAAATAAAAATAATCTTCTTTATCTCATTATTTTCCCTACCTGTGGGGGTGATAATTGGGGGGGGGGTATTTACTATTTTTTAATTTTGATCACTGTGATAGGGTCTATCACAGTGATCAAAATGTACTTGGAATGAATGAATCTACGCATGCACCCGCAATTTTAGAAAATGGCAGCGCCCATGAGGGAGGACAGACAGACACTGGGTCTTGGGAGGTACGGGGGGTGGGATCGGACCGTGGGGGGAGCGGAGGACAGGACGGAGGGGAGAGAAGTGCAGAGGAGGACAGGACGGACGGGAGGAAAGACTGACGGCGGCAGCAGATTGCCGCCATCAGTCGGTGGCAGGGGCAGATCGGGGTCTCCAGCCGTGGCCGATGATATTGCAGCATCGGCCATGGCTGGATTGTAATATTTCACCAAGTTTCATTGGTGAAATATTACAATTGATCTGATTGGCTGTTTCACTTTAAACAGCCAATCAGAGCGATTGTAGCCACAGGGGGGCAAAGCCACCCCCACTGGGCTCAAGTACCAGTCGTCCCCCTGTACCTGCAGGTCGGGTGACATTTGAGTTAACCCTTTAACCTGACCTGCAGGAACGCGATCCCGCCATGACGCCACATAGGCATCACAGGTCGGATTGGCACCGACTTTCATGACGCCTAACGTGGTGTCACAGGTCGGGAAGGGGTTAAAGCATGTATATTAGAAAGTGGCTTAGATTATGGGACTAAATAGAGAGTTAGGAGAAAAAGGCTTTGTCTTTGGACCACCGCTTTAAAGGTCCCACAATAAGTTTTCACTAATCACTGAAGCATCAGGCTCTGTTCACATCTGCTTCAGGCTAATTCTGACATATGTTACTATTTTAATTTATAAAAGAAGCCATGAGAGGAGACAGCGGCTTTTATGAATGGTTTAGGGTATGTTATTATTATTTATTGTTATAGCGCCATTTATTCCATGGCGCTTTACATGTGAGGAGGGGTATACATAATAAAAACAAGTACAATAATCTTAAACAATACAAGTCATAACTGGTACAGGAGGAGTGAGGACCCTGCCCGCGAAGGCTCACAATCTACAAGGGATGGGTGAGGATACAGTAGGTGAGGGTAGAGATGGTCATGCAGCAGTTTGGTCGATCGGTGGTTACTGCAGGTTGTAGGCTTGTTGGAAGAGGTGGGTCTTCAGGTTCTTTTTGAAGGTTTTGATGGGAGGTGAGAGTCTGATATGTTGTGGTAGAGGGTTCCAGAGTAGGGGTGATATGCGAGAGAAATCTTGTATACGATTGTGGGAAGAGGAGATAAGAGGGGAGTAGAGTAGGAGATCTTGTGAGGATCGGAGGTTGCGTGTAGGTAAGTACCGGGAGACGAGGTCACAGATGTATGGAGGAGACAGGTTGTGGATGGCTTTGTACGTCATGGTTAGGGTTTTGTAGTGGAGTCTCTGGGCAATGGGGAGCCAGTGAAGGGATTGACAGAGGGGAGAGGCCGGGGAATAGCGGGGGGGACAGGTGGATTAGTCGGGCAGCAGAGTTTAGAATAGATTGGAGGGGTGCGAGAGTGTTCGAGGGGAGGCCACAGAGCAGGAGGTTGCAGTAGTCAAGGCGAGAGATGATGAGGGCATGGACTAGGGTTTTTGCAGATTAATGGTTGAGGCATGAACGGATTCGTGAAATATTTTTGAGTTGAAGTCGGCAGGAAGTGGAAAGGGCTTGGATATGTGGTTTGAAGGAGAGATTAGCATCAAGGAATACCCCGAGGCAGCGAGCTTGTGGGACTGGGGAGAGTGGGCAGCCATTTACTGTAATGGATAGGTTTGTTGGGGGGGTCGCGTGACATGGGGGAAAGATGATGAATTCTGTTTTGTCCATGTTAAGTTTCAGAAATCTAGCGGAGAAGAAGGATGAAATAGTGGACAGACATTGAGGGATTCTGGTTAGAAGGGAGGTGATATCTGGTCCAGAGATGTAGATCTGTGTGTCGTCAGCATAGAGGTGATACTGAAAGCCATGAGATTCTATGAGCTGTCCCAGGCCAAAGGTGTAAATAGAGAAGAGCAAGGGCCCAAGGACTGAACCTTGTGGGACTCCGACAGATAGAGGGCGAGGTGAGGAGGTGGTGTGTGAGTGGGAGACGCTGAATGTCCGGTCTGTTAGGTATGATGAGATCCAGGATAGCGCCAAGTCTGCGATGCCAAGGGATGAGAGGGTCTGTAATAATAGGGAATGGTCCACTGTGTCAAAGGCAGTCGACAGGTCGAGGAGGACAGAGTAGTGTCGCTTGCTCTTGGCGGTTAAGAGGTCATTGGTGACTTTAGTTAGGGCAGTCTCAGTGGAATGGTGTGACCGGAAGCCAGATTGTAGGCGGTCAAAGAGGGAGCAAGAAGAGAGATGGGAGGACAGTTCAAGGTAAACGTGTTGTTCCAGTAGTTTGGAGGCATAGGGGAGAAGTGATATAGGGCGATAGCTAGATACAGAGGATGGGTCAAGAGAGGTATGTGCACACGTTCAGGTTTTTTCGTGTTTTTTTCGCATTTTTTTCGCAATAACGCATTACAAACTGCAAACATATGCATCCTATCATTTAGAATGCATTCTGCAATTTTTTGTGCACATACATATTTCCGCAAAAAAAAATGCATTGCGGTAAAAAAAGCAGCATGTTCATTAATTTTGCGGATTTTCTGTATTTTTCCCGCTATCCTATGCATTTGGGAAAAAACGCACAAAAAACGCACCAAAAGCGCGAAAAAAAACCGCATGCGGATTTCTGGCAGAAATGTCCGGTTTTTGTCAGGAAATTTCTGCTAGAAAATCCTGACGTGTGCACATACCCTTAGGTTCAGTGCTCACCTGTTTTTCTCTCTCCATTCTTCTTGGTTCATGTAACCAACAATCTATAATATAACGCTGGGAGCGTCACTCTGTCCGAAGCCTTTATAGACTGCGCAGGCGCAAGCGCCGGCGCAGTCTGGGCCTCACAGAGTGACGCTCCCGGGAGATCGCGGTGTGCGTTCACACTGAACGCACACCGCGATCTCCAACAGAGAAGCAGGGACCGCCAGGAGGGTGAGTATGAGCTATATTCACCTGTCCTGCGTTCCATCGCTGAGCGCCGCCATCTTCCCGGTCTTCGGCCTGTGACCTTCAGTTCAGAGGGCGCGATGACGCTCTTAATGCGCGCCGGCGCCGCCCTCTGACTGAACAGTCACGGCCAGGAGACCGGGAAGATGGCGGCGCTCAGCGATGGAACGCAGGACAGGTGAATATAGTAAGTGCTGGGGGGCCTGAGCTGGCGGCGATACCGGCACCTGACCCCCACAGCGTGCCGGTGTCCCCGCCTGCTCAAGCCCCCCAGCACTCGGCGCCGAGCGGGTCAGAGGCAGTATGGGGACGCAGGATGGAGCAGCACATAAGGATGGGGACGCAGGATGGAGCAGCACATAAGGATGGGGACGCAGGATGGAGCAGCACATAAGGACGGGGACGCAGGATGCAGCAGCACATAAGGATGGGGACGCAGGATGGGAGCCGCACATAAGGATGGGGACGCAGGATGGGAGCAGCACATAACAGGATGGGGACGCAGGATGGAGCAGCCCATGAAAGGATGGGGACGCAGGATGGAGCAGCACATAAGGATGGGGACGCAGGATGGAGCAGCACATAAGGATGGGGACGCAGGATGGAGCAGCACATAAGGATGGGGACGCAGGATGGGAGCCGCATATAAGGATGGGGACGAAGGATGGAGCAGCACATAAGGATGGGGACACAGGATGCAGCAGCACATAAGGATGGGGACGCAGGATGCAGCAGCACATAACAGGATGGGGACGCAGGATGCAGCAGCACATAACAGGATGGGGACGCAGGATGGAGCAGCACATAACAGGATGGGGACGCAGGATGGAGCAGCACATAAGGATGGGGACGCAGGATGGGAGCAGCACATAAGGATGGGGACGCAGGATGGGAGCAGCACATAAGGATAGGGACGCAGGATGGGAGCCGCACATAAGGATGGGGACGCAGGATGGGAGCAGAACATAACAGGATGGGGACGCAGGATGGAGCAGCCCATGAAAGGATGGGGACGCAGGATGGAGCAGCACATAAGGATGGGGACGCAGGATGCAGCAGCACATAAGGATGGGGACGCAGGATGGAGCAGCACATAACAGGATGGGGACGCAGGATGGAGCAGCACATAAGGATGGGGACGCAGGATGCAGCAGCACATAAGGATGGGGACGCAGGATGGAGCAGCACAACAGGATGGGGACGCAGGATGGAGCAGCACATAAGGATGGGGACGCAGGATGGGAGCAGCACATAAGGATGGGGACGCAGGATGGGAGCAGCACATAAGGATGGGGACGCAGGATGGGAGCCGCACATAAGGATGGGGACGCAGGATGGGAGCAGCACATAACAGGATGGGGACGCAGGATGGAGCAGCCCATGAAAGGATGGGGACGCAGGATGGAGCAGCACATAAGGATGGGGACGCAGGATGGAGCAGCACATAAGGATGGGGACGCAGGATGGAGCAGCACATAAGGATGGGGACGCAGGATGGGAGCCGCACATAAGGATGGGGACGAAGGATGGAGCAGCACATAAGGATGGGGACGCAGGATGGAGCAGCACATAAGGATGGGGACGCAGGATGCAGCAGCACATAAGGATGGGGACGCAGGATGCAGCAGCACATAACAGGATGGGGACGCAGGATGCAGCAGCACATAACAGGATGGGGACGCAGGATGGAGCAGCACAACAGGATGGGGACGCAGGATGGAGCAGCACATAAGGATGGGGACGCAGGATGGGAGCAGCACATAAGGATGGGGACGCAGGATGGGAGCAGCACATAAGGATGGGGACGCAGGATGGGAGCCGCACATAAGGATGGGGACGCAGGATGGGAGCAGCACATAACAGGATGGGGACGCAGGATGGAGCAGCCCATGAAAGGATGGGGACGCAGGATGGAGCAGCACATAAGGATGGGGACGCAGGATGGAGCAGCACATAAGGATGGGGACGCAGGATGGAGCAGCACATAAGGATGGGGACGCAGGATGGGAGCCGCATATAAGGATGGGGACGCAGGATGGAGCAGCACATAAGGATGGGGACGCAGGATGCAGCAGCACATAAGGATGGGGACGCAGGATGCAGCAGCACATAAGGATGGGGACGCAGGATGCAGCAGCACATAACAGGATGGGGACGCAGGATGCAGCAGCACATAACAGGATGGGGACGCAGGATGGAGCAGCACATAACAGGATGGGGACGCAGGATGGAGCAGCACATAAGGATGGGGACGCAGGATGGGAGCAGCACATAAGGATGGGGACGCAGGATGGGAGCAGCACATAAGGATAGGGACGCAGGATGGGAGCCGCACATAAGGATGGGGACGCAGGATGGGAGCAGAACATAACAGGATGGGGACGCAGGATGGAGCAGCCCATGAAAGGATGGGGACGCAGGATGGAGCAGCACATAAGGATGGGGACGCAGGATGCAGCAGCACATAAGGATGGGGACGCAGGATGGAGCAGCACATAACAGGATGGGGACGCAGGATGGAGCAGCACATAAGGATGGGGACGCAGGATGCAGCAGCACATAAGGATGGGGACGCAGGATGGAGCAGCACAACAGGATGGGGACGCAGGATGGAGCAGCACATAAGGATGGGGACGCAGGATGGGAGCAGCACATAAGGATGGGGACGCAGGATGGGAGCAGCACATAAGGATGGGGACGCAGGATGGGAGCCGCACATAAGGATGGGGACGCAGGATGGGAGCAGCACATAACAGGATGGGGACGCAGGATGGAGCAGCCCATGAAAGGATGGGGACGCAGGATGGAGCAGCACATAAGGATGGGGACGCAGGATGGAGCAGCACATAAGGATGGGGACGCAGGATGGAGCAGCACATAAGGATGGGGACGCAGGATGGGAGCCGCACATAAGGATGGGGACGAAGGATGGAGCAGCACATAAGGATGGGGACGCAGGATGGAGCAGCACATAAGGATGGGGACGCAGGATGCAGCAGCACATAAGGATGGGGACGCAGGATGCAGCAGCACATAAGGATGGGGACGCAGGATGCAGCAGCACATAACAGGATGGGGACGCAGGATGCAGCAGCACATAACAGGATGGGGACGCAGGATGGAGCAGCACATAACAGGATGGGGACGCAGGATGGAGCAGCACATAAGGATGGGGACGCAGGATGGGAGCAGCACATAAGGATGGGGACGCAGGATGGGAGCAGCACATAAGGATAGGGAAGCAGGATGGGAGCCGCACATAAGGATGGGGACGCAGGATGGGAGCAGAACATAACAGGATGGGGACGCAGGATGAAGCAGCCCATGAAAGGATGGGGACGCAGGATGGAGCAGCACATAACAGGATGGGGACGCAGGATGGAGCAGCACATAAGGATGGGGACGCAGGATGCAGCAGCACATAAGGATGGGGACGCAGGATGGAGCAGCACAACAGGATGGGGACGCAGGATGGAGCAGCACATAAGGATGGGGACGCAGGATGGGAGCAGCACATAAGGATGGGGACGCAGGATGGGAGCAGCACATAAGGATGGGGACGCAGGATGGGAGCCGCACATAAGGATGGGGACGCAGGATGGGAGCAGCACATAACAGGATGGGGACGCAGGATGGAGCAGCCCATGAAAGGATGGGGACGCAGGATGGAGCAGCACATAAGGATGGGGACGCAGGATGGAGCAGCACATAAGGATGGGGACGCAGGATGGAGCAGCACATAAGGATGGGGACGCAGGATGGGAGCCGCACATAAGGATGGGGACGAAGGATGGAGCAGCACATAAGGATGGGGACGCAGGATGGAGCAGCACATAAGGATGGGGACGCAGGATGCAGCAGCACATAAGGATGGGGACGCAGGATGCAGCAGCACATAAGGATGGGGACGCAGGATGCAGCAGCACATAACAGGATGGGGACGCAGGATGCAGCAGCACATAACAGGATGGGGACGCAGGATGGAGCAGCACATAACAGGATGGGGACGCAGGATGGAGCAGCACATAAGGATGGGGACGCAGGATGGGAGCAGCACATAAGGATGGGGACGCAGGATGGGAGCAGCACATAAGGATAGGGACGCAGGATGGGAGCCGCACATAAGGATGGGGACGCAGGATGGGAGCAGAACATAACAGGATGGGGACGCAGGATGAAGCAGCCCATGAAAGGATGGGGACGCAGGATGGAGCAGCACATAAGGATGGGGACGCAGGATGCAGCAGCACATAAGGATGGGGACGCAGGATGGAGCAGCACATAACAGGATGGGGACGCAGGATGGAGCAGCACATAAGGATGGGGACGCAGGATGCAGCAGCACATAAGGATGGGGACGCAGGATGGAGCAGCACAACAGGATGGGGACGCAGGATGGAGCAGCACATAAGGATGGGGACGCAGGATGGGAGCAGCACATAAGGATGGGGACGCAGGATGGGAGCAGCACATAACAGGATGGGGACGCAGGATGGAGCAGCACATAAGGATGGGGACGCAGGATGCAGCAGCACATAAGGATGGGGACGCAGGATGGAGCAGCACATAACAGGATGGGGACGCAGGATGGAGCAGCACATGAAAGGATGGGGACGCAGGATGGAGCAGCACATAAGGATGGGGACGCAGGATGCAGCAGCACATAAGGATGGGGACGCAGGATGGAGCAGCACATAACAGGATGGGGACGCAGCATGGAGCAGCACATGACAGGATGGGGACGCAGGATGGAGCAGCACATGACAGGATGGGGACGCAGGATGGGAGCAGCGCATGACAGGATGGGGACGCAGGATGGGAGCAGCGCATGACAGGATGGGGACGCAGGATGGAGCAGCACATACCAGGATGGAGACCATATACCAATATAAATGCTCGCCACCCGGGCGTAGAACGGGTTCAATAGCTAGTATTTATATAAAGAGGTGAGTTGCAGGGCTGTGTTCCTAAACCAGGCATATAAAATCTAATTATGTAACACATTACCTGGAGTCATCGTCACATCTCACCTTCCCGTAATTGTATTGGGATCATCTACGCACAATACAAAGGCAGGAGGCCTGACAGACCGGCCCGGAGCCATAGGTGTCATTATTGGGAGTGGTGCAGCACATAATTACGGGCATGCTCATCCCGCAGATGGTGTGCTTGGAGCACCAAGCTTAGACATGGGTTTAGCCATTCTCCTTTGTGTGTGTAAATATAAAGCCTGACATTTGTTTCAAGCATAGAACTTCAATATATCCAGTTTTCTGGGCTAATGAATGCCACAAAGGGAATTTTACATTTAGGGTACATTCCCTACCGGGCACATACAGCAGATTTTCTGTCTAAATTTAGCTAGGACTTTTCTGCTGCCGTCAAATTTGGGGCATTTCAGGCACATATAGTAGTCTGTCAGCCTGATTTTATATTCTGCCGTCTACATAAACAGAGCTGCTTATGTGTTTTTACATAATTTATTTGTTAGCGGATTTTGAGCAGAGATCAATAGCCCTGCACTATACTGTTACAGACGATGGCCAACTACAGAGGACACACGGAGGGGCGAGTAGTATTGGATGCCTGCTACTACAGATCTGTGGTGTGAAACTGCAAACGCTTTGTTGATGCATATGGCAGAAGATATGTTTTTGCCATTGGCATCAGAGTGGCATGTCAAGTTTGACATCATTGATCTGTCAGCAACAGCCATCACACACAGCTCAGCCCTGCTTGTGGCAGCTCGGATGTACTTACAGTCACGGCCAAAAGTATTGACACCCCTGCAATTCTGTAAGATAATACTCAGTTTCTTCCTGAAAATGATTGCAAACACAAATTATTTGGTATTATTGTCTTCATTTAATTTGTCTTAAATTAAAAAACACAAAAGAGAATGAAGAAAAAAGCAAAACATTGATCATTTCACACAAAACTCCAAAAATGGGCCAGACAAAAGTATTGGCACCCTCAGCCTAATACTTGGTTGCACAAACTTTAGCCAAAATAACTGCGACCAACTGCTTCCGGTAACCATCAATGAGTTTCTTACAAAGCTCTGCTGGAATTTTGGACCATTCTTCTTTGGCAAACTGCTCCAGGTCCCTGATATTTGAAGGGTGCCTTCTCCAAACTGCCATTTTTAGATCTCTCCACAGGTGTTCTATGGAATTCAGGTCTGGACTTATTGCTGGCCACCTTAGAAGTCTCCAGTGCTTTCTCTCAAACCATTTTCTAGTGCTTTTGGGTCATTGTGCTGCTGGAAGACCCATGACCTCTGAGGGAGACCCAGCTTTCTCACACTGGGCCCTACATTATGCTGCAAAATTTGTTGGTAATCTTCAGACTTCATAATGCCATGCACACGGTCAAGCAGTCCAGTGCCAGAGGCAGCAAAGCAACCCCAAAACATCAGGGAACCTCCGCCATGTTTGACTGTAGGGACAGTGTTCTTTTCTTTGAACGCCTCTTTTTTTCTCCTGTAAACTCTATGTTGATGCCTTTGCCCAAAAAGCTCTACTTTTGTCTCATCTGACCAGAGAACATTCTTCCAAAACATTTTAGGCTTTTTCAGGTAAGTTTTAGCAAACTCCAGCCTGGCTTTTTTATGTCTCGGGGTAAGAAGTAGGGTCTTCCTGGGTCTCCTACCATACAGTCCCTTTTCATTCAGACGCCGACGGAGAGTACGGGTTGACACTGTTGTACCCTCTAGCTGCAGGGCAGCTTGAACTTGTTTGGATGTTAGTCGAGGCTCTTTATCCAACATCCTCACAATCTTATGTTGAAGTCTCTTGTCAATTTTTATTTTTCGTCCACATCTACGGAGGTTAGCCACAGTGCCATGGGCTTTAAACTTCTTGATGACACCTGCACACGGTAGACACAGGAACATTCAGGTCTTTGGAGACGAACTTGTAGCCTAGAGATTGCTCATGCTTCCTCACAATTTGGTTTCTCAAGTCCTCAGACAGTTCTTTGGTCTTCTTTCTTTTCTCCATGCTCAATGTAATACACACAAGGACACAGGACAGAGGTTGAGTCAACATTAATCCATGTCAACTGGCTGCAAGTGTGATTTAGTTATTGCCAACACCTGTTAGGTGCCACAGGTAAGTTACAGGTGCTGTTAATTACACAAATTAGAGAAGCATCACATGATTTTTCGAGCAGTGCCAATACTTTTGTCCACCCCTTTTTTATGTTTGGTGTGGAATTATATCCAATTTGGCTTTAGGACAATGCTTTTTGTGTTTTTTTCATTTAAGACAAATTAAATGAAGATAATATCAAATAATTTGTGTTTGCAATCATTTTCAGGAAGAAACTGAGTATTATCTGACAGAATTGCAGGGGTGTCAATACTTTTGGCCATGACTGTAGTTATTGCAAGCTCTAGAATGGAGGCAGAGACGGATGAAGTGCAAGACTGTTGATCTCTGAGGTAAAATAGCTAAATTAGCAAAGATATACAAACACATGAAGGTATGTTCATTTGAAAAGGATTAAGTCAGTGAGGCATAGTAGTGTACAGGATCATACACTGCACAGGAGAATTATTGTATATTGTACAGGTAGGTTAGCATGAAGAAGAGACGTGTCAAATGTCTGCAGTGAAAGCAGTTGAGCATTGTATGGCAAAGCTCTGTTTAAAGCCTCTGCTTTTTTACTCAGTCAGCTCAGAGTCATTTAAAGAGGTAGAGATTTGTGATGAGCGAATTCGACCGGTAAAGTTCGCTGTCCGTAGCGAACCCTACTTGCCTTGCCTGGAGCCCGAACTCTGACTTCTCCAGAAAGTCAGTGTTACTGTTCGGCAGCCCAAACATCAGGCATTTCCCATTCTGTTGTCTGTGTGATGGCGCGACAAACACCGGCACTGATCGGTTCGATACCACTGGTCAGAGCGCTGCGGTTCCCATGCTGTCATATAACATGTGACCCAGAAGTTCTGACTAGCAGTAAAAAGGTTACCGCCGGTCACAGGCGTCGGCTGATGAGAGTACTACTCATCATTGTACATCTGCTCTTGATGACAGCAGTGAGAACAGGCGTATGATAATGAGTTTTCACCAGCCAGCGCACTAAAAAAAAAAAAATGACGTCACCAAAATTTTTGATAACCAGCACAGGCAATACCAACAGCACATCTATTGGAGGCCTGTATCCCAACAACGAGTACAACAAATGCACTGGCTCAACCTCCAGCACCACTCAATCCCAGGGGGATCCCAAACCTGTAGGGGTTGCTACCTACCAGACGAGCGTGTTCTCTGGATCCCATACTGCTGAATCCTTAAATGATTGGTAGGAAATATTTGTCAGATATTTAGGGATAATTCTCCCTCTAATAGGTATTTGGCATAATTACTAGGAATCACATATGGTTACCGGGGATATTTATTATATGTGTGCTATACTTATTGCACTTTGCTTTGTAGCATTGTTAAATTTGGTATGGTGGCTTTAATTTTAGTGACATTTTGTGCACATATTTTTTTCATTTTCGGGTTAGTTTTATACTCCTACATACTATTTTTATTGTTTGCAGACATTTGATTACAGTATTTATTTAATTATTTGGATATTACTGTAGCAGTATAATGGGTCATTTTGTGCTAAGTTGGTTTTATTTGCACATATACAGTACAGACCAAAAGTTTGGACACACCGCATTTAAAGATTTTTCTGTGTTTTCATGACTATGAAAATTGTACATTCACACTGAAGGCATCAAAACTATGAATTAACACATGTGGAATTATATACTTAACAAAAAAGTGTGAAACAACTGAAAATATGTCTTATATTCTAGATTCTTCAAAGTAGCCACCTTTTGCTTTGATGACTGCTTTGCACACTCTTGGCATTCTCTTGATGAGCTTCAAGAGGTAGTCACCGGGAATGGTTTTCCAACCATCTTGAAGAAGTTCCCAGAGATGCTTAGCACTTGTTGGCCCTTTTGCCTTCACTCTGCGGTCCAGCTCACCCCAAACCATCTCGATTGGTTTCAGGTCTGGTGACTGTGGAGGCCAGGTCATCTGGCGTAGCACCCCATCACTCTCCTTCTTGGTCAAAAATCCCTTACACAGCCTGGAGGTGTGTTTGGGGTCATTGTCCTGTTGAAAAATAAATGATGGTCCAACTAAACGCAAACCGGATGGAATAGCATGCCGCTGCAAGATTCTGTGGTAGCCATGCTGGTTCAGTATGCCTGCAAGTTTGAATAAATCCCCAAGAGTGTCACCAGCAAAGCACCCCCACACCATCACACCTCCTCCTCCATGCTTCACGGTGGGAATCAGGCATGTACAGTCCATACGTTCACCTTTTCTGCGTCGCACAAAGACACTGTGGTTGGAACCAAAGATCTCAAATTTGGACTCATCGGATTTCCACTGGTCTAATGTCCATTCCATGTGTTCTTTAGCACAAACAAGTCTCTTTTGCTTGTTGCCTGTCCTTAGCAGTGGTTTCCTAGCAGCTATTTTACCATGAAGGCCTGCTGCACAAAGTCTCCTCTTAACAGTTGTTGTAGAGATGTGTCTGCTGCTAGAACTCTGTGTGGCATTGACCAGGTCTCTAATCTGAGCTGCTGTTAACCTGCAGTTTCTGAGGCTGGTGACTCGGATAAACTTATCCTCAGAAGCAGAGGCGACTCTTGTTCTTCCTTTCCTGGGGCGGTCCTCATGTGAGCCAGTTTCTTTGTAGCGCATGATGGTTTTTGCCACTGCACTTGGGGACACTTTCAAAGTTTTCCCAATTTTTCGGACTGACTGACCTTCAATTCTTAAAGTAATGATGGCCATTCATTTTTATTTACGTAGAATTTGTTTTATGGCAAGAAAAAATCTTTAAATGAGAAGGTGTGTCCAAACTTTTGGTCTGTACTGTATGTTTCAATAAAAAAATATATATTTTTATTAATATGGATTGGTGTGTTGATCACTTTTGTAATGCTCTTTCAGCTTGTTTTTGTGCTTTGCTTGTTAATCAGAAAAGGCAGAATACCAGCGTGTAGGAGGAGGTTTACATGGTTCATAAACCACGGACCACTAATGTGGCTGCTGGATCAGCGTCCCACAAATTTTTATTGCTTAATTGCAATAATGACCTGCAGAAAAAGCGTAACATCAGAACTCTAGTGAATGATGCAAATTAACATGTATTAAATTAGAGAACAAAACACACCATAATGTGAGATTTAGGAGATAAAGTGAACCCGATGGTATGCCATGGCCAGCGAAAGACCCTTGTGGCTGTCATGTTGGTACTCCTGTGAAGCCCATAGGAGTCTGTAAATTTATATACAGCACGAATGTACGTGTATATTGTATATATAGCGTGTATATAGTTCAAACAACAACATAAAAAAAGCTTTAAAACAACAAAGAAAACCAGAGTTGCAGGTTGTTTTCTACCTATTTTTCAACAGAAAATAATAAATTATGACTCTCAGAAGAAAGTGAGGCAAACAAAAACGGGAGTACAAAATCAAATATTGGACACAGAAGGGGTTCAGGCAGAACTGGGCAGCCTGCAGGACCCATCTTGCCCTCTGGCTGTATCAGTCCGGCCTGTGAGCAGAGACAGCCAAAGGACGGAAAAGTGGCCCATAGGCCATAGGATGCCATCACCCACTGCCCGTCTGCTGTCATCTCCGCTGTCTGCACCCTCGTAATGCAGACTGCGGTGAATACATTGGGGGAGGAGCGGCCACCTGCTCCTTGGAGAGTCAGTGCACAGGAGACTGGAGCAGAATGCTGGGGAACGGGAGCCAGGCGAGTATGTGGCGGTTTTTTTTTCCACATGTGTTTGGGATGTTTGCGTATATACACGAGGCTATGTAGGGGCTCATACTGTATATAGGGGAGTATGGGGGGTTCATACTGTATATAGAGGATCAGACTGTATGATTGAGGCTGTGTGAGTGCTCACACTGTATATTAGGGGCTGTGTGTGGGCTATGCAGTACATAGGGGCTGTATGGGGGCTCCTCCTGTATATAGGGGCTGTCAGCACACCTAATTCTGCACAATATTAACTGATACAATTAATATGTTCATATTAATAAGGAGCAGAAATAATTTCAGCCTATTAGTTCAACCCTCCACAACAGTCACGGTCTCATGTGGCCCCTCGGGGAAATTAATTGCCCACCCTCTGGGTTAAGGGATAATTGAAGATTTAGGAAGAAGGTTGAGAGAACTTTGTTAAGGTTTTAATGACCAAGCAGAAATCTGTAGATTAATACGATTAAGGGATTATTGAAAAAAAAAAAAAAGTACAATATTATTGTTGTCGATGTCCATCAATGAACATGGCAAACGACAAGTCATTTTTTGCATCGGCAAGATTTTGTTAAACGAAGCAAATAAAACGGACATAACGCGCACTCGGACTCAGAGCGCACTCATGTAGCGGGTTACCATCCGGACAATCATCTAGGGGCAGAAGTCCCTCTTAGTTCTGTATCACTGAGAATACATGAGGAAGGTCATTAACCCCTTCCTGCGCTGGAATCCACTGCATGCACAATGTAAGTCACATACCATAAAACCAGCATTACTACATTCTTCCATGCTTTTAAGTTTGTGGGAACGAGAGCAAGGGTCTATTTCAGTTTCAGATTCTCAAGGGCTTTATAAAGACTAAAGCCAGATGTTCAAACTCCAAGGGAAAGTAAAACATGAAGTCCATGAAACAGGATCTGGTAATAGAAGGGAAAAGGGAAAGAAAAAGGCACACAAATCCTTCAATGAAGTCATGGCCACTTGGAGACTTGTAGTCCTTACAGAGTGTGCTCACCTTAAACTATTTTACATATAGGAGGTTTAAAAAAAAATTACCTTAAATAAAAAAAATCATTGCTTAGGCCATGTTCACATCTGTGTTACAGTTCTTTCCGTTTCATTATAGGAATAGGAAAATTCATTGATACCAAGGACAGATCTGTCACGTTCAACATAGATATGAAAAAAGCCTTAGAGGGGATGTCCAATTTTAGTTTTTTTACACTGCAGAGGCTAAGCCTGCCTAAAAATAATAAAGTTAGCACTGCCACCTTTGCTGTAGACATCACTACGGAAGTCAACAACTTGTCCACCTTGGTAGCACTGCTGAGCCTAGTGACTGACTGCAGGGTTCACGTGCCGAGGAGAGGCAGCCCTGGAGCAGTGGTCCGTGAGTATAGCGAATTGTTAAACATAACCTGATGTCCGGTACATACTGCTGAAGGCACCGATCAGTCACGCGTCAGGCACGCGTCAGGGACGCATCGGATACACATCAGGCACGCATCGGATACACATCAGGCACCCATCAGGCACCCGTCAGGCACCCGTCAGGCACCCGTCAGGCACCCGTCAGGCACCCGTCAGGCACCCGTCAGGCACACGTCAGGCACACGTCAGGCACACGTCAGGCACACGTCAGGCACCCGTCAGGCACACGTCAGGCACCCGTCAGGCACACGTCAGGCACACGTCAGGCACACGTCAGGCACCCGTCAGGCACCCGTCAGGCACGCATCGGATACACATCAGGCACGCGTCAGGCACCCATCAGGCACCCATCAGGCACCCATCAGGCACCCATCAGGCACCCATCAGGCACCCATCAGGCTGGCTTTACCTTCTTTCAATAGACGGCAGCGAACATGCGCTGCATCCAAAGTGCTGCCACTTCCAGATTGTGGGAATGTTTCCTAATCATTTTAGAGTCTTGAGGGCTCTCCCTTTACCTGTATCACTTTGATTTCCTAGACAATAGCTGCTACTGCTACGATCTAATAACCATGTATAAGTATATAAGGGGACAATACAAATATCTCGCTGAGGATCTGTTTATACCAAGGAAGGTGACGGGCACAAGGGGGCATTCTTTGCGTCTGGAGGAGAGAAGGTTTTTCCACCAACATAGAAGAGGATTCTTTACTGTTAGGGCAGTGAGAATCTGGAATTGCTTGCCTGAGGAGGTGGTGATGGCGAACTCAGTCGAGGGGTTCAAGAGAGGCCTGGATGTCTTCCTGGAGCAGAACAATATTGTATCATACAATTATTAGGTTCTGTAGAAGGACGTAGATCTGGGTATTTATTATGATGGAATATAGGCTGAACTGGATGGACAAATGTCTTTTTTCGGCCTTACTAACTATGTTACTATGTTACTATGTTACTGAAAAGAAAAATTAAAAATTGATCTATGTTAGTAATCAGATCAGTGCGTTATCTGTGGGAAAAGCTGATCCTTCTAATTACAGGACATAATAATGCAGATTGTAGCAGTGGCTGTACCCGCGGCCTCCATCACTGGGATGTACGTGTGTATGGCTAACAACTAGTGAAGAGGGGACAGTTACAGGATCACTAGGCGGCTTGTGTGTTGGAAAGTATGGCCGATAAGTGCGGGGACTTATTTCAGTCAGAAATAGACTAACGTTTGTGTGTGCTTTCCTCTCAGCGCGCCAGTTACTGATCAGTTATCTGTTTGCTTTCCACACAGCCAAGCTCTCCTGCGCAGCTTCTGTTTTGCGGCTTCTTTGGACCACCTGCCAGCAATAAAAGCCTCAGTGTAGGTACAATACAATCAGTCATGACAGTACCTCCTGTCATGTACAAAAAACACACTAAATAACTGATGAATTATGAAGCACAGACAATCCCTGTCACACGGCCTGGAAAATAGCTGTCAGTTTTCACAACATATGTTCTATGACCTCAGCATCTTGTCAGACCAAACCCTGCCCGGAGGATATTCCAGGTGATGATGCCGATGTGAGCAGCGTAATCACCGCTCCTCCACAACATACACGGCTCACACCGTTCATCTCCAGAGAACCTCGCACACCTGAAGTATAGGAACTTTGTAGAATTTAGGGGACAGAGTACCGTCACTTCCTGGAGCTCCAGCCTGCAGGTTATTTGTTACATGGAATTAATCATCAGAAAATTATGCTTTTTTTTTGCACTCTTTTCCCAGTCATAATCTGTAGCAGAAATAGTAGAAATCTTGCGATATTCACACTGGCTTTTGGGACTTAATATTCTAATTTCCTAAATAAACAGGAAGCTACACGGGTACATTAGCCACAATGAACAGATTCCAGCCCCATCTTTTGTATCAAAGCATCTAATGAGCGAGTGCAAAGGTCATTGTAAATGGATGGGAACTGACAGGTGAATCCTGTGGGATCAGCTGTGTATAGAGAAGTTACTCATCACTGCAACTCTGCGGATAAGCCTAGTAGCCACTGGCAAAATTGCAAGATTATTATTATTATTATTTTTTTTATTTTTTTTTTTAATTATCAGGAATTGTAAACTAGAGAACCATTTATCCCAAATTTCCAGAAATCAACTTGATTGCAGTTGGTGGCTTTAAAGCAAATGAGCAAGTCACTAACCAATGTCTACCCAAGACAAAAAGGATTACTCTGTGCTAATGCAGTCTGTAGAACAAATGACACCAATGTTGTCACTGCACAGCATTCACGCACATCAGAGCATACATTGTCTAGTGACGTCATACACAGCCAGCTTTCTCTCCTTCCACTCCCATTACATATATTTGCAGATTTGCCAACATTTCTGAGGGTGTTAATTCTTACACCAACTGTCCTTCCCAGGAACCTCCCCACCCTCCAGAGAATGCTTCCTCCTATTCAGGAACACCAAATTTTGGGCAGGATTCATATACAATTTACAGTATCATTTTATGCATTCTTACAACTTTTGAAGCTGGACTAGTCCTGTGGCTAAATTTTCCACATTTTCTTTTTTATTTTATTTTTTTTTTTCATATGGGCATCACAAGTTGTATTAGTCGTTATTTGCTTTACAATAAATATATTTACTAAAATCCGTACACAAAACACCCACAAGATGTCACAAACTAAATTTGCGGCAGAAAAGTAAGAGCTGCCTCGGATATCTGCTGGCTGTGGATCTACTGCAAACACGCATGCCCTAAAACGAGGCAGACGTGTAGATGAAGATAAAATAAATATATGATATATAACAATATTAGTTATATATAGACCATTTGGATATAAACCATTAGTTTTGTATTGATTCATATAAAAGTAATAGGAGCATTTCGTGTTCTGAACGCTGACTGTAACACATTTCTTCCATTGCACGCCGTG
This sequence comes from Ranitomeya imitator, assembly GCF_032444005.1. NCBI lineage: Eukaryota > Metazoa > Chordata > Amphibia > Anura > Dendrobatidae > Ranitomeya > Ranitomeya imitator. The sequence continues at coordinate 151,609,269 of NC_091288.1, forward strand.
CTGTAGCTTGGGTGCAGACCAAGGCTTGTAGGCCACAGCACAAAGCCTCCTTGTGTCCCTGGTCTCAGATTCTAGGTTTTGGTGCGTGGAGCATTGTAGTGAACGACAAAAAAAGAAAGTGAATCTGCTGACTTGGTATAATGTAGGGGCAGCGTGCCACACTGTCAGCGGGTACACGATCCAGTGCGTGTGGCTTGGGGCCACTGTCCAAAAGGCCAATGCTCGCCTCAGACTCTGCAATAACTGAATGTCAAGCCTTACATTCCAGAAGAGACGGGACCACAGCAAGAGATCGTTTCCTACACCGATTTATATCAATATTAGTCAGCACAAGAGAGGTGGAAATTAAGTCCTGCAGTGATCACTTCATTTTTGCTTATAAGGCTAGGTGCACACAAAAGAAAAATTTGCTGTCAGTTCGATCCGACAAAACATGGGATCGCACTTAGACCCATGTTAGTCTATGGGGGCCATGCAGACGTCCATTTTTTTTCCCCTAGGACACATTGTCCGGGAAAATAAATAAAATTACTGCATGCCAGAGTTGGAGCAGATATTCAGATCACACTCAGTCATGCAAATCAATGAGTGCGAGGGAACTGCACTCGGATGACATCAGAGTGCAGCTAGATTACTGGGTACTGACAGAATGAAGAAGATTGAGACATTTTAGGCTACTTTCACACTAGCGTCGTGTGACGGACGTCGAAATGCGTCGTTATGGAGAAAAAAACGCATCCTGCAAAGTTGCCCGCAGGATGCGTTTTTTCTCCATAGACTTGCATTAGCGCCGCGTTGCCACACGTCGCATCCGTCGTGCGACGGATGCGTCATGTTTTTGGCGGCCGCGACGCACAAAAAACATTCAATGTAACTTTTTTTGTGCGTCGTGTCCACCATTTTCAACCGCGCATGCGCGGCTGGAACTCCGCCCCCTTCTCCCCGAACCTTACAATGGGGCAGCGGATGCGTTATAAAACTGCATCCGCTGCCCACGTTGTGCTAATCAATCACACTGTCTGTTGGTACGTCGGGCCGACGGTTTGTGACGGCCCGTACCGACTGACTAGCCTTAGTCTCCACCCTCTCATACGAGAGAATAGGACTGCATTATGCTGACACTCCTGTCCATCATCTCCTCCAACAGAAAAGCAGTTTTCTCATGAGGTGATGGACATGTGTGGTCACAACTCTTCCACCAGCTCCATTGTATGGGCCAGCGAGCTGAGCAGTCTGTGCGGGAAGCTGCAGTGACATTTGATAAAATAAAGAAAGCTACTGTGACCAACCCCGATACCTCATTCTTCAGCCAGCAATCCAGCGTAATGCAGCGGTTACAGGAGGTCAACAGTGAAACTTTTTTTTAATGAAATCCAATTACAACATTTTTTAGCTCCAGTTACATGCATTTAAGAAAAAAAAAGATGCTTTAAATCAAACACTTAAAGGGGTATTCCCATCTCCAAGATCCTATCCCAATATATAGTAGGTGTAATATAAGAATAACAACAATAACAACAACAACTATTATTAGCAAATACCTCCAATTAGAAGTGTATTATAATTTTTTGATTAATGTCTATTTCCTCATGTGCAGGCATTACAGGACCTTAGGTATCCATGGTTACGACCACTAGTAACTAGCTGTCACTTCATCAGTGGTCATAATCATGAATACCCAAGGTCCGGCAATGCCTGCACATGGGGAGAGACATGAATGAATCAATAATAACTATACTACACTTCTAATTGGAGGCATTTACTAATATTATGAATACACCTAGTACATGTTGGGATGGGATCGTGGAGATAAGAATGCCCCTTCAAACGGTAAATCTTTGTCAGATGACACATTTGCTATAATTCATTCTATAGGATTAGTGACGGCACACAACACTCACATGTGTGGACTCAGCTCATAGAAGTTGCGATTTCTGTATTCTTCCACTTTGTCTGGTGTGTAGATGGGCAGCGATCTGTAGGGGTTCAGAGATATCACCACGCTACCTATGTAGGTCTGAAAAGAAAGAAATGACATTAGTATAGACAGAAAGATAAAGCTCAGTTCTCTTTGTGTATTAGACAATGGACCAACGGAGCATACGATAATAGTTTCCCCACACACTCTTCTGGTGACCGCCATCCACGACTAGAGGCAATGCACAGAGTACAATGATGGTACAGGACATTGCACGCATCGCAGAGTGAGGTCACACGAAGCTGAGCTTAGTGACTGGCTGCAGCGGTCCCAAAGAGGACAGTCAGTGGAGTGACATTGCTGGAGCACAGAGGGTGAGTAACTGATGAGTTTGATAGTTTTTAACTAGCCCATTCTGCAAATGCTTATATTTAGACAATCTGTCAGCAGGTTTTGCTATGTAATCTGAGGACAGAATGAGGTAGCATTAGTATCCTGAACTTATCATGCTGTGTGCGGTTTACTTATACTAAAGGTTTAATCACCTTGTCATTAACATTGCTGTGACTAGCTGGTCCAGTGAGCCCTGGTCTGACTCCGCCCCCTTCTCTGATAAGCATCTGTCTACAGAGAGCCTGGTCTGGGCGGGGTTATCTGTGGTGTGGGCGGGGCTAGCTTTAGCGCTCTGCTGCATTGCCAAATCTAAAAAAAACTGATTGTGTCAGAAATGCTGCACCCAGTAACCCAAGTGATACATCATTGGATTCAGGGTCTCTGTCCCTACATCACGCTGCTCTCAGATGAGATAGCAAAACTCTGCCGACACATTCCCTTTAACCTAGATGTATTTGTAGAAGTTAGTTTATTTATAGCGAGTTCTAAACATTCCATGTATGAAAACTCAGCATTGGAGAATGATATTCGACACAGCGTGACATCTTCATGAGAGGATTACGGTGTGACAAACAAGTTCTGCGTGTTTTGTAAGAGTGACAATAAGGGGAGGTCCAGCACAGCTGCACAGTACCGTTACCTTCATGTGTGGAGAATTAAGGGTATGGCTGACACTTGGACGCGGGCACATTAACAACAGCTGTACAGGTGCTGTTCTGTTCTTTAATAAAGTAGAGCCAATAAGTTACATTCCTGGGCTTTATTACGTTTTGGCATGCGCACTCCCACAAGTTAATTTAGCACTTGGCATTATGCCCAAGCTCATTACACCCATTTACAAGTTTACACATTGGAGACTGTCACTAAAGTGCAACACAGAACATTCCTGCAGCCTTCTAGAGCTATAAAGTGAAGAGTAACGACTAAATAAACCCTCCACCCCCTCCTGCGCCATTACTAGAACAAGCAAGTCAGCGCTCCACCCACAGGGATCCACACCGTCCACCTGCATGTAGCTGTGCCTCTGCAGGACAAGGGCAGAGTGGGTGACTGAAGCTTGTCTGACCCAGCGATCCTGCCAGCACCACCCACAGGGATCCACACCGTCCATCTGCATGTAGCTGCGCCTCTGCAGGACAAGGGCAGAGTGGGTGACTGAAGCCCGTCTGACCCAGCGATCCTGCCAGCACCACCCACAGGGATCCACACCGCCCACCTGCACGTAGCTGCGCCTCTGCAGCACGGGGGCAGAGTGGGTGACTGAAGCTGGTCTGACCCAGTGATCCTGCCAGCACCACCCACAGGGATCCACACAGTCCACCTGCATGTAGCTGCGCCTCTGCAGCACGGGGGCAGAGTGGGTGACTGAAGCTTGTCTGACCCAGTGATCCTGCCAGCACCACCCACAGGGATCCACACAGTCCACCTGCATGTAGCTGCGCCTTTGCAGCATGGGGGCAGAGTGAGTGACTGAAGCTTGTCTGACCCAGCGATCCTGCCAGCACCACCCACAGGGATCCACACCGTCCACCTGCATGTAGCTGCGCCTCTGCAGCACGGGGGCAGAATGGGTGACTGAAGCTTGTCTGACCCAGCGATCCTGCCAGCACCACCCACACGGATCCACCCCGTCCACCTGCATGTAGCTGTGCCTCTGCAGCATGGGGGCAGAGTGGGTGACTGAAGCTGGTCTGACCCAGTGATCCTGCCAGCACCACCCACAGGGATCCACACAGTCCACCTGCATGTAGCTGTGCCTTTGCAGCACGGGGGCAGAGTGGGTGACTGAAGCCTGTCTGACCCAGCGATCCTGCCAGCACCACCCACACGGATCCACCCCGTCCACCTGCATGTAGCTGTGCCTCTGCAGCACGGGGGCAGAGTGGGTGACTGAAGCTTGTCTAACCCAGCGATCCTGCCAGCACCACCCACAGGGATCCACACCGTCCACCTGCATGTAGCTGCGCCTCTGCAGCACGGGAGCAGAGTGGGTGACTGAAGCCTGTCTGACCCAGCGATCCTACCAGCACCACCCACAGGGATCTACACCGTCCACCTGCATGTAGCTGTGCCTCTGCAGCACGGGGGCAGAGTCGGTGACTGAAGCTTGTCTGACCCAGCGATCCTGCCAGCACCACCCACACGGATCCAAACCGTCCACCTGCATGTAGCTGTGCCTCTGCAGCACGGGGGCAGAGTGGGTGACTGAAGCCAGACTGACCCAGCGATTCTGCCAGCCCCGGAGCGGCACCAGCAGGCTGTAAAGCAGAGAGTTTGCTCGTGCTGAGCTCCCTGACCAGCTAATAGCCACGCTGGGACAGCATAGGGGGCGGTAATCTAGCTGTATGCTTCAACATTAAAAATTCCCGCTTGACAACTTGGAGGATTTTTCATAAAAGCATAAATTGCAAACTTGACCTTCAGACAAATTGCTTTAAAAAGGTCAAAAACTATTTCTGTGTGCCCTTTGTTATTTCAATATCACAGTAAATTATAATTACAATAAAGGCAGTGATTATTGTAACAATAGATCACAAAAGATCACAACGCCGCTATTCCCCCCTCTATGTACAGTGACGTCTGCACAGGTCATAGCATGTTCACAAATGGAGTCGGATTGTCCATCTGGCAAATGGCAGATGTGCCGCTCTGGCATTGGGCCGTATCAGCGCACAACACTTCACAGCGTCAACATCCTGAGGCAAAACTGCAGAAACTGTTATCAGACACAGTCCCTCTGCTCTGCCACTTAGACAGGCCGCAGGACACTTCAAGCCTACACAGGCTGGTGCCACACAGGGGATGAAGCGGAAGAGCACATCACCACTCCTCAAGGAGCTGGGTGAGGCATCAGGGGGTTTATCCTTTTGCAAGCAAAGCGGATGCACAATAGAGGGAAACTATTAAAAAGAGGCAGAGTTGAGGGTGATGTATAAAAGGCAGTGGGCAGCACGAGGCACAGGGATGGCACTGCAGCACTGTGGTCCTGGGTTTCCTCCCACACTCCAAAGACATACTGACAGGACATTTAGATTGTAAGCCCCATTGGGGACAGGTATGATAATGTTCGTAAAGGGCTGTGGAATATGATAGCGCTATATAAACAATGCCTAACTATTATTATTACACAGTGGAGGGGTCATTGTTATAAGGAGACACAATGGAGGGTCATTATTATTATTATTATTATTATTATTGAGGAGGCATCGAGGGGCATTATTATTGATGAACAGAGGGGCATCATTACAAAGCACAGAGACAGAGGGGGCATCATCACTATAGGACTAGTAAACCTGGTGCCATGTTGTCCTCCATATTCATGAGCTCAGTATAACCCCACCTCTACCACCAATTGGCAGCTTTCTGTGTACACTGTGGATAGGCAGAAAGCTGCCAATCAGTGGGTGGGTGGGGTTATGCAGAGCTCAGCATTCAGAGAACTTATTTTATAAAAACTGCAGTAAGCAGCCCAGCAAGTGATACATCACTGTAACTAGAGTCAGTTCCCCTACATCATGCTGCTCTCAGAATGATTAGGAAAAAAAAAAACTTGGAGAGAGGTTTCCTTTACAGACAAGTCATCAATATCAGATCAGTGATGTTATACTCGACCCCCTGACCAATCAGTGGATGTATTAAATGAACAGAGTTGCAGCGCACAGCTCTGGTCAATGTGTACCTGCTGCTGTTGAGTACTGCACATCAGCTGCTTTTCAAACAAAGTAACTGATCTACAGATATTTTAGGGTACGTTACCACGTGCACTGTTTGTTCAGACTTTCAAGAAGATGAATTTCTGCAGATAGATACAGTACATAGATATCTGTGAGATATACAATTAGTGCCATGTGTAGTTTACAGTACATGTATAACCTAATTCAATTAAAAAAAAAAAAAGTAGAGTTCCCCTTATTTTTGAAAACCAGCCAAGGTAAAGCAGACCGCTGTGGGCTTATGTTATCAGCCTGAGAAGGTGGCCAGGCCTGACTGAGCACAGCGGGATCCAGCGAGAGGAGTGCTGGCAATACCCAGCACCTGTGAATACCAGTCACTTTACTAATCGTCACAAAATCGCCGGAGACATCGAGGAACGTGGACTAAGGTGGAGCTTCGTGGAAACATTTTGGGTTTATGTCTTTTTATATGTTTTTCATGTATACTTTACTGGACTACTTTGGATTCGTAGATTACAGCAGCTGTGTTCCCCCATTACCAGGGGATGATGGTAGCTATGATTTGTCAAAAATCACAGATGTCAAACCCCAACCATCTTTGCCCTGATTGCCACTGCACTGGGGCAATTGGGAAGAGCCAGGAAAAGTGCCAGAATTGGAGCATCTAATGTGACACACCTATTCCGGGGTTGATTTGGGCTTGTATTTTAAGGCTGGGAAGGCACCAATATCCAGGGACCTTCCCAGCCGTATAATATAAGCCCACAGCTATCTGCTTTACCTTGGCTGGTTATCAAAAAAAGGGGGACCCAAAGTTTTTTTTTTATTATTTATTAGGTTAAAGAAGGCTAAACACAACGGCGTAAACGCATGTTTTTTTTTGTTTGTTTGTTTTTTTAAACTGACAATGCAAGTCTATGGGGCAATTCTACACAGAAGAATGAGCATTCCCGCAAGAGAGAGTGACATGCTGTGGCTCAGAAACCCGCAAGGCAGGTGATTTTACTCAGCGCAAAAAAATACAATGGGCGTGGGATTTCTATTAATCCCATCCACTGTGCTTGTGCAGCGCCCCAGAGTCCTGGTCGTTGCATTAATGTCGCTCTGCCACTAAGGGGAGTGATGTTATGTCTGATTGCAGTAAAGGAGTTCACCTGACCAGGTATCACAGTCACACATTACACTTCACACTCCGGCCACCAGGGGGAGCAAAATGCACTATGTATTAGACCACTCCTCACACTGGTAAAACTGGGGGTTGGATAGGAAGTTAGAACAGAAAGCAGCCTGGGAGAGCTCCAGGGAGGACCTGTCAGGGGTGGGTTCCTGGCAGGTACCTAGCAGAAGGACAGAACGTGACGGAGCCGCGCCTGCACTACCTTGTGGCGGCATCCTAAGGACACGAAGCGAAGGATATTGTGGAGAAGTGAGAAACAAGATCACAGCACAAAGGAGAGCCAGTAGGAATCGTGCCCCGAGATCGGCAACATCCTACTGAGGCGCGTCGCCGGTGGCCGGAACGCCGAGGAAGTAACTGACTCCAAGCATTACTTCAAACAGCGGCAGGACAGTTGATTATAGGTTGGCTGTCTACCATACATCACCTAAGAAGACATAGGGGGCAAGCGAGGAGAGGGGCGTCTCTAGGGTCCCAGAATAGCTCCAAGCCTTCCCGTCAAACGGGTGCGTCCTATCCAGATAAACTTGGGGGACGGAGAGAGAGAAAGAACGAATACGAAAGTTGTGAGGACTATCCCAAATGCTCAGCAGGGAAGAACTACAAACTCACAGGCGCTAGTTGGTAGGCACTGATTTCCACCTGCAAAGGGAACTCTGGATGTGCCTTCGGACCGGCCGGTCTCAGTCAGCCCTGTTAGCAGTGCTTTGGATTGCGGATCCCGAAGTCTTCAGTAAAAGGTAAAGAGACTGCAACCGTGTCCTCGTTATTAACCGCGCCTCACATCATCGCCACCTACACTACTTTCATCACTCTTTCATTGGACGCCCCTTAGCAGGGTCAGGGACCGGGTCCAGCCACCGTGACAACCCTAGAACTGAGATAGAGATGACCGGTACCGAGTACCCCGCAGCCCTGCTTCTGTGGGCGCTCCAACTTGGCGTCACGAACAGGATAGTACTTAAGCCTGAGGAATCAGGTCATGTGTGCCTTGGAACTGTGATTTATTGCAAAGACTGTGCGTTGCTGGCTGCCGCAAAGATTCCCGCCAAAACTGCCACCATTGTAGCGCCACGAGGGGTGCAGGAGAAAAAGAAGGGCGTGGAGTTGTGGGCGTGAATGAATTGAGAAGCGTGAAAAGTAATGGCCGCCCAGTCTAAATATTTCTGTGTCTTGAGGACGTGTCCGTCAGCAGCCGAGGTCCGTCTCCTAATTCTGTATGGCAGGCGGAGACCGAAAAAACAAAACCATGACTCAGATGGAGCGGAACTGGAGAGCAGAGAAGGACTACGAAAGAGGATGGCCCTGCCTAGATCCCCATCACCAGAGGATTATACCGGCATGCCGCCGTTGGAGAGGATCGAGCCCTAGGAGCTTGTCCGCGGAGCCTCCGCTGCCTGCACCAGATCTGGCGGCAACCCCAGAGGAGTGGCGTGGTGCCGACAGAGCTCTCACATGTGAGAGAGCTCGGTGTCCCGACCGACCGGGAGTCGGTATTCCGCCGACCCTGGACCCGACCTTCACCATGGCTGACGGAGCCCCGGAGTCCTCATCATCAGGCCCGGGATCGCGAGAATGGGATCTTGGTCCCTTCCCCTGGGGAGACTATCGGAAGCATCTGATTGCAGAATATGCCAGAGAGGTGGAGCGGGAGGCCCGCGGTGAGCTGCTGGATGGGTCCATACCGAAATGGGGAGTGGTGATCGTCTACCAGCCCCAGAGAGGAAAAGGTTTTGTCCAGGAGATCGGGTCGTCGATAAGGGTCCACATCACCCGGGAGGAGGTGGAGTCCTGCCTGCATGGCGACAGTAAGGGTCCCGTCCTGATGCCGGGGGATGAAGTAAGCTACCGCCGATACCAAAAGGGCCACGGCTGGTGGGCCCGAGACATCCAGCGATGTACCAATGTCTTAGCCGTCGCAAAGACCTTAGAGGAGGAACTTGCTGAAGCGGCGGTAGCCGCTGCTGCCGTCCCTGGAATCGTCCACTGGACTCACCAGGAGCACCTGGCGCCAGGAGCAGACTTTGATGCAGGCCTTCCCAAACCACAGAGGCCTACCTGCCCGGTCAGGCCCTGGTGGAAACCGCCGGAGCAAGAATGAACCTCGAAACCACGCACATGTATATAGTTAACTGTTTCCTGCTCTTTTGTTGCTAAACCCGTCCTGGGTTATTTCTTAAAGGGATCTCTTTGTTGACCCGGGATCCCTATTGTTTTACGTTTTTCTTTGCACAAGTTCATCAGTGTTTCCAGAGACTGCCAAATCATGGACAGTGAATGATTCACAAACTGGTTTTGTAAATAGTTCGCACCTTCTTAAAGGTGCTCTCTACTGGTTTTACAAGGAAGGAAGACTTTGCAAAGAAACTATTCCTGATGAAGTAAAGGTTTCTTGTGTCTTAAAGCTTATTAGTGACTTGATGATTGTTTACACTACCTCAAAAAAGACTGATTTTTCCTCTTAAAGGGAATGTTACTTGTTGCCTTGTGATAATGTTTCCTTAAGTAGTAAGATAGTAATAATGTTTCCATAGTAGATGACATGTAGCTAGAGAGCTAGGAAGTGAACCCGTAGGGGTTAGTGAGTCCGAGAACCATAGAGAGATGGTTGATAGATGGTTGCTGTGAACCTAGAAGAAGAGAGGCAGTAGGCCCGGACGAGTAGCCAGGCGGTCCTGCATATGTGTGAAGTCAGAAGAAATAAAGAAAAAGTTAGATTTGTACTGTAGCGTTTTATAGTAAGCCTTTAGTGGGTTCAGCTTATACGCCCTTAAAGAAAAAGTTAAATTATTGTTTAAAGATTTGCACTTAGTAGAATACCCGGCTGGGTAATAGAAATTATTTATAGTCAGTAGAATAGATAGAATGTTATTTAAAATAATTAAACATGTTTCTGTTTGTAACGTTCAAGTGACCTCACCTCCCATAAAGGGAAGCATTGTTATATTTACTTGCTTAAAGCATTCCAAAAATTTTGTATGTCTTTTTTCTAACATGTATTGTTGTTCTTCTTTTCCCAGTCCAGGTGTACTGGATTTAACCGGGTGGGGGGGGGGGGGGGGGGGAAGGTTTACCATCTAGCTGCCATAACACCACCCCAGTGGGCCCCAAGCAGCGTTGGTCATCCTGACCGAATACCACAGGTGGAGTCACGAAACCTTGGCCGACTTTCATCACTCTTTCATTGGACGCCCCTTAGCAGGGTCACGGACCGGGTCCAGCCTCCGTGACGACCCTAGAACTGAGATAGAGAGGACCAGTACCGAGTACCCCGCGGCCCTGCGTCTGGGGGCGCTCCACTTGTACTATACAACACAGCATTTTGGAAGCAGCAAAAATATGCTGTGTCCAGAACGTTATCATTACAGAGCATGGGCACGCAGCCTTAGGGCTCTTTCACACATCTGATTTTCCATTTACGAGAAAGATTGACCATAATGTGATCAAAATATGATCAGAATAATCAGTCAGAGGGTCGTTTTTTTTCATACATTGAGAAGAAAAAAAAAAGGTCCCATTTTTTCACAGACCTATAGACTTTCATTGCCAATTTTGATCTGAGGCTCTGAATACAAATCGGACACGAAACCAACATTTTCCATAGAATTTTCCCTTGGACAGAATGGTCTAACATGTGCACAGCCCCATAGGATAGATCATAGGTATAAGTGCTATCTGTGAAAATCATGGATAGCAATCATACAAGAAAATCGGACATGTGAAGGAACCCTTAAAGTATAAAAAGTGCATTTCATTTTTTTCATTCATTATTTTCTGCTGAAGAGGCCCAAGATACAAAAAGATCATGAACTCCACTTAGCATGAAAGCTACAGATACCACAACGTACAAAAACTATCAATTTGTATCTGTGTGGCTTCTACATTTATAAATCACATGCACCGAGTGGTTACTACCAGATGCTCTGGCGGCTGCTAGGTTCACTAGTCTAAAATACAGGTTATAATTTTCCCTTTTCAATGGGCCATTATCCACCTACAATACCTGGAAGTGAAGTTAACAGCCAACCTTGACTCCCTATTCTCAGCCAATTACCCTCAAATTCTTCGTGAAATTTGCTTGCTACTTCACACATGGGAGAAGCTACACCTTTCCTGGCTAGGCCACGTACAAGCACTTAAGATGACTTTACTCCCAAATTATTTATTTCGAGTTTTGCTAATCCCTGTCCCATCGCACTTCCTCAAAACAGCCCAGCGATTAGTTAACACTTGTCTGGAGGGGTGGCCTCCCCAGGATTAACAGAGCTACTCTTTATCGACCGCTTAAAGTGAGACCTTCCCAACCTTTCTAAATACTACCAGGCAGCCCAACTAGTCCAATTAACCTTATATCACGTCTATTCGGAACCAGCTCTGTGGCCTTCACTGGAAGCTCCCAAGTGCCACCCAGGGACCCTCGGTGCCTTGCTATGGATCCTCCCAGCCCAACGTACGCAAATTACGAATCTTATAGCACATTCCCTCAAAATTTGGGACACTCTGAAATATTCTTTTAAGTTAATCTCTTCCTTTTTGCCTCTTGCCCCCCTCTGTGGCAATCCACATTTTCCCCCAGGTAAAGAGTCCCTTTGGAACATTCGTTTATGGGTCACAGCAGGGATCACAAGAGTCCATCATCTTTTTAATGTTGATGGAATTATTCCATTTCCTGCCCTGCAAGAAAAATATAATTTCCCTCACAGAGAAATATTTCAATATCTGCAACTCAAACACTTTGTCACCTCATTGCTAAGAAATTCTACCCCACCTTATATATATGTTTACTCCTTTTGAGCAAAGATGCCACCAAAACCGACATGCCCCAGGTACTATATCACTTCTTTATTCCCACATTAACTCCCTGTCACATAGGCGCAACTTAACCTACACTTCTCGCTGGGAGTCCGACATTGGTTCCACTCGGACTCTCAAAGGTCTCAAATTTGGTCTTTCTCTACTGGAGGATTACTAAACACCTTAATGTTGGAAATGAATTATAAGGTGCTGACCAGGTGGAGCCTGACCCCATCTAGAGTGGCCACGGCTGTTACTAACTACTCCCCCCAACTGTTTTAGGGGTTGTATTTCCTCCGGTGATATGTTCCACATATGGTGGTTATGTCCGATAGTACGTAGATTTTGGATTAGAGTATACCATCTTATTCCCTCAATCATAAATATTAACCTAAAAAAAAACCTTGGGAAGCTTTACTTCAACGTATCCTCAATGCCCCTAAACACACCCAAGCCCTCATTGCATTGATATTTTTAGCAGCCAAACAAACCATAGCATTGGCTTAGAGAAAAACAGGCCTAGATCTATCTGAAGTTAAAAGACGTCTTTCCAGGTATATGATTAATGAAAAACTATCAGCCATACTTACAGACAAAATTCACAAATTCGAGAAAGTATGGCTCCTCTGGGCTGAATATGCCAATCATACCCCTTTGTTACACCCGTATCTTGTCTAAACGCTTCTGACTCCCCTGACTCTCAGTGAGTCATTTAATTGGAACTGGATATAATAAACCCTCCTCCTCAAGCTTTTTTCCCCTCCCTTACCCTTATACCCTCTTGTCTGCTATTTGTTTGTTCCTCTCGCTATATGTATTCTTTTAAAACATATGGTTGTAATAAGGTTCTTCTCAGTATGTACCTTGTTTGTAGACATCAATCTTCAATAAAAAATTGTTAAAACACAGGTTATAAAGATGGAAATTGGGTAAATAGGAGGAATCTGCATAATAGAAAGGCTTATTGGGTTGCACAAAATGCAAGGTAAACAAAACTTATTACATAATTTCTTATAAAATTATGAACAAAGACATGTGCAAGTTGAGTTTATTTTCTCGAGAAAGAAAATAAGAGGCAATTTCAGCACCAGGGTAAAATAAATCGCTCCTCCCTGACACCAGAACAGTGGCAGGATAAAAACTTTTATATCATTGGGCAGTGAAGAAAAAATAATTTATATTTTTACCACCAGCATTGTGTGTTAGCCCAAGTTTTACATTTTCAGACTGGGAAATGGGTAAAAATGGCACCAGAATTTGTCCCACAATTTCTACTGAACGTGGAAATACCCCATATGTGGCTGTACAGTACTACTTAGCCATACGGAGAGACTCGGGAGGGACAGAGTGCCATTTGCCTAATGGAACACAGATTTTCCTAGACTAGTTTGCAGATTTCATATAAAGAGCCCCTAAGTGCTGGAAAAGCAGAATCCCTCAAGTGACCCCATTTTGGAAACTATAACCCTTTGGGAATTTATCTACAGGTGTAGTGACAATTTTGATTCCATGGGTGTTTTTGAAAAACAGGCAGCAGTGGATGTTGCGGAGTGAAAATTCAAAACTGCCGTTGTAGTGACCAGTACGCTGTAGTGCCAAGTACATTATGCCCAGCTCATTCTTCTGGAGACATGCACCTGTAAATTAGGTGGGTTCTCATCACTACAAAAATGCCAAACATGTGGGCACCAACTGTGGTTTAGGCACCAGGGGGCTCAGAAGGGAGGGGGGCATTTGGATTTAGGAGCGGAGAATTTGCTGAATTTCTTTTGGAGGGTGAGAAGCCATTTCACTTTTCCAGAGCCTTTGTGCTACCAGTAATGTGGAAGCCCCTATATTTTCGTTAACAGATGACGGACCAGAGTGAGGGCTTGCTTTTTTTGTAGATTGAGTTGAAGCTTTTATTGGGAACATTTTACACCGCATTTATGATCACAATTATCCGGCACTCTACACTGAGCACTTACATCAGGGTTTATATTTAAATCTCCGAGTGACATGACAGATGAATGCCCCGATGGATCCATTCACTATAATGAGGCAGCAGAGTTACTCTGGACTCAGTCTGGCCTCAGTTCAGCAGTGTCCTTTTCAGAAGTGCACAAAACTGTGGCCAACTGCACTTTTATGCAATCCTAACAAAAAAAACAACAACAACAAAAAAAAAAAACAGACACCTCCGGATCACAGGTCCTATGAGTCCATCTGCCTCATTATAGGGAATATTCCACCAGGGGTTCTGTCTAAATCCAGTATTTCAGAGATTTATACAGAAATCCCTCTTGTAAGCGCTCAGAGGAGAGTGCAGGATAAATAAGCGCCGAGCCTTACTGCGATCTTTGAGAGGCAGAATGAAAAAAAATCAACAGCAGTATTATAGCAATTACTCATGGTTGTGTTTTCTGCAAATGTGCCCTGGAGGTTTAGATTAAATTCCAACCAGGGAGAAGTCTGCATACACAATTGTAATACTAGTCTAGGTTTGAAGTCAACCGGAGCTCAATGTATATACAAAAAACATGAATATATACTTACGTAAATCTCACTGTGATCAAAACGTTTTTTGAGGTTATTGATGAAGGATTCTTCATCAAGTGGTTCCAACAGCACCATATCCCCTACACCTATCATGTTGTCCAGGAGTGAGGTCTTACCCTCCATTTTGGCCATGGTGCCCTAGAAGAAATGAATGAATAAATAAACAGTCACAATTACAAACTAAACCATTTGACTTCATGGTATTATGAGTCACTAGAGTTGAGCGAATTTCAAATTCGGTTCTGAATAAGATCGGCAGCAAATATTGTTTTTACAATACTCGTCGAACACAGCTGAACGTCAGAGTCAATAGGAGTAGAAACTACCGAATATGTTTAGAACCGATCAACAAACATACATTCGGCACGAATAGGGTAACAATATGGAATGAATATGGCAAATTCAGATTCGGCAACAGATTCCGAACAAATTCGCTCAACTCTATTAATCACCAAGAAGGACTCACAAGTGGCCAAACTACACATAAAATAATTAAAATATTTAGAAAATAATTAATCGATTGTGATAGTTGGTCCAACATATAAACAAGGGCTAGGAAGGTGACAACCGATAAGTCGATAAGTCATAGTAAGACAGTCAAAAGCCTCCATGGGAACATACGCTTACGTATTACTCTTTAAATGAAAACAGGATATTGAACATAAAGCAGTAATGCGAAATATTAACCTAAATACAAGTGTGAAAGTGACCAAAATTTATAGCAGAATGGAAGCATGGATGGGTACATGAACCTTACCGCTGTAATTAACAGCTAGCTTGCAATAGTGAGGCCGGCCACACATTACATAACCATCTGCCAACTGCTATCTTCCAACGCAAATCCCCCCATACACATGCATGTTATGTTCTGCTGAGTGGACATAGGGAATAAGTCACTGTCAGGCTTCACCAATAGTGACTTATCGCCCCAAAATCAAAAGGACCGAGAACGTTAAATCAAACTGCCTGAAACTTACCTGCTATGGCTATGGCATCTGCCATTGGGGGAAGAGTAAGGAGACTCACTTCACAATTAGTGGATGGTCGGCAGCTAGGCTGATATATCTATTGTGTATGGCTGACTTGATGTGTAGATCAGAGATAATACTTATTCTGTACTTTAGACTTTAATGCCATAGTCAATACACAACAACATGGCATTTAAAGACCTCTAAACAAATTAAATTCAAAAGTAAAGTCGTGCCCTCAGGCAATGACCTATTTAATAGATTCCACAGCGCTTTAGGCTAGGTTCACATCGCGTTAGTGCCATCCATTTAACGGATGCGCTAACGCTGATGCACAAAATCTCTTTTTTCTACAGTCGCGCTAACGCATGGTACCATTGCGTCGACATGCGTTAGCGTCCGTTCGCTCTGCGTTAGACCCAACGTCCCCAAAAAAGTTTTACGCCGTGTTCGAGGGTGCATCACCGTGTTCGAGGGCGCAATTTGAACCTCGCCTTACAGACATTATTATCGCTGTCCCCACTGGGGCTCACAATCTAGATTCCCCATCAGTAGGTCTTTGGAGTGTTGTGCAACTAACCTGCCCTTTAGGTCACTCACCTACAATAATCATAAGCAAAAACACTAAACTGATGACCCTCATGCTAAGGTAAAACGGTTTGCATTTCCAAGATCGAGATCAATAAATGCACTGCTAGCACGTTAACATTAAGTGCCCTGCCATCTTAAATTTACGGTATTTCATACAATTAGTTAGGACAGGACACAATATTACATTTTATACAATACACTAATTATTCTTATTAACAAGTTTAAAAGGGCTTTACATGATATAATTACCCCAAAGTCATGCCATGACTTCATAAAAGGTTTAAAACAAAAGACATGGTGGTGAGAACCCGCCAAATATGACACATAACCTAGTAGTAAAGTTTAAAAGGGAAACTCCTTTAATTAAATTCCACAGTTAAAAACTACATAAAACGTGGAATAACTTAAAGCATGTACTTTGCTTAACCCATCAATGATCTATGCCTAATCACAACGTTTTTCTCACCGTTCATGATGACAAGTAATCTGCTGGGCTCCAGCTACCAGAAAGCTTTGAATTGAGGTTAGTTCTGAAACATGTTTGCAGAATTTCTCAACTTTTCTGTATATTTGTCCACCACTGACCCACTGCTCACCCAATCACTGATCACAGCTGAGACCCTCCTCAGCTAGTTAGAGGAAAAGGCACTTAACCAATCACTGACCAAAGTTAGAGTTCTAATTTTTGGACATCATGCACTAGTTTTAATCATGTAACTTAAAAGGACTAGATCCTTATTGGATTTATTACATTAAATTGATAGAAACTTGATAGTAAATTAAGACTAGGATCTTTGTTGTCCAGAAATTATTGAAGAAAAATGCAGTTATACACAGAGGGTGAAATAAGTATTGAACAAGTCATGAAATTTCTGAGCAAATATATTTCTAAAAAGGTGCTATTGACATGAAATTATCACTAAATGTAGGTAACAACCCATCTAATCCACATAAGCAAAGAAATCAAACCACAGATGTCCATAAATTAAGTTATATGATATGCAATAATGAGAAATGACACAGGGAAAAAGTATTGAACACATGAAGAAAAAAGGTGCAACAAGCCATGGAAAGTCATGACACTAGCTGAAATCCATCAATAATTAGAAAGCGATCCTGCCACTTAGTGAAATAATGATATCAGCTGGTTCAACGGATGGCCTATAAAAAATGTGTCTCATTACCAAGGTGCCTCACAAGAAACATCTTCTGATGGGTAAAACCAGTGAGCCGACTCAAGACCTTCACAACCTTATGGTTGCAAAATATACGGATGGCATTGGTTACAGAAGAATTTGTAAACTACTGTAGGCTCCAGTGAGCACTGTTGAGGTCATAATCCAGAAGTGGAAAGAACCTAATGTCACCATAAACCGGCCACGGCCAGGTGCTCCCCGCAGGATATCAGACAGAGGAGTTATACAATCGGAAGAGTTGTACAAGGATCACCTGTGGAGAGCTACAGAAAGACCTGGAATCAGACAGTACAATTGTTTCAAAGAAAACAATTAATGCACTCATCCGCCATGGCCTGGTTGCATACTCACCATGTAAGATACCATTGCTGAACAAACAGAATGATCAAGCACGTTTAAAGTTTGCTCAACATTTAGACAAGCATGAAATACTGAGAGATTAAAATCTGATCAGATGATGCCAAAACTGAACCCTTTGGATGCCATAATACACACCATGTTTGGAGGCCAAAAAGGCACTGCATATGACCAACATTAAAGTTTGGAGGTGGGTACGTCACGGTGGGGGCTGTTTTTCAGCATATAGCACTGGCAAACTTCATATAATTGAAGGAAGGATGAATGGACAAATGTACCATGACATTCTTGAAAAAAAATCTGCTGTCATTACTAGGATCATGAAGATGAAACGAGGGTGGACAATTCAGCAAAACAATGATCTCAAACACACAGCCAAGGAAACATTCAATTAGTTTCAGAGTAAAATAAATAAAGCTGCTAGAATGGCCCAGCCAATCACCTGGCCTGAATCATCTGACCTTAATTCAATAGAAAATTTATGGAAAGAATTAAACCCAAGTTTAAAGAAGGAGCCCACAGGATTTTCAGGATTTGAACAGTGTTTGAGTGGAAGAATGGGTCAAAATCACATCTGAGCAATGCATGCGACCAGTTTCTCCATACAAGAGGCATTTTGAAGCGGTCATCACCCATAAAGGCTTTTGTCCAAAGTATTAAATACATTTCAATAAGCATGTTCAATACTTTTTCCCGGTGTCATTTTGTGTTCAATACTCAATTCAGTGTGTGTGTGTGTGTGTGTGTGTGTGTGTGTGTGTGTGTGTGTGTGTGTGTGTGTGTGTGTGTGTGTGTACGCTAAAATATGAAATATATACACACTAGATGGAGGGCCGATGCTATTGCATCGGGACGGCGGTAATGTCACGATGGGGGCAGGCATGCGGTGCTGTTGTTGCCTAATGGCATCCTGTGATAATCTAATGACTTTTGCATCAGGGGACTTGGGGTACCGTCACACAGTGCCATTTTGATCGCTACGACGGTACGATTCGTGACGTTCCAGCGATATCCATACGATATCGCTGTGTCTGACACGCAGCAGCGATCAGGGACCCTGCTGAGAATCGTACATTGTAGCAGATCGTTTGGAACTTTCTTTCGTCGTTGGATCTCCCGCTGTCATCGCTGGATCGGTGTGTGTGACACCGATCCAGCGATGCGTTTGCTTGTAACCAGGGTAAACATCGGGTTACTAAGCGCAGGGCCGCACTTAGTAACCCGATGTTTATCCTGGTTACCATCGTAAATGTAAAAAAAAAAAAAAAGTACATACTTACATTCCGGTGTCCGTCAGGTCCCTTGCGTCTGCTTCCCGCACTGTGACTGCCGGCCGTAAAGTGAAAGCAGAGCACAGCGGTGACGTCACCGCTGTGCTGTGCTTTCACTTTACGGCCGGCAGTCAGTGAGTGCGGGAAGCAGACGGCAAGGGAGAGACACCGGAATGTAAGTATGTAGTGTTCGGTTTTTTTACGCTGGTAACCAGGGTAAACATCGGGTTACTAAGCACCGCCCTGTGCTTAGTAACCCGATGTTTACCCTGGTTACCCGGGGACCTCGGCATCGTTGGTCGCTGGAGAGCTGTCTGTGTGACAGCTCTCCAGCGACCACACAACGTCTTACCAACGATCACGGCCAGGTCGTATCGCTGGTCGTGATCGTTGGTAAATCATATAGTGTAACGGTACCCTTATGTGCTTGACGCCTACACTTATATGCATTGTTTTTGTCCCAGCGATGCTGTTGCTCTTCAAGAGCCTCCTTTGCCATTTCTTGTCCTCGATGTTGTGCCTTTGCTGCTTTCCTTTCATTGTCATTGGTGACTTTTTATGAGGAGCCATGTTGGTGTTGTGATTTGCTTTTTAAAGGGGGTTTCTCATGAACAAAAGTTAATTTTAAAAATGGTCTGCGTCTGACCGTGTACAGAACATACCACAACTCCTGGACAGGGAAGGAAGCAAAAGACAATACTGACGTTACAGCAGATCACAGAGGATACATTTTGTGAGGTAAAATATTTTTTTTTTTTTTTTTTTTTTAAACAGACAGTGAAATATTTTCCCTCACAAAATGAATCCACTGTGATCCCCTGCTGTAATGTCAGTATTATATTTTTCTTCCTCCCCTGTCCAGATGTTGTATGCTCCGTACACGGTCAGACAGTCAATTTTTAAAATTAACTTTCATTCATGGGAAAACCCCTTTAATGTGACCGGCTTCCTCTGCCTGTAGACACGTCACGGATCTGCCACTGGGATCAGCCGAATAATTCACTACACCTGTGCATATTTCGTGCAGGCGCAATAAATCAGACCGCCGCCATCTTTGTGCAGACAGATAGCGGCGGTCACATTAAAACTGCGCATGCTCTCCTCCTGTACAAAGATGGCGGCAGTCAGTGAATCATTTGGCTGATCCTGGAGGTGGCGTGTTCACAACAGTGTTCCGCTGGTGGTACTGCGCAACAGGCTGCGGGCGTGTGTTGCGACGGTGTTCCGCTGGTGGTGCCGCGCAGTAGGTTGGTGCCAGCAGCAGTTTCCATATTGAGACACCCATCACTTGGGTGTCCCAATATGGCGGTCAGTGACCTTCCTCTGCTTGGAATTCTGGGATACCGTGACATCTGGACAGAACAGGAAATGAAAAGTTTACAAGGCAATTATATAAACAGATACATGCACGTGTATGACCACCAGAGCTGATCTTGGTGTTGCTTCATTGTGCCGCTCCAAACTATTGGCAGCAGTGATTGGCTACAGTGGTCTCAAGGATGTACTTGAGTGTGAACTTAACCCATTGCATAGGGCGATCTCTACGACAAATATGCTTTAGCATTTACAATAAATTATACACTACCACAGAAAATCTGTATGCAGGGTTCTCCCACAAAGAGCACTTGTCATCTATCATGTGGAGCCCTATCATAGGGCATATGGTCTAATCCTCAAAGAGCCCCTGTTATGCGCTGCTAAAACAAAAAAGGAGGGACAAAGCAGAGTTTAGTGTAAGGCGGCTAATTAGAAGGTGACACGCATAGTGATTGGAGGTGTGGGAAAAACGTGAAGTTCACAGCAATTATTAGGTCTTCTAAGTCTCCGTCATTACATTTGCTGGCAATCATTCATGGACAATGACTGGAGTAAACACCGACTCCTACAGTCATGTACGACTTCCTCAATCAGCGAGTTCAGAAATGCGTCATTAAATCCAATAGTTACATTCGGCTAAACCATACCATTTCCTTCATGGCCCACATCTGGCAGCCATTCCGAACACGGCCATGTTTATTGCCTCCTGAAATGCGTTCAGCACCGATTTAACATATGCACAACATTATTCTCACTACATGGATCTGATGAAACATTTCAGAATCATCTTTTAGCCTGGGAGGTCCTAACAGCTCACACAGCGATACCGTATAAATACACACAGTATAGGTACGAGCAGAGCATTGTGGCACTCTGTGGCGCCAGGACCAGACTCGCCAGTAATCAGTAAATGTGCCAGTGACATTTTGTTCCATAATTTGGTGTGGTGTACTCTATATTTTTAAAAATAAATTTAAACAAAAAAAGACTAACCACCACCTAAAAAACAAAAAAATTGGCGAGCATACAAGAGAAAAAAAAAACTGTATATTTCAAAGTTTTTAATTTAACCTGTTATTCCTGAAAAATGTGTGCAGTACCCATTCTGATGGGTAGAAGATAGGCGTAACAAATAACTAGGAATGTGGGAGGGCACAGACAAAAACGGTTTTAAACAGCTTCAAC
This sequence comes from Ranitomeya imitator, assembly GCF_032444005.1. Lineage (NCBI taxonomy): Eukaryota > Metazoa > Chordata > Amphibia > Anura > Dendrobatidae > Ranitomeya > Ranitomeya imitator. The sequence continues at coordinate 151,630,648 of NC_091288.1, forward strand.
GTAGCGTCATGATATATTTTTTGCAAGTCAGGCTGGAGGATAAGTTTTTGTAGTGCCATACAAATAAGTAAGGATTTACATTGATTATAATCTTTTAGAATGGTTTAAATGTAGAAAATCAGGTCCTTATGCCATTTTTATTGACATTAGGGGTATGTGTATACGTTGCAGATTTGGGTGCAGAATTTTCTGCACAAAATCTGCATCTCCTGGCAGAAAACGCAGCTGCGTTTTTTGGATTTTTTTTATACGTTTTTGCAAGCTGAATAAAGATGTACGGTATTATTGAACAACAAAAAAAGATTTGTGATGTCATTTAATGTCCAACCCACACTCCATTACTCACACAGATAGACAGACAGACATAAATATAAATATATAATATCTATCGATCTATGTATATATCTATAGATCTATCATCTATCTCATTCCTTCTATCTATTCTATAATTTATCTATCTCTCATTCCTTCTATTATAGATATCATCTATCTCATTCCTTCTATCTATCCCCTATCTATCGATAGATATAGATAAATAGACAGAAGCAATGAGATGGATAGATAGATCTATAGATACATAGATCTATCTATTCATATTTCTACTTCTACTTCGGGATCAAGGTGAATGGGGAGTATATACTCTATGCAACAACAGTATGTACTGTATGTGTTGTGCATATGTACTGTATGTGTTGTGCATATGTACTGTATGCTGCGTATGTAGCGTATGTTGCGTATGTTGCATGTACTGTATGTTGCATGTACTGTATAGGTGTTTTTGTTTTTTACATTTAACACATTAGCCAGATGATGGGACTACTACTGTCCCATCATTGGCTAATGTGTCTGCAGCGCCCCAGAGACCTGGTCGTTGCAGTAATGTCGCTTTGCCACTAAGGGGAGTGATAGTACGTCTGATGGCACTAAAGGAGTTCACCTGACCAGGTATCACAGTCACACACTACACTTCACACTCCGGCCACTAGGGGGAGCAAAAGGTTCTATTTATTAGGCCACTCCTCACACTTTGGTAAAACTGGGGGTTGGATAGGAAGTTAGTTAGAAGCTGGCTGGGTTTTGTCCAGGCAACATCCCGTGGCAGGGGGTGTTGCGGGGAAGATTCAGAGGGGTCCCTGTCAGGCGTGGGAACCTGGCAGTGACTTAGCGACAAGGACAGATCGTTACAGAGCTGCGCCTGCACTACCTTGCGGCGGCATCTAAAGAAAGGACACGAAGCGAAGTATATTGTGGAGAAGTGAGAAACGAGATCAAAGCACAAAGGAGAACCAGTAGGAGTCATGCCCCGAGATCGGCAACATCCTACTGAGGCGTGTAGCCGGTGGCCAGAACACCGAGGAAGTAACTGACTCCAAGCATTACTTCAAACAGAGGCAGGACAGTTGATTATAGCTTGGCTGTCTACCATACATCACCTAAGAAGACATAGGGGGCAAGCGTGGAGAGGGGCATCTCTAGGGTCCCAGAATAGTTCCGAGCCTTCCCGTCAAACGGGTGCGTCCTAGCCATAACAAACAGGGGGACGAAGCAGATCATCAGAATAGAAACGACAGTTCTGAGGACTATCCCGAATGCTCAGCAGGGAAGGACTGCAACACACAGGCGCTAGTTGGTAGGCACTGATTTCCACCTGCAAAGGGAACTCTGGATGTGCCTTCGGACCGGCCGGTCTCAGACAGCCTTGTTAACAGTGCTCCGGATTGAGGATCCTGAAGTCACCAGTAAAGAGATAAAGAGACTGCAACCCTGTGTCCTCGTTATTAACTGCGCCTCACACCATCGCCACCTACACCACTGGGAATACCTAGGGACCTACTTCACCTGTGGGAAGGTATACCATCTAGCTGCTATCACATCACCCCCAGCGGACCCCAAGCAGCGTTCGGTCACTCTCACCGAATACCACAGGTGGCGTCACAAACACCTAACAACTTCTACCACCCTTTCATTGGGCGCCCCTTAGCAGGGTCACGGACCGGGTCAAGCCACCGTGACAATCCTAGGACTGAGACAGAGGACCGGTACCGAGAGAACCTGTGGCCCTGTGTCTGGGGGCGCTCAATAACATTTCTTCGATATAACTTGCGTTTATTTGTGAAAAAAACGGAAATTTGGCAAAAATTTTGAAAATTTAGCAATTTTCCAACTTTGAATTTTTATGCCCTTAAATCACAGAGATATGTCATGTAAAATAATTAATAAGTAACATTTCCCACATGTCTACTTTGCATCAGCACAATTTTGAAACCAAAAATTTTTTTGGGTTACGGAGTTATAAGGGTTAAAAGTTGACCAGCAATTTCTCATTCTTACAACACCAATATTTTTTAGGGACCACATCACATTTGAAGTCATTTTGAGGGGTCTATATGATAGAAAATAACCAAGTGTGACACCATTCTAAAAACTGCACCCCTCAAGGTGCTCAAAACCACATTCAAGAAGTTTATTAACCCTTCAGGTGTTTTACAGGAATCACAAAAAAATTTACTTCAGATCCAATTTGTTTTATTTTCAAAAGGGTAAGAGAAGAAATTGGACCCCAAAAGTGGTTGTGCCATTTGTTCTGAGTATGCCGATACCCCGCATGTGGGGGTAAACCACTGTTTGGGCGCATGGCAAAGCTCGGAAGGGTAGGAGTGCTGTTTGACTTTTCAATGCAAAATTGACTGGAATTGAGATGGGACGCCATGTTGCGTTTGGAGAGCCCCTGCTGTGCCTAAACATTGAAACCCCCCACAAGTGACACCATTTTGGAAAGTAGACCCCCTAAGGAACTTATCTAGCCGTTTTTTCACAGCTTTGAACCCCCAAGTGTTTCACTACACTTTATAATGCAGAGCCGTGAAAATAAAAATAAAAATTTTTTTCACAAAAATTATTTTTTAGCCCCCAGTTTTGTATTTTTCCAAGGGTAACAGGAGAAATTCGACCCCAAAAGTTGTTATCCAATTTGTCCTGAGCATGCCGATACCCCATATGTGGGGGGAACCACCGTTTGAGCGCATGGCAGAGCTCGGAAGGGAAGGAGCGCCATTTGGAATGCAGACTTAGATGGATTGGTCTGCAGGCGTCACGTTGCATTTGCAAAGCCCCTGATGCACCTAAACAGTAGATACCCCCAGAAGTGACACCATTTTGGAAAGTAGACCCCCCTAAGGAACTTATCTAGCTGTGTTTTGACAGCTTTGAACCCCCAAGTGTTTCACTACAGTTTATAACGCAGAGTCGTGAAAATAAAAATTAATTTTTTTCCCACAAAAATGTTTTTTTTAGACCCCCAAATTTTTATTTTCCCAAGGGTAACAAGAGAAATTGGACCCCAATAGTTGTTGTCCAATTTGTCCTGAGTATGCTGATACCCCATATGTTGGGGTAAACCCCTGTTTGGGCACACGGGAGAGCTCGGAAGGGAAGGACCACTGTTTTACTTTTTCAACACAAAATTGGCTGGAATTGAGATCGGACGCCATGTTGCGTTTGGAGAGCCATGATGTGCCTAAACAGTGGAAACCCCCAATTCACTAACCCCAACACACCCCTAACCCTAATCCCAACCATAACCCTAACCACACCCCTAACCCTGACACACCCCCGTACCTGCATAAAATCCTGACCAAATCCTGATGCAATCCTGAACGTGGACACATACCCTAAGGAGATGTATGCATGCCCTGGACAGCCTTTTGAGAGAGAAATGTCTGCGCTCGATGTCAGCGCGTTACATGTTTGGAACCCAAAATAATGGATCTAAATGTGCAGCTGGCAACACTTAGGAGCATTGCAAACCGGAAGAGAAGTTTAGAGCTCAGTGAGTATGGGCTGGCTGGGGCCAATGATATGTGGAGGAGGGTGGAGGTGGGGAAGATCAGGACCCAGAAGTAGGTAGCTGGGTGACAGTTACAAAAAGCGGTACGGGGAAAAAGTACCAGGGAGCCCAGTCCTGATCTGGCACAACTTAGTAAATATGCCTGTTTGGCTGATATTAGGAATGAAGGCCCAGGAATGGGATCACTACAGCAGGACGTTGCTCCTAGCAATCATCAAAAAGACTGCTATAAGGAGGGAAATAGGAGCAGAGCAAAGGCAAGATAGATGTTGGTAGTGAGGAACTCTATAATTAAGTGAACAGACAGGGTCATCTACAGGAGACTGATCAGTATGGTGTCTGTCGGATCAGAAAGACAGATATTGCAGATCAGGTAGATACAGATTGCTGGGTGTGGCTGGGGAAAACCCAGCGGTCACGGTACATATCGGTACTATTATCACAGTAAGGGTATGTGCCCACAGTCAGGAATCGGCAGCGCTTTGGACACAGCACATGTCTGTTTTGTCCAAAGTTCTGCTGGCTTTTGAATGCAGATGATTCCGCATGTGTTCAATTGCGTCTCTGCAAGATAAATTGACATGCTGCGGTCTGAAAAGACGCGCCGCATGTCCGTCTCTGCAGGTGAGCCGCGGGCGTCTGTGCACATATAGTGGACATGGGATTTCTTTAAATCCCATCCACTACGATGTAACATCTGGACGCTGCGGATGTACACAGCGTCCAACCCGCAGCATTTACTGACCGTGGGAACAAACCCTTAGAGGGAGGTGGAATGTCCTTAAAAATGATTACAGAGAACTAGGAGAGAAGCTGAAGGCCAGGACCTCCAAGGTGGTGTTTTCAGAAATACTGCCAGTGCCACTATAAAGACAGCTTAGGGAGATCAATAAGTGGCTTAAAAATTGGTGCAGGAAGGATTTGGGTTCATGGAGAACTGGGCTGACTAGTCTTTGAGCTACAGGCTCTACAGTAGGGATGGGCTGCACCTTGAGGGTATGTGCACACATCAGGATTTCTTGCAGAAATTTCCTGAAGAAAAACGGAAATTTTCTGCAAGAAGTCCGCATTTTTTTTTTTTGCGTTTTTTTCCAGTTTTTTTTTTAGCATTTTGCAAGCGAAATTAGCTTGCAGAATGCTAAAGTTTTCCAAGCGATCTGTAGCATCGCTTGGAAAACTGAATGACAGGTTGGTCACACTTGTCAAACATAGTGTTTGACAAGTGTGACCAACTTTTTACTATAGATGCTGCCTATGCCGCATCAATAGTAAAAGATAGAATGTTTAAAAAAAGAAAAAAAAAATGGTTATACTCACCTACAGACAGCCGATCTCCTCAGCGGCATCCGTTCCTATAGATGGTGTGTGTGTGCAGGACCTTCGATGATGTCGCGGTCACGTGAGCGGTCACGTGAGCGGTCACATGAGCGGTCACGCGACCAATCACAAGACGGCGACGTCATCGCAGATCCTTCACACACACCATCTATAGGAACGGAAGCGGCAGCATGCACCGATGAGAGGCGGGAAGACTCCGGGGCCATCGAAGGTGAGTATATCACAATTTTTTTATTTTAATTCTTTTTTACCAATTATATGGTGCCCAGTCCGTGGAGGAGAGTCTCCTCTCCTCGACCCTGGGTACAACCGCACATAATCTGCTTACTTCCCGCATGGTGTGCACAGCTCCATGCGGAAAGTAAGCGGATCAATGCATTCCTAGGTGTGCGGAATCCCCGCAATTCCGCAAATTTAATGAACATGATGCTTTTTTTTCGCGGAAAAAAATGCAACATTTGCACAAGAAATGCAGAATACACTGTAAATAATAGGAGGCATATGTAAGTGTTTTTTCTCGTTTTTTTCACGGTTTTATCACGTTTTTATAGCGAAAAAAACGCAAAAAAACACGAAAAATACTGAACATGTGCACATGGCCTAATGGGTGCAGATCTGCTTGGGGAAAAATGTTCAGACAGAGAATCTTTTAAACTAGAATCTGGGGGGAGGGTAGTGCTAAAGGGAATAGATAGAGTAGGACAGTAGGGGGTCAATGAGGATTTGAGGGGGATAGGATATGCAAGGAAGGTAGGGAGGTGAGTGGGAGTAACAAATGTGCTAATAGTATTAAATGTCTGCTTGCAAATGCATTAAGGATTGCAAATAAAATGAATGAATTGGAGCCTCTTGTCAGCCACAGAATGAGATGTGGTGGGCATCGCAGAAACTTGGCTGGCCGAAAACCATGATTGGGTGACAGCGGGTTACACTAAATTTAGAAAGGACAGGAAAGACAAAAGGTGGAGGGAGTGTATTTTTGGCAAATCCAACTTGAGACCTGTGCTCAATGACGACATTTGGGTAGCTGTGACCTAGTAGAGTCTGTATCGGTAAATGTACATGGGGATGGTAATAATGGAAAGATGCTAAATGGAGTTTGCTACAATCCTCCCATTATACAGTAGCTGAACAGGTAGAGGAGGAAATGCTGCAGCAAATTAAAAAGGCAGCACTTAATAGGGTCCTTATTATGGGGGGGGGGGGGAATTTTAACTATCCAGACATTCAATGGGACATAGAATCTTCGATTGGGCTAAAAGCTGCAAGTACTTATCCAAATTCAAGACAATTACCTTTCTCAGCTGGTAGATGAGCGAACAAAGGGAGGTTATCTGCTCGAACTGTTTCTGTCAAATAGACCAGATACAATTTCAGATCTACAGGTCAGGGAGCATTTGGGATACAGGAACCATAATATGCCAAGTTTCAATGTAATTTTCAACCAAACATTTAAAAGGGAAAATGCAAAAACCTGGAGCTTTAGGAATGCGGATTTCAACAAATTAAGAGCTTAATCCTGCAGATTGGGACCATATCATGATAACTGGAGATACCGAACATAAATGGGGAATGTTTATGGATACAATGCTAGAATCCTGTAGAAAACTTCTCCCCTCTAGTAATAAAATGTCAAGTAATAAAAGGAAACCATTATGGATGAATAAGACACTACAAAGTTTAATAAGACAAAAACAAAAAGGGCATTCAAAATTTTGAAGATTGAGAATTAAGAAATAGCATTTCAGGTGTATAAAGAATTCAATAAGAAGCACGGAAATATGGAAACAGAAATCACTAGCAACATTATAAAATGTTGGGGAATTTATTTTAAGTACATCAATGCCCCAAAAAATAAAAAATATCAGATAGTATTGGTCCCTTAAAATACGATAAGATAATGGGATAAATTATAGAGGACAAAGAAAAGGCCGAAATATTAAAAACAGGCACTTTTCATCCCCATATTCAGAAATTAACTGACTGTTCTGGGGATCTTTCAACAAGGCAAAAATCAAAAGTTCACCACCTGATAAAACTAGCTTAAAAGCACAAGAAGTACGCCATCATTACGTAATCATTGACAAATCCCACGGCTCAGATTGAATTCATGCACGGATATTGAGGAAAGTGCGCTCCGTAATTGCCAGACCGATGTATCTCATATTCTTAGATTCTCTTGTAACAGGGTCGGTGCCACAAGATCGGAGGATGGCTCATGTGGTACCAATATATAAGAAGGGTAACAAGGTGGATCCAGGAAACTACAGTCTGGTTAGTATGCAAAGTTTTTGGAGGGCATTATAAGAGAGATGACTTGCAGAAATATTTTGCAGAGAATATTATAATAACTGACAACCAGCACAGATTCATGAAGGATAGGTCATATCTAACCAACATGCTGGGTTTCTATGAGGAGGTAAGTGTCTGGATGTTGGTAATGCGGCTGATGTGATTTATCTGGACTTTGCAAAGGCATTTCATAATGTACCAAAACAGCCTTATACTAAAGCTAAAGAAGCAGGGACTGGGGGAAAAGTTTAGCCAATGGTTTACCCATCTGCATATAGAAAGGAAACATAAGTCGTCACAAATGGTACGTTCTCTAAATGGGATATAGTCAGCAGTGGGGACCGCATTGATCTGTGCTAGGACCGATTCTTTTTAACCTCTTTATTAATGACCTTTTGGATGGGATTGATAGTAAAGTGTCTGATGACGACACCAAACTATGGAGGGCTAGCTAATACTAGAGAAGAGAGAGGATTCAAAAATATATAAATAAACTGGAGCAGTGGGCAGCAACTATCAGAATGGTTTTTAACAAGGAAAAATGCAAAGTACTACATCTGGGCAATAAAAATGAAAAAATCATATACAGAATGGGAGGAATAGGACTAAGCAACAGCACATGTGAAAAAGACTTGGGTATACTAATAGATCATAAACTGAACATGAGTCAACAGTGTGATGCAGCAACAAAAAAGGTAAATACAATTCTGGGATGTATTAACAGAAGCATACAGTCTAGATCACGTGAAGTCATTATTGCCCTCTACTCCTCTTTGGTCAGACCTCATCTGGAATACTGTGTCCAGTTTTTGGGCACCACATTTTGAAAAAAGACATCAACAAACTGGAGCAAGTTCAGAGAAGAGCAACCAGAATGGTGACCGGTCTGCACACCATGTCCTATGAGGAACGGTTACAGGATTTGGGAATGTTTAGCTTGCAAAAAAAAAAGACTGAGAGGAGACTTAATAGCGGTCTACAAATATCTCAAGGGCTGTCACATTGTAGAAGGATCATCTTTATTCTCATTTGCACAAGGAAAGACTAGAAGCAAAAGGATGAAACTGAATGGGAGGAGACACAGATTAGATATTAGAAAAAACTTTTTGACAGTTAGGGTGATCAATGAGTGGAACAGGCTGCCACGAGAGGTGGTGAGTTCTCCTTCCATGGAAGTTTTCAAACAGAGGCTGGACAGACAACTGTCTGAGATGATTTAGTGAATCCTGCATTGAGCATGGGGTTGGGCCAGATGACCCAGGAGGTCCCTTCCAACTCTACCATTCTATGATTCTATGTAGGATATTAAAATCTGACCATGACATTACAAAATTGCAAACCATCTGGCAAATTAGATTTCATGTAGATAGATGTAGAGTAATGCACCTAGGATGGCGTAATCCTATTGCTGCATATACAATAAATGGGAGTGTACTTGGGACTACAGAACAGAAGGACTAGGGAATTGTGATTACAAGTAAGCTGGGCAGCAGTACTCAATAGGTCAAGCCGCAAAGGCAAACAAGATTGCATGTTGTATAGAAAGAGAAAATCCTTCGATTCTAATGTATTGTCACCCTTCTATAAAATCACTTGTGAGGCCACATCTAGAATGTGGGATCCAGTTTAGAGCTCCACATTTTATGAAGGATATTCAGTAGTGATGAGTGAACATGCTCGAATGACGTGTTATCAAAGCATGTTCGGGTGTTATCCGAGTATCTTGGGCGTGCTTGTATAATATATTAGAGTCTCTGTGGCTGCATGTTTTGTGGCGGTAGCCAGCTGCAACACAGGCAGGGATTGCCCATTTGTTTGGAAATCCCCACATGTCATGCAGCTGTCTATCGCCGGAAAACATGCAGCTGCAGGGATACAAATATATTATCCAGGGCTGTGAGGTCGGTAAGGCTACTTTCACACTAGCGTTAACTGCAATACGTTAAAATGCGTCGTTTTGCCGAAAAAACGCATGCAGCAAAATATTTTGCCGCATGCGTTTTTTCCCCATAGACTTGTATTGGCGACGCATTGCGACGAATTGGCATTCGTCGGTATACGTCTTTCGACGGATGCGTCGAAAAGAGGCGACACGTCGTCTGGAAAAACGTAGATTGTAACGTTTTTTGGCTCCGACAATAAAACGTGTCTCGGCGCATCCGTCGGCATGCGTCTTTTGCTAGAATGAAAGTCTATGAGCGACGGATGCGTCGAGACACGTCGTACGACGCAATGCAGCGCTGCAATACGTTTTTTTTTCTATTGAGCATACCCAGAAACAGGATTTTTTATCTAAATGGCCAGACATCCCCAAATCTATATAAACCTGGTCTGGGCCTTCAACCCCCACATATGCCAGCAAGACCCAGAGACAAGAAGAAGCCTCCAGCCAGCCGGACACCAAGAGCCCAGCCAGAAACCAAGAGCCCAGCCTGGACACCAAGAGCCCAGCCGGACACCAAGAGCCCAGCCTGGCAGCAAGACCCCAGCCTGGCAGCAAGACCCCAGCTGGACACCAAGACCCCAGCCGGACACCAAGACCCCAGCCGGACACCAAGACCCCAGCCGGACACCAAGACCCCAGCCGGACACCAAGACCCCAGCCTGGCAGCAAGGACCAGACACACTCCAACAGTGTGTGTGTGTGTGTGTGTGTGTGTGTGTGTGTGTGTGTGTGTGTGTGTGTGTGTGTGTGTGCGCATTTGTGTATGCCGTACTGACTACAGCAAGAGCTTTTAAAACCTGAATCCAACCTGAGGCCTGCCGTCGTCCTGCAACAGCCAGTGCCCTGCTACAGTCCAGATCCACCCTGAGGCCTGCCACTGTGAAGACATCAAGCTCCAGCCGGAGGACTGATGGCCGTGTGTGTGTGTGTGTGTGTGTGTGTGTGTGTGTGTGTGTGTGTGTGTGTGTGTGTTTGTACTGCTGTGTGCTTTTGTATGTATGTGTTCATGTGCCTGCACCTTATTATGCCTTCGTCAATATTACGCCTGTTCATGTGTTATGCTTGCGTTATGACTCTGCTTGCAGGTATGTTTGTGTGCGTCTTGTTGGTTGCATGTGCATTTGTCAATGCCATATTGGTTAATGTTGATTTTTGATGTATTTACTAAAGGTACCGTCACACTGAGTGATGCTGCAGCGGTACCAACAACGATCCGGATCGCTGCAGCGTTGCTGTTTGGTCGCTGGAGAGCTGTCACACAGACAGCTCTCCAGCGACCAACGATCCCGAAGTCCCCGGGTAACCAGGGTAAACATCGGGTTACTAAGCGCAGGGCCGCGCTTAGTAACCCGATGTTTACCATGGTTACCATCCTAAATGTAAAAAAAACAAACGCTTCATACTTACCTTCCGCTGTCTGTCCCCGGCGCTGTGCTTCTCTGCTCTGGCTGTGAGCACAGTGGTCGGAAAGCAGAGCGGTGAAGTCAACGCTCTGCTTTCCGGCCGCTGTGCTCACAGTGAGTGCAGGAAAGCACAGCGCCGAGGACAGACAGCGGAAGGTAAGCATGAAGGTTTTGGTTTTTTTTTTTTCTTTTACACTGGTAACCAGGGTAAACATCGGGTTACTAAGTGTGGTCCTGCGCTTAGTAACCCGATGTTTACCCTGGTTACCAGCGAACACATCGCTGAATTGGCGTCACACACGGCGATTCAGCGATGTCTGCAGGAAGTCCAGTGACGAAATAAAGTGCTGGACTTTCTGCAGTGACCAACGACATCACAGCAGGATTCTGATCGCTGCTGTGTGTAAAACTGAACGATATCGCTAGCCATGACGCTGGAATGTCACGGATCGCTAGCGATATCGTTCAGTGTGACGGCACCTTTAGTATAGTGGTTTGTGCAGCATGTGGTTTTTTTTTTTTTTTATTGGATGTATTATTGCAAAGCCTAGTGGTCTGCAGCTTTTGGTTAGAATGTGTGAGTGCTTTTTTTTAAAAAAAAGTTTTAATTTTATTAATTTACTGTTGAAACCATTCGCAGTTGATGTACGTGTATTTAAAATAAAGAGCATTTCTGCTCCATTGTGATTTAAAAAAAAAAAAAAAATTATTAATAAAATGTTTATTAAAACATTGTCCGTAGTATAATTTCATAAAGGTAAATTTAAAACAGGTGTATGTACCAATGGTTACACATGCAATACAGAGTTGGCTGAGGGTTCATTTTTTACTAAAGGTTATCCTTTAAAAGGTTTTTTGGGGGAGGTATTTATTTATTTTTTTTAGTTAAACTTAAAAATATTTTTAAAGGTGTCTCACATTTTTACATTTTTTTTTTTTTTTTTTTTTTTGGGGACATGGAAAAGAATGGTATAACGTGCACCTGTTTTTGGGTTTGGGTGTTCACCTATTTTACACAATTTAACAGGGTGTTTATTGCTGAACATTACCTAGTTCTGGGGTGGTCTAACTATAAATCCATTATACTTATTATATTGCAGATAGAGTAGGGACCACAGGCACCAGGTCCACAGCCACCAGGTCCACAGGCACCAGGACAAAGCCACCAGACCACAGCCACCAGGACCGCATCGTCAAATTATTGAAAGTAAGTGTTGAAGACCCCAAATCTGCTACTTCAATGTGTAGAGCAGATTGCAAGTGTTTTTAACTTACAGACCCACCAGGTCCACAGCCACCAGGTCCACAGGCACCAGGACAAAGCCACCAGACCACAGCCACCAGGACCGCATCGTCAAATTATTGAAAGTAAGTTTTGAAGACCCCAAATCTGCTACTTCAATGTGTAGAGCAGATTGCAAGTGTCTTTCAACTTACAGACCCACCAGGTCCACAGCCACCAGGTCCACAGCCACCAGGTCCACAGGCACCAGGTCCACAGGTTACCGGAACACAATGTCCTCTTCTGGCAGCCCTCCTCCACAGCAACAGCGTGTATCGGTAAGTAAATAACCCAAATTTTGTTTTTTTTTTTTAAATTTTCATAAATTTTATTCACTACATGCATTTATTATGTTTACACAGGAAACAGAATCCGATGAGGAGCTGTCAGAAGGGACCGAGACGGGTGGAGATATACAAGTGGAGGAGGAACCAAGTGTAAGTAGTTGTGAATCACTTGCTTCACACCATACACCAGCACCATACATGAAACAGATTTTCAAATACAACGGAACCAAGAAAACATATACATACATTCAAACTAATTTTTTTTATCCTTTATTTCAGTCTCCTGCTGCTGCTGCTGAACACCATGAAGGATCTCCCAGGCACTCCCAGAGTCGGCGGACTCATCGCCGCGGTCGGCCATCAGTAAGTTGCTTTTTTTTTGGGGGGGGGAGTCGATTGGTCATTTTTTTTTTTCAGTGTACTAATTTTTATTTTTTTCTTATATTTTTTTTTTTCTCACAGGCTTCACAGCGTGCTCCCGCAGAAGACTCTGACAGAGATTGAAGCCCTCATCGAGGAGGTCCGAGAGCGGGAGCCGCTGTGGAACATGGCTGACCGCAGGCATGCTGATACCAGTGTCACCCGTGGGCTCTGGTTGGAAGTATGCCGGAACATCTTTCCGAGGTGGGAGGACCTTCTTCCACAGCAGCAGAGCAAACTATGTAAGTATTCACTTTTTAGTGATGTTTAGAGCTGAATGTAATGTATTGTATTTACCTTTTTTTTTTTTTCTTCATTCCTGTCTTCACAGGTGGCAAGGTTAGGAAGCAGTGGCGGTCACTGAGGGATCGTTTTAAAAGAGAATTTAACGAGGAGATGCAGGCCCGGAGTGGCTCAGCAGGAAGGAAGAAGAGGAAGTATAGATATGCCCCTGCCCTCACCTTCCTAAGGGAAACCATGCTGAGTAGAGTGTAAGTATTCAACATCACAGTAAGAACCTGTCTAATCACAAAACTTTTCTTTCAGTCCGGGCTTTTTCATATCAATATAATAATTTTTTTTTTCTTTCACAGCACCTTCTCCAGCCACCATGCGCCTGCATCTACCTCTGCGCCCTCTGAAGCGATCCCTCCTGAGTCCGCCACCGGGGACCACGTCGGTAGGCCCCACACCTCTCACCCCTCTGTCCCCTCCACTTCATCCACCTCTACCAGTGGAGCGCAGCCTTCCTTATTCGCATCTGATGGTCAACAGATAGCGTTCCCTTTACCCCACCCCTCGGACCCTGCCACCTCTACACCACCGTTAGGTTCGTGGCGGCAGCGTCAGAGGGGTCAGGAAAGGAGCTATGCTCCTGAGTTCTTGCATCTAAATGTAGGCTTCCAAAATTCATTTAAAATTTTGGGAGAACAAGTGACTGCTGGTTTCAGCATGGTGCAATCGCGCATGAGTGAAAACCACCATGAAATCAGCAGTCGCTTGGATAGGCTGCATTTAGATGTAAGTCAAGCTCCAGCAAATCTTTTTTTTCAGTCCATGCTCAGGAGCATGGAAAAGCTTTCTTTTGATCAGCAGATGCGAGTAATGAATAGCTGCCATAACGCTCTTCTGAAGGTCATCAATGAACCACAATCTACCCCCACACCTCCCCACACATCCCAGTCCCAATTTCAACACCATGCCCCACAATATCACCGCCAGTCCCAATATCCACATCAGTCACAATATCCACATCAGTACCAATACCCAACCCGGCCCACAACCCAAACGTATTCACCCGTGTTTTCTTCGTCTTTGCCCAGCTTTCCTTCCCCAGGAAGTTTTCCACCTACCCCAACACAACCCCCCTCTGGTCAGCCTCCTGCTTTTCACCCCCCTTCCACTGCAGACCAAACAGGTAGGGTTTCCCCAATCCCACCTACCGACGTGGTCCAACCTTCCAGCCCCTCCTCCCATAGTTACTCCACCCGACACTACCAAGACCTGTGAAACTGTAATTTCCTTGTTACTCAAAAACTCTTTTTTGCCAAAAAAAAAAAAAATGTTTTTGAAAATTACCAAAAACAAACATTTTTTGGAAAATTACCAAAAAAAATTATTTTTTTGAAATAAAAATATTTCTGGTTTACAATCTACTGTGTGTGTGTTGATTCATTAAGGTAAATATTAAAGGTTAAGTGAAAAGAAACACCAGACGTTTTCAAGGTATAACAAAATGGTTTTATATTAGCAAGCAAACCACACTTTGTGTTTTTTTTTGTTTTTTTGGGGGGTTGCTACAAAAACAATTTTGACAAACAACAAAAACCAAGAAAAACATGTCACACAATGATGTCTTGCCATGGAATCCGCCCAACAGGTGACAAAAAATAATCAGCAAACTGGTCCCTCATCATTGTAACAGAACTGGTGGAGCGAACAGAGGCACTGCGGTAATCCCACAAGGATGTCTCCAATTCTTCGTCATCAAAGGTAACAGGCTCCTTTGAAATAACAAAATTATGGAGCACCACACATGCCTTGACAACATCGTCTACAGTTTTTGTTTCCAGTTTTATTGCCGTCAGCAGAACTCTCCACTTTGCTGTCAATATACCGAAAGAGCACTCTACTACTCTTCTTGCTCTAGTAAGACGGTAATTAAATACCCGCTTGGTACGGTGTAATTCACGACTGCTGTATGGTTTCAGTAGGTGCGGCGACAGTTGAAAGGCTTCATCACCTACACACACATATGGCATGGCTGGTTCACTTGTTCCTGGGAGCGGTCTTGCTGGCGGGAAATTGTATGTATCTCCATACAGGCAGCGACCCATCGGAGAGTTTTTAAACACTTGTGAGTCGTTGGACCGGCCATACGCTCCTATGTCCACAGCAAGTCAGCAATAGCCATGAGTACAATGGAGAAGTATTTTTTATAGTTCTAGTACTCTGATCCTGTTCCTGCCGGTTTAGCAATCCTTATGTGTTTGCCGTCCACGGCACCAACACAATTTGGGAAATTGCAATTTCTCTCAAAATGTTCGGAACTTCTCAACCAGATCTCCATTGATGGTTGTGGGATATACTCCGGCCGTAAAGTGTCCCAAATCGCACGACATGTGTCCTTCACAATTCCGCCAATAGTGGAAATCCCCAGCCTGAATTGGAAATGGAGTGAAGTCAAAGACTCACCCGTAGCTAGGAAGCTGCAGAAAAAAAAAAGAAAAAAAAAAATGTTAAAAAAAAAAAAAATTGCACAGACCATCAACCAAAAAAAAAACCAGTGGAATGACCTCAAACAAACCATAAAATTACATGCTGCAGAAAATGCTGCGCAATGTGTCAGCGCAGTTTTTTCTGCAGCATGTAATAACATTCAATATGAGCAATGACACAAGAATAAAAAAAACAGTGGAATGGCCTCAAACAAACCATAAAATTACATGATGCAGAAAATGCGGCGAAATGTGTCAGCGCAGTTTTCTCTGCAGCATGTAATAACATTCAATATGAGCAATCACATAAAAAAAAAAGATGCTTACCGCAGTGTCACCAGGAGCCGCTCCGCCGGTGTGATGGCAAGCCTCATCCTTGTGTCCTGCCTTTGGATGACCTCCTCTAGTTTTCCAACCAAATAATCGAAATGTTCCATTCTCATCCGTACATAATTGTAGAATTTCTGTGGGTTGCACCGCAACTCCAGATAGAGAGTGGACTGGACACCCCTGGTCATCCGCAGCTCATTGATTGGATGTATCCAGAATCGTCGCACTCTCCGTTGCATCCTCCGTCTTTCTGCTGCCGCCTCCTTCTCCCGCACTATGATATCCAGGCGATTCGTCTCAAATATAACTTCAGTAACCAAACTCGAAATACTCCCAATTACACCATCCATCCTTGCCACTAAACTAAAACCCTCAAAGATGTGCTGTAAATACAGTCAGTATATAGATTTTCCTTAGTTTCCAGTAGCCAATCAAATTTTGGTGTCTCCCATTTTAAAAACGGATCCGTCGTAAAAACGGATGCAACGGATGGTAAAAACGTATGCAACGCATCCAGCATTTCAACGGAACCGTTGCATACGTTTTGCAGTTTTTTGACGCATCCGTTTTTTCGGGAAAAAGACGTTTTTGTGACGGTTTGCAGTTAACGCTAGTGTGAAAGTAGCCTAAGCCAACCAGACTCAGACATTTCCCCAACTCCACAGCACTGGTCACTACTGATCCTGTACATAAAGTGCAGCACAGATTCATCTCCACTAACAGCCGAAATCCTTACATCAGGAACAGAACAGACATTTATAGGACATTTCAGAACTTTCCCAAATTATTATGGAAACATTTACAGCACATCCTGCACTGAACTACTGTACCCAATGTATTATATATTTTAGGCGCCGGAGTCGGTCCATTTTATACCGACTAACTCTGACTCTACAGCCCTGATTTTATCGGAGCACTAAATGACAGTTAATAAAAGTTCTCTTTGTACCAATAAAATAATTTATATGGATAAGAGTGGCCTATAAAAAGTACACTTTACTAATGTGGAAAATGAAAAATTTTCCAATACAATTCTCAGCAAATTAAAAAGATTGTCCCCAATACAAGTGTTCTGGTTTTTAATAGGAATGATTGTCCAAAAAAGATCATGCATGTATAGATTTTACCATAATATAAATTTTCCCAATGGAAAACCGTTCAAATGCAAAATGTCGGATAGTTAATTTGCATTGACAAATAAAATGACCACAGCAAGCTACCATTGACATATCAAAAGAAAAACCCTTCTAATAATTAAAACCTTTCTGGCATAGCCACATAATATGCTGTAAATACCGGAAGCACGCACATCTAACGTGTAGTATCTTCACCTATCGGGAAAATAGTGGCCTCAAGACTACGGTTACAGATCCATAATGGCTGCTTACCCCAGAAAGCGAATAAATGCTTTGGTAAGGATTTTAAAAGGCATGGCCGCTTTTTTCCTTAATGTGTCCATTATGGCGGCTCCGCTTTATTAAACTGAATAGGGTTGAGCTGCAGCACCGTGCAAATCATGTGAACGGGTGTAGTACTATTTGAGTCAGTTAACCATGTTCCCCTCATTCTGTACAACTTTAGGCAAGGAGCATACAACTCTGCCCCCTCTCCACTAAATCCTAAGCAGAGAAAAGCCTTGCATCAAAAAAAAAAAGATCATAGGACCACCATTCTTCCAAAGGTGGTGCATGAACTGGACTGTACATCTGAACACGGCCTAAGACATGTTTAGTGCTTAATGTTACACAACTTGGACCAGATATTCATGTAAGAAGTATGAACTCCGTGCAAGATAATAAATATCCATTGATATTCATTGGAACTTGATATGAGCCACAATCTGAGCCAGCATTAGCGGCTATTGCACATGTATCTCCTCATACAATAATAAGCGCTAGGACAGAGTTTATATAGCAATGACCAAGAACGACCTGTTCCCGGGTATAACTGGTAAAGGACATTTCTCACTGTTCTCTCCTGCTCACAAGTATCCCAAATATTACTGACAACTAAAAAGAAAAAAAAATATTCGGAGAATGCTAAAATAAAGCAAATACGGATGCTTAAAATGCCTTACATTGCAGTGCAAGATGCGGCTGAAGATTGTGAGAAAGGACATGGGAAATTGCTGGGAAGACATACCAGACAGGCATGTGTATACGAAATATGCCAGGAAGTGAGGGTTAAATTGTGCCTCTTGTAACCGGGCGACTTATAAGGGGTGCTCCGGTCCAAACCAATACACACAGATACTGCGGACGTATGAATCACCCCAGCGCACGCACTGTTGCTGCGGGAATATGCTACTAGTTTCTGACCCAGGATCGGCGGGTATGGGAAATTAGAGATATATATATATATATATATATATATATATATATATATATATATATATATATATATATATATATATATATATATATATATATATATATATATATATATATATATATATATATTAGCCTGGGCATAGTAAATACCTGTGGTTAGTTATAGCACCTCACTTCTCTTATTTTCCCATCACGCCTCTCGTTTTCCCAATCACATCTTTCATTTTCCCCCTCACATCTCTCATTTTCTCCCTCACACCTCTCATTCCCCCCTAACACTTGTCATTTCGACCTCACATCTGTCATTTTCCGATCACTACACTATTTTCCCTCACTCCTCTCATTTTGCACTCACACCTTTTCATTTTCACCTCACACCTCATTTTCACCTCAGTATATACATGTTTGTCATCTCCCTTATATATAGTATACACCTGTATGTCATCTCTTGTATATAGTATATACCTGTTTGTCATCTCCCCTGTATATAGTATATACCTGCTGTGTGTCATCTCCCCTGTATATAGTATATACCTGTATGTCTTCTCCTTCTATATATAGTATATACCTGTATGTCTTCTCCTCCTGTAATGGTATATACCTGTATGTCATCTTCTATATAGCATATACCTGTATGTCATCTCCTCCTGTATATAGTATATACCTGTAGGTCATCTGCTCCTGTATATAGTATATACCTGTAGGTCATCTCCCCTGTATATAGTATATACCTGTAGGTCATCTCCCCTGTATATAGTATATACCTGTATGTCATCTCCTCCTGTATATAGTATATCTGTGTGTCATCTCCTCCTGTATATAGTATATACCTGTGTGCCATCTCTCCTGTATATAGTATATACCTGTGTGTCATCTCCTCCTGTATTAGACCGCATTCACACGTTATTTTGTCAGTATTTTTACCTCAGTATTTGTAAGCTAAATTGGCAGCCTGATAAATCCCCAGCCAACAGGAAGCCCTCCCCCTGGCAGTATATATTAGCTCACACATACACATAATAGACAGGTCATGTGACTGACAGCTGCCGTATTTCCTATATGGAACATTTGTTGCTGTTGTAGTTTGTCTGCTTATTAATCAGATTTTTATTTTTGAAGGATAATACCAGACTTGTGTGTGTTTTAGGACGAGTTTCGTTTGTCAAGTTGTGTGTGTTGAGTTGCGTGTGGCGACATGCATGTTGCAACTTTTGTGAGATGAGTTTTGTGTGGCAACATGCGTGTAGCAACTTTTTGTGTGTCGAGTTGCATGTGACAGGTTAGTGTAGCAAGTTGTCTGCAGCAAGTTTTGCGCATGGCGAGTTTTGCGCGTGGTGAGTTTTATGTCTGGTGCCTTTTGAGTATGTGCAAGTTTTGTGTGAGGCAACTTTTCCATGTGTTGCCACTTTTGTGCATGTGGCAATTTTTCCGCGTGTGCAAGTTTTGCGTGTGGCGAGTTTTCCATGAGGTGAGTTTTGCACTTGTGGCAAGTTTTGCGTGAGCCTAGTTTTTGCATGTGGCGAGTTTTGCGTGTGGCGAGTTTTGAGCGGCGACTTTTGTGTTTCGACTTTTATGTGGCGAGGTTGGTGTATGTGTGGTGAAATGTGTGCTGAGGGTGATATGTGTTCAAGCACATTTTGTGTGTGTGTGGTGAGTATCCCATGTCGGGGCCCCACCTTAGCAACTGTACGGTATATACTCTTTGGCGCCATCGCTCTCATTCTTTAAGTCCCCCTTGCTCACATCTGGCAGCTGTCAATTTGCCTCCAACACTTTTCCTTTCACTTTTCCCCATTATGTAGATAGGGGCAAAATTGTTTGGTGAATTGGAAAGCTTGGGGTTAAAATTCCGCCTCACAACATAGCCTATGACGCTGCAGGCTATGCCAATCCCGGACATACATACACACACACAGAGAATATATATATATATATATATATATACATACATATATATATATATACATACATATATATATATATATATATATATATATATATATATATATATATATATATATATATATATATATATATATATATATACACATACATACACATATACATACACACACACACACACGCATATACAGACCAAAAGTCTGGACACACCTTCTAATTTAAAGATTTTTCTGTATTTTCATGACTATGGAAATTGTACATTCACACTGAAGGCATCAAAACTATGAATTAACACATGTGGAATTATATACTTAACAAAAAAGTGTGAAACAACTGAAAATATGTCTTATATTCTAGGTTCTTCAAAGTAGCCACCTTTTGCTTTGATGACTGCTTTGCACACTCTTGGCATTCTCTTGATGAGCTTCAAGAGGTAGTCACCGGGAATGGTTTTCACTTCACAGGTGTGCCCTGTCAGGTTTAATAAGTGGGATTTCTTGCCTTATAAATGGGGTTGGGACCATCAGTTGTGTTGTGCAGAAGTATGGTGGATACACAGCTGATAGTCCTACTGAATAGACTGTTAGAATTTGTATTATGGCAAGAAAAATAGAATTATTCTTACCGTTAATTCGGTTTCTAGGAGCCTTCCACAACAGCCACAGGAGGTTGTCTCCATACCCTAATGGAGGACAGGAAGCACAAGAGGTTAAAAACCCCTCCCACCTCCCATTAACCAGTGACTTACAACTGAACCCATAGGACCGGTTACCTTTAGGTTCTCAGACTAAATATCCAAGAACATCGGGAGGGAATTAATGCTGTCGTGGAAGGCTCCTAGAAACCGAATTAACGGTAAGAATAATTCTATTTTCTCTAGCAGCCTTCCACGACAGCCACAGGAGGAATGCCAACCAATTCTGAATTTAGGGAGGGACCACAGCCTGAAGAACTTTTAGGCCAAAAGCAAGATCCCGATTGGACCAGAAGTCCAATCTATAATGCTTAGTAAATGTGTGTAGAGAAGACCATGTTGCAGCCCTGCAAATCTGCTCTGTTGAAGCGCCAGCCCTTTCAGCCCAAGAGACGGAAGTAGATCTGGTGGAATGAGCCTTTAGGCCCGCAGGAATTGCAATATTCTGAGCTAGGTATGCTTCAGTAATGGCCTTCTTTATCCAGTTGGCAATGGTACTCTTCTCTACCTTCTTTCCCTTGTTTCGGCCAGATAGATGAACGAAGAGATTTTTGTCAATTTTGAAGGATTTGGTTTGTTCCAGGTAGTATAACACTATACGTCGTACATCCAATGTATGAAATCTGTGTTCCTCCGGGTTTGAAGGATTGTGACAGAACGATGAAAGGACTATATCCTGTGATCGATGAAATACTGACACTACCTTCGGAAGGAAACATGGATCTGGTCGGAACACAATGGAATCGTCTCTTACAGCAAGATAAGGTTCTCTAATTGAGAGGGCTTGTATTTCCCCCACTCGTCTTGCAGTAGAAATTGCAACTAAGAAGGCAGTCTTGCAGGACAGAAGCTGTGAGGAACAAGATGATAATGGCTCAAATGGAGGCGCCGTAAGGCCCTTTAGAACTACGTTTAAAGGTACCGTCACACTAGACGATATCGCTAGCGATCCGTGACGTTGCAGCGTCCTCGCTAGCGATATCGTCCAGTGTGACAGGCAGCAGCGATCAGGCCCCTGCTGGGAGATCGCTGGTCGGGGAAGAAAGTCCAGAACTTTATTTCGTCGCTGGACTCCCCGTAGACATCGCTGAATCGGCGTGTGTGACACCGATTCAGCGATGTCTTTGCTGGTAACCAGGGTAAACATCGGGTAACTAAGCGCAGGGCCGCGCTTAGTAACCCCATGTTTACCCTGGTTACCATCCTAAAAGTAAAAAAACAAACACTACATACTTACCTACCGCTGTCTGTCCTCCAGCGCTGTGCTCTGCACTCCTCCTGCTCTGGCTGTGAGCGTCGGTCAGCCGGAAAGCAGAGCGGTGACGTCACCGCTCTGCTTTCTGGCTGCCCGGCGCTCACAGCCAGACCAGAGAAGCAGAGCGCCGAGGACAGACAGCAGAAGGTAAGTATGTAGCGTTTGTTTTTTTACTTTTTAGGATGGTAACCAGGGTAAACATCGGGTTACTAAGCGCGGCCCTGCGCTTAGTTACCCGATGTTTACCCTGGTTACCGGGGACCTCGGGATCGTTGGTCGCTGGAGAGCGGTCTGTGTGACAGCTCTCCAGCGACCAAACAGCGACGCTGCAGCGATCCGGATCGTTGTCGGTATCGCTGCAGCGTCGCTATGTGTGACGGTACCTTAAGTCCCATGATGGCACAAAGATTTGTTTTCTTGGACAATGCCTTGATGCTGCGACCATGAACCTTTTTATCCAACGATGTCCTGCAAGGTCTTGGTCGAAGACAGAACTCAAAGCTGACACTTGGACCTTTAAGGTACTTGGCTTCAGCCCCAACTCCAATCCTTTTTGTAGAAAGTCTAATATTTGTGAGATATTAGGATGGAAAGGGTCAGGATTATGAGGATACATTTCAAAAACCTGACCTGCACATCCAAACATAGACTGAGTGTGAACAGGTGCTGAACCCAGAGTCGCCAACTCGTATATAGTTAAATAAATAGGGCAGCACACTGCAGCGCCAAAACATGCAAACTTGAAAAAACGAAATTTGAACTGCATTACTGCACTAGAAATATGAAAAATGAGAGCTTTTAGCGCACAAAAATGGCCAATTTTATGTGTACCTCGTAGCCACGTTAAGGCATCTCTCTTATACGAGGTCCTACGCTTAACCTACCTCACTGAGAATAAACGTCTCCATCTGAATGGGTACATGTAAAAACCTCTTCTTGGACTCAAATTCTCTCTCTATGTGGAGGGGTATTGGACCTACTATAATTAAAACACCTGAAGCTAGGAGGCGGGGAGTGCACGATCAGAAGGCCAGAGAATACATTTCAAAAACCTGACCTGCACATCCAAACATAGACTGAGTGTGAACAGGTGCTGAACCCAGAGTCGCCAACTCGTATATAGTTAAATAAATAGGGCAGCACACTGCAGCGCCAAAACATGCAAACTTGAAAAAACGAAATTTGAACTGCATTACTGCACTAGAAATATGAAAAATGAGAGCTTTTAGCGCACAAAAATGGCCAATTTTATGTGTACCTCGTAGCCACGTTAAGGCATCTCTCTTATACGAGGTCCTACGCTTAACCTACCTCACTGAGAATAAACGTCTCCATCTGAATGGGTACATGTAAAAACCTCTCCTTGGACTCAAATTCTCTCTCTATGTGGAGGGGTATTGGACACTCAGTCTATGTTTGGATGTGCAGGTCAGGTTTTTGAAATGTATTCTCTGGCCTTCTGATCGTGCACTCCCCGCCTCCTAGCTTCAGGTGTTTTAATTATAGTAGGTCCAATACCCCTCCACATAGAGAGAGAATTTGAGTCCAAGAAGAGGTTTTTACATGTACCCATTCAGATGGAGACGTTTATTCTCAGTGAGGTAGGTTAAGCGTAGGACCTCGTATAAGAGAGATGCCTTAACGTGGCTACGAGGTACACATAAAATTGGCCATTTTTGTGCGCTAAAAGCTCTCATTTTTCATATTTCTAGTGCAGTAATGCAGTTCAAATTTCGTTTTTTCAAGTTTGCATGTTTTGGCGCTGCAGTGTGCTGCCCTATTTATTTAACTATATACGAGTTGGCGACTCTGGGTTCAGCACCTGTTCACACTCAGTCTATGTTTGGATGTGCAGGTCAGGTTTTTGAAATGTATTCTCTGGCCTTCTGATCGTGCACTCCCCGCCTCCTAGCTTCAGGTGTTTTAATTATAGTAGGTCCAATACCCCTCCACATAGAGAGAGAATTTGAGTCCAAGAAGAGGTTTTTACATGTACCCATTCAGATGGAGACGTTTATTCTCAGTGAGGTAGGTTAAGCGTAGGACCTCGTATAAGAGAGATGCCTTAACGTGGCTACGAGGTACACATAAAATTGGCCATTTTTGTGCGCTAAAAGCTCTCATTTTTCATATTTCTAGTGCAGTAATGCAGTTCAAATTTCGTTTTTTCAAGTTTGCATGTTTTGGCGCTGCAGTGTGCTGCCCTATTTATTTAACTATTTAGGATTATGAGGATGACACCACGAGGAGAATCTCTTCCAAATTTTGCTATATACAGGTCCTTCTCAAAAAATTAGCATATAGTGTTAAATTTCATTATTTACCATAATGTAATGATTACAATTAAAAACTTTCATATATTATAGATTCATTATCCACCAACTGAAATTTGTCAGGTCTTTTATTGTTTTAATACTGATGATTTTGGCATACAACTCCTGATAACCCAAAAAACCTGTCTCAATAAATTAGCATATTTCACCCATCCAATCAAATAAAAGTGTTTTTTAATAACAAACAAAAAAACCAACAAATAATAATGTTCAGTTATGCACTCAATACTTGGTCGGGAATCCTTTGGCAGAAATGACTGCTTCAATGCGGCGTGGCATGGAGGCAATCAGCCTGTGACACTGCTGAGATGTTATGGAGGCCCAGGATGCTTCAATAGCGGCCTTAAGCTCATCCAGAGTGTTGGGTCTTGCGTCTCTCAACTTTCTCTTCACAATATCCCACAGATTCTCTATGGGGTTCAGGTCAGGAGAGTTGGCAGGCCAATTGAGCACAGTAATACCATGGTCAGTAAACCATTTACCAGTGGTTTTGGCACTGTGAGCAGGTGCCAGGTCGTGCTGAAAAATGAAATCTTCATCTCCATAAAGCATTTCAGCCGATGGAAGCATGAAGTGCTCCAAAATCTCCTGATAGCTAGCTGCATTGACCCTGCCCTTGATGAAACACAGTGGACCAACACCAGCAGCTGACATGGCACCCCACACCATCACTGACTGTGGGTACTTGACACTGGACTTCAGGCATTTTGGCATTTCCTTCTCCCCAGTCTTCCTCCAGACTCTGGCACCTTGATTTCCGAATGACATGCAAAATTTGCTTTCATCAGAAAAAAGTACTTGGGACCACTTAGCAACAGTCTAGTGCTGCTTCTCTGTAGCTCAAAAGTGGCTTTACCTGGGGAATGCGGCACCTGTAGCCCATTTCCTGCACACGCCTGTGCACGGTGGCTCTGGATGTTTCCACACCAGACTCAGTCCACTGCTTCCTCAGGTTCCCCAAGGTCTGGAATCGGTCCTTCTCCACAATCTTCCTCAGGGTCCGGTCTCCTCTTCTCGTTGTACAGCGTTTTCTGCCACATTGTTTCCTTCCAACAGACTTACCATTGAGGTGCCTTGATACAGCACTCTGGGAACAGCCTATTTGTTGAGAAATTTCTTTCTGGGTCTTACCCTCTTGCTTGAGGGTGTCAATGATGGCCTTCTTGACATCTGTCAGGTCGCTAGTCTTACCCATGATGGGGGTTTTGAGTAATGAACCAGGCAGGGAGTTTATAAAAGCCTCAGGTATCTTTTGCATGTGTTTAGAGTTAATTAGTTGATTCAGAAGATTAGGGTAATAGGTCGTTTAGAGAACCTTTTCTTGATATGCTAATTTATTGAGACAGGTTTTTTGGGTTATCAGGAGTTGTATGCCAAAATCATCAGTATTAAAACAATAAAAGACCTGACAAATTTCAGTTGGTGGATAATGAATCTATAATATATGAAAGTTTAATTGTAATCATTACATTATGGTAAATAATGAAATTTAACACTATATGCTAATTTTTTTAGAAGGACCTGTATAGCATTGGTGACAGGTTTTCTAGATTTCTGTAAAGTAGAGATTACTGACTCCGAAAGACCTTTAGCTCTTAGTACCTGGGCTTCAATAGTCAGGCTGCCAGCTTGAACTTTTGCGGGTCCGGATGATAAAAGGGGCCCTGGCAGAGTAGATCCTCTGATGTTTGGAGAAAGACCGGACCATCCACCTTCAGTTCTCTGATGAGGTGACACCAACTTCTCTTTGGCCATGCCGGAGCTACTAGAATAGTCTGGACCTGATCGTCTCGGATCTTCCGGAGGGTCTTTGCAAGCAACGGTATTGGAGGAAACACGTACGCTAGACGGAATCTCCATGAATGAGCAAAGGCGTCTACTCCCTGAGACCTGTCCCTGGGGTCTAAAGAGAAGTAGTTCTCGACCTGTGCATTCTGACCTGATGCTAGGAAATCTATGTCGGGAAGTCCCCATCTGTCTGTCAACATTCTGAAAACATCCGCCTTCAGGCTCCATTCTCCTGGATGCAAGTCGCGACGACTCAGATCTGCATGAGTATTTACTGATCCCTTGAGGTGTATTGCTGATAGAGAGAGGAGATGTTTCTCTGCCCAGCAAAAAATTCTGTTCGATATGGTCTTCAAATGATTGAACTTCGAGCTCCCCTGGTGCTTTAGATGTGCCACAGTCGTCATATTGTCTGAGTAAACTCTGACATGTTGACCTAAAATAAGACTGCTGGAGGCCAGAAGGACCTTCTCCACTGCCATCAATTCTCTGAAGTTGGAGGACTTGGAGCTTTCTTTCTGATTCCAGAGACCCTGGAACAGGATATGCGAGACAACTGCTCCCCAACCTCTTTGACTGGCATCTGTTGTTACTGTCACCAGTGGCTATTGTATCCAGTCTACTCCCCTTAGCAGGTTTTTCTCTAGTCACCTTCCACGACGGCATATGGAGGTTGTCTCTTTGCCCTAATGGGGAACAGGAAACACAAGAGAGGTTAAAAGCACCTCCCATTCACCAGTGTCTTTCCTGTTCCCCATGGGACAGGGAGAGGTTCCATATGCTGTAGTGGCCGGTGGCTACAGTCATTTTTCCAGGTCTTACCTGTATTTCAGCCGGGCAGCTGGGGTCGCCTTGTGCCTCTCCGTGGGCTGCTCCCGTCGTCCTGCTTGGCAGGTACCTCGGGACCCTTCCCGGCCTTCCTGCGCCCCCGTGAGGGTAAAGCAGGCCGGGATCCCCAGCCGGGATCCTCTCCGTAGCTTCCCGGCTTCCTCCCTCCATGCTGCTTGGTCGGCGTTCCGGAAGTGACGTCAGCGGTCGCGCGCGCGTCACTTCCGGTTTTCGTATCACCCTGAAGCCGGCTCTTCCGGGTTTCGCCGGCGGCGGTGTCGGTGCAATGGCGTCCCACACGTGGATCCTGGAGGAGGAGGAGGGGAAATTCTACCGCTGGAGGCAGGTGCTAGGAGAGTTACTCCATAAAAGCCTGCTGAACCACCACTGAGGTAAGACTATAATCTCTTCAGTATGGATGGTTCTTTGTGCCCTGCATCTGCAGAGCCCAGCACTGCCCCTGCTACTGTGAGTATGCAGGGTCTGGATCCGGGAGGTAGTTTTTTCTTAGGGGTAGCTCCTCATTCTTCTCTCCCTCTCTGTTTCAGGGAGAAAAGTCTGCCCCTAGAGCTACTATTAGGAAGAAGTGTCCGGTCTGTTCTGCAAAGCTCCCTCCTACCTGGGATAAAAAACTCTGCCAGCCATGCACTGACAGGATAGTTAAAGCAGAGCAACCATCTCTTCTAGATGAGATACGCTCTCTTGTTAAACAGGAGGTACAATCTTCCTTAGCAGCCTTCACTCCTCCACCCCCACCTCCGCCACCACATTCCCCAGCTAAGAAAAGGAAGATTCAGGTCGTAGAATCGGATTCGGATTCAGACCACTCTTTTTCTTCATCTGCTGGCTGGGAAGATCCAGCATCCCCTAAGGCTGAGGTCAGGAAATACCTCTTCTCCTCGGATTATATTGAGGACCTGGTGTCTGCTGTTCGTAACACCATGGGGCTTGAAGAGGAACCTGTACCACAGTCCATACAGGATCATATGTTTGGTGGGCTCAGATCGGAGAAAAAGGCGGATTCCCCGTTCATGCAAATGTGCTTAATATGATTGAGCAAGAGTGGGAACTCCCTGAGAAGCGCCTTAGTATGTCTTCCGAGATGAAACATAGATTTCCTCTAGAAGGCGACCTTGTTAAACTTGACATTCCCAAGGTGGATGTGCAGGTGGCCAGAGTCGCCAAAAGAACAGCACTCCCCTTTGAGGATGCGTCGCAGTTAAAAGACCCTATGGACAGGAAGATTGAGAGTCTCCTGAAGAAATCCTGGGAGTCTTCTTCTGTTCTCAAGGCTAATATTGCCTCTACCTGTGTAGCGAGGACCCTTTCCTGCTGGCTGGAGAAATTAGAATCGCACATTTCTCAGGGTACCTCCAGTAGTGAGATGTTGGATTCCCTCCCTATCTTACATAAGGCTACTGGGTTTCTGGCGGATGCTTCTCTAGAATCCGTTAGAATTGCTGCCAGATCTTTAGTGCTCTCTAACTCTGCCAGAAGAGCCCTCTGGCTTAAATTATGGAGTGGTGACATCACGTCTAAGGCCAAGTTATGTGCCATCCCCTTTAAGGGAGACTATGTGTTTGGTCCAGCTTTAGACGACATTTTGGATAAAGCGACCGACAAGAAAAAGGCGCTCCCGGAGCAAAAACAACCAAGAAAACGTTTTTTTCGTGCCCCACTGTCTCAGCCCTCTCAGCCGAGGGGTAAAGGCAAGACCGGCAGGTGGAGCTATGCTAAAGGCAGAGGGAAAAATATCTTCGTCCCTCAACAACAGCAGCAACAGCAACAGTCATTTCAGCAAGATAAACAATGACTCCGACCCGGTGGGGGGGGGGAAGACTCTCAAATTATGTGGATCAGTGGGAAAACATCACCAGCTCCCACTGGGTCCTCAATGTTATCAAGGAGGGCCTATTGATTGAGTTAACTTCTCCCCCCCCTCAGGGTCTAAAGATTACCACCCCCTCAATGAGGGATCACAAACTGCTAACACTGGGTCTCAGAGACCTTTTAAGATCAAATGTGATCTCCCCAGTTCCACAATCAGAATGGGGTCAGGGACATTATTCCCGTTTATTCATGGTACCAAAACCATCAGGGGAAGTACGTATCATAAATCTAAAAGGTCTGAATCAACATGTAAAATATCGAAGATTCAAGATGGAGTCTGTAAAATCAGCCATTCCTTTAATACATCAGCACGCCTTTATGGCGACAATCGACCTGAAAGATGCGTATTTTCATATCCCTATTCACCCGAGACACACAAAATATCTCAGGTTTGCGATTCAGGGGAATCATCAGGTGGAGCACTATCAGTTTGGAGTCCTTCCCTTCGGCATCTCATCAGCTTCGAGAGTGTTCTCCAAAGTAATGGCGGAAGCCGTGTCATTCATTCGGAGACAAGGGGTTTGTATAGTGCCTTATCTGGACGATCTGCTGATAGTGGCTCCCACCAAAATGACCCTGGTATCTCATGTATCAACCACATTAGAGATATTGAAGTCTCTGGGTTGGATACCGAACATAAAGAAATCCCAGCTTCAACCCTCAAAAACCAGAAAGTTTTTGGGAGTAATTCTGGACTCGGAAAAACAGATGTCCTTCCTTCCAGAAGATCACAGACTACCATTAGTAGTAAAGGTCAAGAAATACAAGGAGATGAGATCTCCCACACTCCGGGAAGGAATGTCGCTATTAGGCTCCATGACAGCCTGCATTCAGTCGGTGGCTTGGGCTCAAGCCCACTCAAGAATTCTCCAGACTCATTTGCTAGACAATTGGGATGGTCGTCCTGGCTCTTTAAACAAGAGGATTCACACTCCAGGTCGAGTGAAAGCATCCTTAACATGGTGGATGAAGTCCGAAAACCTTCGCAGGGGTGTGAGTTGGATTAAATTCCCGTTAACCACGATCAAAACAGATGCCAGCAAGAGAGGCTGGGGAGCCATGATAAATCATGTTCCTTATCAGGGTCTTTGGGACCCGTCAATCAGAGAGAGATCGTCAAACTTCCGAGAACTCAAGGCTGTGGAAGAAGCTCTCCTTGCAACAAATCATCAACTCTCTGGACAACATGTCCAGATATACTCGGACAACATGACCACGGTGGCTCACATCAGGCATCAGGGCAGTACAAGATTCACCAGTCTAAAAAATATCTCTGCCCGAATCTTTGCCTGGGCCGAGAAACACCTACTGTCCCTGACGGCAACTCACCTAAAAGGTACTGCCAATTTTCAGGCAGATTATTTGAGCCGACAGGATATTCACCCAGGCGAATGGAGTCTGGATCGGCAAACTTTCAACTTACTGGTAAACAGATGGGGTCTCCCGGAGGTCGACCTCTTTGCTTCTCACCAGAACGCGAAAGTAGAAATATTTTTTTCCCTGGATCCAAGAGGAAATCCCAGAGCAATAGATGCCTTGGTTCAAGATTGGCAATTTCATCTGGCGTACGCTTTTCCGCCCATTCCAATTCTTGCAAAAGTGCTACGGAAGATTCGGATAGAAAAGACTCCAACTATTTTGGTTGCTCCATTTTGGCCCAAGAGAAGTTGGTTCAACCTGATTATTCAACTTCAGGTGGACGGACCGATAATGTTACCGATGAAGGCCAATCTCCTTTCCCAGGGCCCAGTTCTTCACTCGGATCCTCAGAGGTGGAATTTAGCGGCGTGGTTTCTGAAGCCAATGTGCTGAGAGCGAAAGGGCTATCAAACCCTGCTATAGCTACTCTACAAAAATCCAGAAAACCGGTAACAAATGCTATTTATAATAAAATCTGGAAAAAATTTTCATCTTTTTGTCTGCCTAACCCTCCAGACCCTCTCAGGCCAGATATACCTAAGATATTGGACTTTTTACAAAGAGGCCTAGAAATTGGTCTGAAACCCAGTACTCTGAAGGTCCAGGTCTCTGCGCTTAGTTCCATCTTTGATCAAGATCTAGCAGGACATCGCTGGATTAAAAGGTTCATGACCTCAGCAAACAGAATAAACCCTAGGAAGCAAGTTATAGTTCCTCCATGGGATCTCAATATTGTGCTTCAAGGCCTTACAGGTCCACCGTTCGAACCTTTGTCTACCTGTTCCCCACAAAATCTCGCCTACAAGACTGTTTTCTTGGTAGCTATAACTTCAGCTAGAAGAGTGGGTGAATTACAAGCCTTATCAATAAGAGAACCTTATCTACTGGTTAGAGAGGACTCAATAGTACTCCGTCTTGATCCTTCTTTCCTCCCAAAAGTGGTCTCTGAATTTCATCGTTCTCAAGAGATAGTGTTACCAACTTTTTGCAATAATCCTGCAAACTCTGAGGAAAGAAAATTTAATACTCTCGATGTTAGACGTATCCTGCTACATTATTTGGATCAAACCAGTGCTCTTAGAGTTGATCACAACCTTTTTGTCCACTCTTCAGGACAAAATAAGGGGAAGAAGGTAGCCAAGAGTACCATCGCTACATGGATTAAAAAAGCCATAACAGAAGTTTACCTTGCTCAAAATAAACTACCTCCAGTAGGAATCAAGGCCCATTCAACTAGATCTACGTCGGTCTCCTGGGCAGAGAGAGCAGGCGCATCTCCAGAGCAGATCTGCAGGGCAGCTACGTGGTCTTCACTCCATACCTTCTCCAAACATTATAGGTTGGATGTATTATCCAACAGAGATTTAGTCTTCGGCCGCAAGGTTCTTCAGGCCGTTGTCCCTCCCTAGTGCCAATTAGTTGGTATTCCTCCATATGCCGTCATGGAAGGTGACTAGAAAATAGAATTATTCTTACCATTAATTCGGTTTCTAGGAACCTTCCACGACGGCACTAATTTCCCACCCTCTATATTTCCTGGATTAATTCTGGGACTCAGAAGGTAAACCGGTGCTATGGTTTCAGTTATAAGTCACTGGTGAATGGGAGGTGGGAGGTGCTTTTAACCTCTTGTGTTTCCTGTTCCCCATTAGGGCAAAGAGACAACCTCCATATGCCGTCGTGGAAGGTTCCTAGAAACCGAATTAACGGTAAGAATAATTCTATTTTTTTTTTTTTTTTGGATCGCCCACCAGGTTAACGAGGCTTTTACCTTCCCTGGAGTGTACACTCTTCTGTTTAAGGAATTTGGATTTCCGTTCCAATTTCCTAGGATGTGTGTCTGCAGAACTCTGGAGTGGCTTTGAGCCCACTGGCCTGATTGTATACAGGCTGTCATCGACCCCAGAAGAGACATTGCAGTCCGCAGAGTCGGAGACCGTTGTTTCTTGAAGTCTAAGACCTTGGATATCAGGTTCCTCTGGTGTTCCTCTGGTAGGAAAGATTTTTGATTTTCTGAGTCCAAAAGGACTCCGAGAAATTTTATCACCTTTGATGGTAATAGTTGGGACTTGCTTAGATTGGGTATCCAACCCAAAAGCTGTAAGATATCCAAAGTTTTGGAGATCCTCTGATTGAGAATTTCGGCTGAAGGACCAATTACTAAAAGGTCGTCCAAGTATGGCACTATAGCGACGTCCTGGTTCCTGATGTGAGCTACAGCTTCTGCCATGACTCTGGAGAAAACCCTTGGGGCCGAGGAGATCCCGAAGGGAAGAACATTGTATTGGAAGTGTAGGACCTTTTGATTGATTTGGACCGCAAATCTTAGGAATTTCCTGTGGCGAGGATGCATTGGAATATGGAAATAGGCATCTTTGAGATCTATTGTCGCCATATAGGAATGAGGAGCTATCAGAGGGATGGCTGTTTTTACGGACTCCATTTTGAATGGAGCTTTTAGATTTATTATAATCCGAGCCTGCCCGGAAGGCTTTTTTACCATGAAGATACGGGAATAGTGACCTTCCCCCT
Organism: Ranitomeya imitator; assembly: GCF_032444005.1. Taxonomy (NCBI): domain Eukaryota; kingdom Metazoa; phylum Chordata; class Amphibia; order Anura; family Dendrobatidae; genus Ranitomeya; species Ranitomeya imitator. The sequence continues at coordinate 151,663,480 of NC_091288.1, forward strand.
GCTCGTTTACAGGGACCACGGAAATAGCTCTCAAGTCTAGTAAGTCCTGTATTCCTGCCATCATCAGTTTTTGAGTCTCCCGAGATGACGGGGAGGTGACTCTTAAGATCCTGGGAGGAGGCGCATCGAACTCTATGAGAAGACCCTGCTGGATCACACTTACTACCCAAGGGCTGTTGGAGATATTCTGCCAACTGAGAACAAAGTTCGAAAGCCTCCCCCCCCACAGGATCGGAGTCATTGTTTTTCCTGCTGAGTTTGTTGGGGAATAAGGATATTCTTGGGTTTCCCCTTAGCATAACTCCACCTCCCGGTTTTCCCTTTCCCTTTACCCTGGGAGGGCTGGGGCTGGGAGGGTCGAAAAAAAACGCTTCCTGGGAGGTCTTTGTTCAGGAAGAGTTTTCGTTCGGTCCGTGGCTTTCTCTAGGATGTCATCCAGTGAGGGTCCAAACACATAATCACCCTTAAAGGGGATAGAACACAGCTTTATTTTTGAGGTGACATCTCCACTCCACATTTTTAGCCAGAGAGCCCTTCTGGCTGAATTCGTTTGGACTAGAGATCTGGCGGCCACACGGATAGACTCTAGTGAGGCGTCTGCATGGAACCCAGTTGCTCTATGTAAAATAGGCAAGGAATCCAATACTTCTCTCAGGGTACCCCGAGAGAAGATGTGGTTTTCTAGCTCTTCTATCCAACGGAAGAGAGAGCGGGCCACGCAGGTGGATGCAATATTAAATCTGAGGGCTGAGGTAGACGTTTCCCAGGACTTTTTGAGAAGGCTTCCTATCCAAGGAGTCCTTTAATTGGGAAGAATCTTCTAACGGCAGAGCCATCTTCTTAGCCACTCTAGCCACCTGAACATCTATTTTGGGGATGTTCCATTTGATTGAATCCTCATCTAGAGGAAACCGTTTTTTAAAGTCCGAAGGAGTGGATAGCCGTTTCACAGGTAGTTCCCACTCATTGTTAATCATGTCTATGATACTTCTATGTACGGGGAAACCTGGTTGCTTTTCGGAATGTATACCGAATAACTCGTCTTGTATAGACTGAGGAACTGGTTCCTCCTTTAGCCCCATAGTGTTCCTCACTGCAGACACCAATTCCTCAATGTATTCAGAGGAAAACAGATATTTCCTGACTTCCGCAGATTTATGGGGTAACACATCTTCCCATTTGACTGAAGGTGATGAATAAGACTCTTCAGACTCCGACCCGGAATATTCCTGGATTTTCCTCTTTTTGGGAAGTGATGGACCAGGTGAGGATGGTGGTGGTGGTGGAGGGGGGGGCGAGCGTAACCAAAGAGGTTTGAACCTCTCGTCTAACCAGGGAGCGAATTTCTTCAATTAATGAAGGGTGTTCCGCCCGGACTATTTTATCCGTACCGTACAAGGTTGGCACAGCTTTTTCTCCCAATTTAAGGGCATTTTAACACTACAGGTAGCGCATTTGCGTTTAGTAGTAGTTCTAGGGCCAGGCTTGACTCCCTGCAATGAGAGAGGAAGCGGCGTAAGAAGGTATACATAAAACTACCTTTGAATGGGACCCATCTCTGCCACACTTACAGGGGCTTGAGGAGCGCTGGGCTCTGCAGCTGCAGGGCAAGACGAATCCATGCTTTACAGCAGGCTTACCTGAGACGTCTTCGCAGCTTATATAGAAAATAAGGCTGCACCAGCGCGTGGCAATTAGCCTCCCCTCCCCCTCCATGGTCCTAGGCAGGGCGTGCGAGGGTGCAGTGTGCCTCACACGCAGTTCAGTAGTCCATTTCACTGGACAGTATCGCTCCTATGCAGGAGCGCCGACCCGGAAGTAGAAAGCACCATGTGACTTACGGTTCGCCGAACAGCGCGCACAGGAGGGGGAGACGCCGGAGAGCTCAGGGAGGCCTCCGGGATGGGCTCACCGGTCCGCTTTATCCCCCAAGAGGATGCAGGAGGACCGGGAACGCGGTCCCAAATCCGAAGAGATGGGAGCAAGAAACGGAGGAGGAAGCCCCGAGGGCCCGACCACCAATGCCCGGCAAAAAAATAAAAACACAGGTACAACTGCAGAGCCGGCCGAGCAGCGCACCAGGAACCTCTCCATGCTCCATGGGGGACAGGAAAGACACAGGTTAATGGGAGGTGGGAGGGGTTTTAACCTCTTGTGCTTCCTGTCCCCCATTAGGGTATGGAGACAACCTCCTGTGGCTGTCGTGGAAGGCTGCTAGAGAAAAAGCAACTAAGTAAAGAAAAACAATTGGCCATCACTACTTTAAGAAATGAAGGTCAGTCAGTCCGAAAAATTGGGAAAACTTTGAAAGTGTCCCCAAGTGCAGTGGCAAAAGCCATCAAGCGCTACAAAGAAACTGGCTCACATGAGGACCGCCCCAGGAAAGGAACACCAAGAGTCACCTCTGCTTCAGAGGATAAGTTTATCCGAGTCACCAGCCTCAGAAATCGCAGGATAACAGCAGCTCAGATTAGAGACCAGGTCAATGCCACACAGAGTTCTAGCAGCAGACACATCTCTACAACAACTGTTAAGAGGAGACTTTGTGCAGCAGGCCTTCATGGTAAAATAGCTGATAGGAAGCCACTGCTAGGGACAGGCAACAAGCAGAAGAGACTTGTTTGGGCTAAAGAACACAAGGAATGTACATTAGACCAGTGGAAATCTGTGCTTTGGTCTGATGAGTCCAAATTTTAGATCTTTGGTTCCAACCACCGTGTCTTTGTGCGACGTAGAAAAGGTGAACGGATGGACTCTACATGCCTGGTTCCCACCGTGAAGCATGGAGGAGGGGGTGTGATGGTGTGGGGGTGCTTTGCTGGTGACACTGTTGGGGATTTATTCAAATTGCAGGCATACTGAACCAGCATGGCTACCACAGTATCTTGCAGCGGCATGCTATTCCATCCGGTTTGCGTTTAGTTGGACCATCATTTATTTTTCAACAGGACAATGACCCCAAACACACCTCCAGGCTGTGTAAGGGCTATTTGACCAAGAAGGAGAGTGATGGGGTGCTACGCCAGATGACCTGGCCTCCACAGTCACCACACCTGAAAACAATAGAGATGGTTTGAGGTGAGCTGGACCGCAGAGTGAAGGCAAAAGGGCCAACAAGTGCTAAGCATCTCTGGGAACTCCTTCAAGATTGTTGGAAGACCATTCCCGGTGACTACCTCTTGAAGCTCATCAAGAGAATGCCAAGAGTGTGCAAAGCAGTCATCAAAGCAAAAGGTGGCTACTTTGAAGAACCTAGAATATAAGACATAATTTCAGTTATTTCACACTTTTTTGTTAAGTATATAATTCCACATGTGTTAATTCATAGTTTTGATGCCTTCAGTGTGAATGTACAATTTTCATAGTCATGAAAATACAGAAAAATCTTTAAATGAGAAGGTGTGTCCAAACTTTTGGTCTGTACTGTGTATGTGTACTAGATGATGGCCCGATTCTAACGCATCGGGTATTCTAGAATATGCATGTCCACGCAGTATATTGCCCAGCCACGTAGTATATTGCCCAGCCACATAGTATACAGCACAGAGCCACGTAGTATACAGACTTAAAAAATAAACATACACTCACCCTCCGAAAGCCCATTGAAGTCCTGGCCCTGTGTTCGGTGCACGCGGTAGCTTCTGGTCCCAGGGTTGGTATGGGCGCAGGACCTGTGATGGCGTCGCGGTCACAAGATCGTGATGTCATGGCAGGTCCTTCTCGTTGGACCTGTGATGACATCACGGTCACATGACCATGACGTCATGGCAGGTCCTTCTCGCATACCATCCTTGCCACCGGAACCTGCCGCTTGCATGGAGCCGTCACCGGAGGGTCGCGAGGAGCGGGAAAAGCGGCAGAAGGTGAGTATATAATGATTTTTTGGTTTTTTAAAATTTATAACATTAGATCTTTTTACTATTGATGTTGCATAGGCAGCATCAATAGTAAAAATTTGGTCGCACAGGGTTAATAGCAGCGTTAATGGAGTGCGTTACACCGCGGCATAACGCGGTCTGTTAGCGCTGCCATCAACCCTGTGTGAGCGCTGACTGGCTGTTTTGCCGCGACCAATCAGCAAGTTGGATTTCCGTGACAGACAGAGGCTGCGACCAATGAATATCCAGGACAGACAGACAGACGGAAGTACCCCTTAGACAATTATATAGTAGATTATATATCTATATATATATAGATATATAATTGTCTAAGGGTCACTTCCGTCTGTTCTTCTGTCACGGTTATTCGTTCGCTGATTGGTCTCGGCAGCTGCCTGCCATGGCTGCCGCGACCAATCAGCGACGGGCACAGTCCGATAAGTCCCTCCTCTACTCCCATGCACTCACTGCCCGGCGCCCTCTCCGTAATCCCTCCACTCACCGCTCACACAGGGTTAATGGCAGCGGTAACGGCCCACGGTGTAACGCACTCCGTTACTGCTGCTATTAACCCTGTGTGTCCCCAACTATTTACTATTTATGCTGTCTATGCAGCATCAATAGTAAAAATGTCATGTTAAAAATAATTAAAAAAAAAAAAAACCTGCTATACTCACCCTCCGCCGCCTATCCCGCTTCTCGCCCCGCTCCCGGGACCGCTCCATTGCAAGCAGCAGCTTCCGGTCCCAGGGTTGGTGTGCGACAAGGACTTGCCGTGACATCACGGTCATGTGACCGTGACGTCATCATAGGTCCTGCTCACACCAGCCCTGGGACCACCGGAAGCTGCCGCTTGCAATGGAGCGGTACCGGGAGCGTGGCGAGGAGCGGCAAAGGCGGTGGATGGTGAGTATAGCAGGACTTCCAACGGGCCTTCGGACCTACACCAGCAGATGACATGGCTCCCCAAACCATCACCAATTGCAGAAATTTCACACTAGACCTCAAGCAGCTTGGATTGTGGCCTTTCCACTCTTCCTCCAGACTCAGGGACGTTGATTTCCAAATGAAATGCAAAATTTACTTGCATCTAAAAACAACACATTGGACCACTGAGCAACAGTCAAGTTCTTTTTCTCCTTGGCCCAGGTAAGACGCTTCTGGAGATGTCTCTTGGTCATAAGTGGCGTGACACAAGGAATGCAACACTTGTAGCCCATGTCCTGGATACTTCTGTGTGTGGTGGCTCTTGAAGCAATGACTCCAGCAGTAGTCCACTCCTTGTGAATCTCCCCCAAATTTTGGAATAACCTTTTCTTAATCCTTTCAAGGCTGCGGTTATCCTGGTTGCTTGTGCACGTTTTTCTACCATACTTCTTCCTTCCATTCAACTTTCCATTCAAATGCTTGGATACAGCACTCTGAACAGCCAGCTTCTTTAGCAATGACCTTTTGTGGCTTACCTTCCTTGTGGAGTGTGTCAATCACTGCCTTCTGGTCTTCTGTCAAGTCAGCAGTCTTCCCCATGATTGTGGAGCCTACTGAAACAGACTAAGGGACCTTTTTAAACTCTTTGGAAGCCTTTGCAGGTGTTTTTTGTTAATTATTCTAATTTACTGAGATAATGACTTGGGTTTTCAATGGCTTTAAGTCATAATCATCAACATTAAGAAAAATAAACACTTGAAATAGATCACTCTGTCTGTAATGACTATATACGAGTTTCACTTTTGCATTGAAGAACTGAAATAAATTAACTTTTTGATGATATTCTAATATTGTGAGAAGCACTTGTATATAATCCTGGCCAGAGCCCATCTAGTGGCACTCGTATGGAGCGAGGCTGCGTCCCGTCAAGTGACATCCAGTGGGTGTGTCCAACTAAAGGGTACTGCCTCTCTCCATACAAAACGGGATCTGGCCAGGAGTATATACAACTCATACATACCTTCCGGTCCTGGCTCAGAAATCGGCGAAGCGCACAGTGTGCACAGAGGCAATTTCTAAGTCTGTAAGCCAAAATCAGTATTGGAAAAGAGTAACCAGGTCACCAGTATGGATACATGGGGCGGTCACTATACATATTGTTCAGTCGCTAACATTCTACATTTTATTTATTCTAAAATAAACAAGGTCACTGGCAGTATGCCCAGCGGGGCTAGGAATAATTCTGTGACCCTCACCCATGGAGTAAGATACAAGTATAGAATAGATACAAGAATGTAACTGGATATACCGAGTTACCCATTATCCTTTGCCTATTGGAAGTCTGTAGTATACAGAACTACATAATACAGCCACTATATGCGTACTTAGTGTGTACGATTTCCCTGTCCGATACTTTGCAAGAACCTTCTGATTGTTTTACTCCATCAGCACCTGGTGAGGAAAGAAGGGATCCCAACTACTACTCTGTCCACATTGAAGCCAAAGGGGAGTCTTTTGATAAGAAGGAAAGCCACGTGGTATTTAAGCTTGTGTTTTAATGAATTATACTCCCCTCACACCGGTAGATCCTTTTTTGGGAACACGGGAATCCCCAAAGTGACTTAAAAAAAGTCCCTCATCTGTCTATATGTCATGTCATGATAATACAGGCTAGGCATGTGTAGGATGTATGACTGAAAGGTACTATAAGGACTATCCTAATCTATGGAACACTAGAATAAAGACCAAGATAGCACGGAACGTCTTTCCTGAAAGGTTCCCTCCAGCGCTTAAGCTCTGGGTCCATAGATATCGGATCATTAGACACTCTACATAAAATTGATGGGTAACCAAATGTGCCGGTGTGTCTTGACAGAAATTACAATTGTGCGGCACCACAATACCTGGCAATATCTTGAAGGCTTACTTTTACTTGGACCTTCCATCTAAATTGGTAAAGCAGAAAATACAAAAGGAAGAGCAGGAACATCTGATCAACCAGACAATAGGAAGACAGCCTACTATGAGTAATAACCCTCATCAATAGGGGACTCGACTGTGTCCCAAGGAAGCCTTGGGACCAATATTGGGTACGGTCCTGACAGCAGTGGCACTGTTATATAGGTGTCTGAGGCTGAATATAGATGGTCAGAGTACAGACTGATGTATAGACTGGTCGTGAGTCCCCTGGGCCTATAAAAGGATGGCAATTTTGGTTCTGAGGCACAGCCAACTTATGCATTGTAGTCCATACTCTGTGCATATTTCAAGGACCAAGAAAAAAAATTAAGATATAGCTGCACTCTGAAATGCCTTGCACAGATTTAGAAAATTGGAACTGCATTAGAAAATAGGCATATGCTACAGTATGTCCAGGTAGGTTATTTGAAAAATGGAATGGCAATATTGCTATAAATTACAATACAAAGAAGGTACTTTGTGCAGAGATTGGCCAATATATATGAGCCCAGCAGCCATGGTCAAGGCGTGGGTAATTATTGGGTCCCTAACCTGATAAGTCACCTTTCCTGGCCTGAAGAGAGATGTGCTGGGCAGTTTTTCTATTTGTACCAAACTCCTCCTTCCATTAGCCTAAGGTGATTTTAATTAGCAGCTTCACTCAACATAAATTGTAGGCTTTTCAGCCCAGGAGAGGTGACTTATCAGGTTAGGAACCCAACAATTAGGTATGATGGCTGTTGTGCTCACATATATTGGCCAATGTGCTAAGAACCTTATTTTAACTGTATTTTTCTATAGTAATATTGCAGTTCCATTTTTCCAATATTCTACATGTACATGTTTTTTCTTAGAACTATTGTCTTAGCTAATACCTGTACACACTAGTTCGGGTGTGATAGTTTTTTTCTGTTAGCATTTCAAGGACATCTGAATGACAACTTAAGGTACCGTCACACATAACGATTTCTTTAACGATATCGTTGCTTTTTGTGACGTAGCAATGATATCGTTAACGAAATCGTTATGTGTGACAGCGACCAACGATCAGGCCCCTGCTGGGAGATAGTTGGTCGCTGGGAATGATCAGGACCTTTTTTCTGGTCGCTGATCATCCACTGTCATCGCTGAATCGGCGTGTGACGCCGATCCAGCGATGTGTTCACTGGTAACCAGGGTAAACATCGGGTTACTAAGCGCAGGGCCGCGCTTAGTAACCCGATATTTACCCTGGTTACCATTGTAAATGTAAAAAAAACAAAAAAAAAACAAACAAACAAACAGTACATACTCACATTCCGGTGTCTGTCACGTCCCTCGCCTTCAGCTTCCCGCACTGACTGTGAGCGCCCACACAACGACTTATCAACGATCACGGCCAGGTCGTATCGCTGGTCGTGATCATTGGTAAATCGTTTAGTGTAAAGGTACAATAATGGATAAACCACATGACAATTCCTTGAACCCCACATAGTACTCATTTTGGTAGACCAGGATAAATTCAGGCCCACAAGGAGTTAGTGCTACGGATTTTGAGAAAATAAAAAGAGGATTGGGCTGTTGAAGGATTCCTCCCCCCCCCCCCCCCCCATTTTTTGCCTCTCCTGTTTGCATGATCCATAATTTTTTGCTTTAAATTTCTTAATTGATGTGACGGTACAAGGTTTTTTTTTGGACAAATTGTATTTTTTTTTTTTATTTGCCTTTCAATTATTTTTTACTGTTCATGCCTCAAACCAAGTAACCTTCTATATGTTTGTTTGTTTGTATACCCAATATGTGTAGGTTCTTTGTTATATATACATAAAATGCATTTTATTCTTAAAAAAATATATTTTTTTTTTTCTGGAGTGGGGACTTTATATTTAATACTTTTTGCAAATGTCATACATTTTTTAACAATTTGTCCCAGATCATATAAAGATCTATGGGAGAACATTTTTTTCTTTCATTGTTAATTTTTCCCAATATAACTGGGGCATCCCAGGCATTACTGGCAGAGATTATTTGGGTCCATTAGGAACCAGTAACTCAGCTACACTGACAGAGACCCAGCCATCAAGTGATCAATACGTCCTACAGAAGTATCGGCGCTGCCGATTCTCCTGCTTGCTGCATAGTGTAAACTAAGAGCTTTGTTGCCAGAAGACAGAAGCAGTAATAAACCACTTCAATCTTCCCCAAAGATTCTTGGCTGTATCTGACGGCCAGGCACCCAACCCTATCCTGCTAGATTACAGGAGCTTTAACCTTGCACCATACATTTACAATGAGGCAGGGTTGAAGAGCATAATACATTTATGGAGTTTGGTCATCTGGTTAATACACGTGTTCGCATACCTTCCATAAATTATTACCGTTTACAAGAATTTCATTAAGGTTTATGCACGAAATTTATAAAGTGGAAACCTATTAATAATGTCCATAATAGTACAGTTAACTGGTTTAGCGAGTAACGATTATAGTGCGGATTATTCAGACTGCAAGTAATATTTTCACAATCTTTAGTTTCAAAATCTGTATTTTTATATTCCTTCGGTCTGGAGTTCTACTGGATTATAAAGGAAGTCCTTAGTGTGAATGAACGAGCTCCGAACTGAAAAGCCAGAAAGCAGGGAGAAGAGAACCAAACCAGATGATGATGGCATATGGAGGATTGGTAAGAGAACCGGTTTGCCAGGAGCCTTTTATCTAATGGTGATGCATTGAACACATGGAAATTCCCACAAGTGTAAGAAGATAATGTGTACCGGGTCTTCTAGTTGGGATGCCCTTGGATTCAGCAATCTCTCATCAAGGATTGCACAAGGTTGCATGATCTGTACCTGATATAACCTATGTAACAGTGTAAAGGTACCTCCTTGGTGTACACCTTGGCCAGAATACCGTTCAGAAGATAGCAGATCTACTACACCTAGCTACCAAAGTAGGGTAGAAATGAGCATGTCCTAGTCTGTATTGATCCTCTTTTAGGATAGCAAAAAGCTTGCCACGATTACAACCATGAAAACATGATATAGTCTGTAGGTATAGGGTACCCAAGATAAAGGGATAGAGGCAGGGTGTAACGACCACCACTACGACTGGGCCCAGCGGATCCGGGGCCCACCGACGCCAGTTGAAATGTATTGCATCACAGTGTCCCATCGGGTCTGTGACGTTGGCAGTGACGTCATGCCTGCCTGTTGCACGCCAAAGCCAGCTTCACAACTGACAAGAGGACGATGCACGGCTGAGGATTGAATGGAAGGCGGGTACATTTACATACCATAATTATTTTTTTCTTCTTTTAAATTAATAGCCAAACTAGTACATACATACACAGCCAGTATGAGGGACATTATATAATAAACATATTATAAAGTGAATTCATGATCATGGTGGATAGACCCAAAACAAAGACAATGCCTTAGCCCTTATGAAGTTCATTTTGGGGCATCCCTCAGAACCAAACTACTCCTCACTATACAGGCAGAAGCAACAATGAAACCTTACAGAATACATGGGGGCCTTATAACAGAATCTAATACATGTGCATCACAGATTTTATGAGGGGTACGTCAATCCTTTATTGGTTGCCCCATTTACAAAGGGTCAGAGGCTTGTGTCCCATGTTTCCTGGATTGCCTTATCTCCTCCCAATTATGTCTTTGCCTCACCCTTCTATTATGTACCCTCCTGGCTTTATTTCAACGACTCACAGCTTGTCCGTGAGAAGGGACTCAATTTATAAGGATTCAAAATGTGGATGTGCCGCTTTGTTTCTTTAAGCAATGTGTACATATGTTAGATCAACTTTATGCAGAAATCTATGCTTTGGTTAAACTTACTGATACTGTGCCAGAAATTAGCACAAACTGTATCTTTGCTGGTGCCAATAAATTTAAAACTAAATTATTATTATTATTGATTTAAACCAAACAAACAGGTATTAACACCTAATTATACCATTTACAGAATTGCATAATTAAATATGGTATTAACTTGGAGAGTAAAAATTGAATGGATTTAGTTACCATTTAACCAGTTTTTAGGCAAAAGTTAAAGCAACCGAACCAGAAATTCAGCATAAGTAATAGATAAAATTCTCCGCTATCAATTTACGCCAGTTTTCTGGCATTAAACATTTGGAAATTTTGCTACATGGTCATTTTTTTTCCACAAAAACACTTTGATTTTTTGTTTTCCCCCTCACAGTTTTTGAAATGTGGGTGGGAAAGTGTCACATAGCTTGTGCCCGTGATAAATTTGGCACATCTCAGGATTGCCTAGACAAATACCATTTGCTACAGTTCAGGATTGTTTTGCAAAGTAGAGACAACTCCTACGTTAACTTGTCTGGATCCTAATTGTCTTGCCGAAAGATGTACACCAGACTAAAAAGGATTCCACCATTTAGTAAAAAGCTTTTGTACAGTTCACCAATACCCCGACTCCAAGATGTTAATTTCTCAAATCTAGAGAGTATTGGCTGACCAGCCAGGCGTTAACCTCTGGAAAAGTGAACTTTTTCTATAAGGTTTGGAAAGTCTAGTAAAGTTGAAAGGCTTTAATTCTTTGTTCGGTGTATCCATTTGCACCACTTACATTCTACATGGCTTTTGACATGATGTAATCCATTAAGTTACATTTGTCCCAGACGTGAAACTAAAGTAAAATTACAGACAGGCTGCATTACGTGAACTTTGCCCATAACCAGACTACTGAAATGTTGACTGCATTCACCATCTGCTGAGTTATTAATAAGCCGTTATGTTTTATTGCTCTAGTTATAAAGCCCTGAAATTATTGCACCGATGTAGGCACATCCAGGAAAACTTTCAGAAAGCAGTTAAAAGAGATTAGTTGCCCAGCAAGTTCTGCATTCTGCTGGTACCACAATACTGTGACATTTTATGTCAAAAGCTATGAATAACTTCAGAGCAAGGCAGTATTCACACACTGGTTCTGTGCACGGACATTGATTTATGGACTGGCCATGAGTCGCCTAATTAATCCAACAGCCTCACATTAGCTCTTTCGCTAACATGCAGATCTTGCTGCGGATATGTGGCAGAATTTGCCACTCAACAGTGAAAGGAGCGAGATTGGAAATATGTTGTGAATTTAAAAAAAAAAAAAAAAAAAATGTAAAAATGTATTGTAAATCAATGTAAGGGCTGAAAAAAACCCGGGTGGGGGGGGGAGGAACTAGGGAGTGCGGTGGGTACTATACAGGCTGCCTATGGGGATGCAATATACTATACAGGCTGCCTATGGGGGTGCATTATATTAGGGGCTACATTATACTATAGCGGCTGCCTAAGAGGGTGCATTATGTTAGGGGCTGCATTATACTATAGAGTCTGCCTATGGGGAATGCATTATACTATATGGAGGCCTATGGGGAGTGCAATGTACTATATTGAGGATTGTCTGGTGCGTTATAATAATAATAATAATAATAATAATAATCTTTATTTATATAGCGCCAACATATTCCGCAGCGCTTTACAGTTTAACAGTTTCAAACACAACAGTCATAGGTAACAATGTTAACAATACAGTAATAAAGCAAAATAAGACGACCCTGCTCGTGAGAGCTTACAATCTACAATGAGGTGGGGGAGATACAAAGTACAGGTGTGTATTTACAATGATGTATTTACAATGATGGTCCAGCCATCTTCAGGGGGTGGGGGGTAGATGGAGATAGTGAATGGGCTACACACACACACACATAAACATAAAATGACTGATTAGGGAACGTGATAGGCCGCTCTGAACAAATGAGTTTTGAGCGAGCGCCTAAAACTATGCAAGTTGTGGATGGTCCTAATATCTTGGGGTAGAGCATTCCAGAGGATTGGCGCAGCGCGGGAGAAGTCTTGGAGTCGGGAGTGGGAGGTACGGATTAGTGCAGAGGTTAGTCGAAAGTCGTTTGCAGAGCGCAGTGGTTGGCTAGGCCGATAGACAGAAATGAGGGAGGAGATGTAAGGGGGGTGCCGCACTGTGGAGAGCTTTGTGGGTGAGAACAAGTACTTTGAATTGTATCCTGTAATGAATGGGCAGCCAGTGTAATGACTGGCGAAGAGCGGACACGTCCGAGTAACGATTAGCCAGATGGACAACCCTGGCTGCTGCATTAAGGATAGACTGGAGAGGGGAAAGTCGCGTGAGGGGGAGGCCAATTAATAGAGAGTTGCAGTAGTCCAGGCGGGAGTGGATTAGGGCGACAGTGAGAGTTTTTGTTGTCTCCATGGTGAGAAAAGGGCGGATTCTAGAGATGTTCTTTAGGTGTAAGCGGCATGAGCGGGCAAGAGATTGTATGTGGGAGGTGAAGGAGAGATCAGAGTCAAACATAACACCCAGACAGCGTGCCTGCTGCCTAGGCGTTATTATGGTGCCACCCACGGAGAGGGAAATGTCAGATTTAGGGAGGCTAGTAGAAGGCGGGAGCAGAAGAAGTTCAGTTTTGGAGAGGTTGAGTTTCAGATAGAGAGCGGACATGATGTTAGAGACTGCAGACAGACCAGTCAGTGGCGTTCTGTAGTACAGCAGGGGTAAGGTCAGGGGCTGACATGTATAGTTGTGTGTCATCAGCATAAAGATGGTACTGAAAGCCAAATCTGCTGATGGTCTGTCCAATTGGGGCTGTGTAGAGGGAGAAGAGAAGGGGGCCAAGGACTGAGCCCTGAGGTACCCCGACAGTGAGAGGAAGAGGAGATGAAGTGGAGCCGGAGAACAGAACACTGAAGGAGTGTTCAGAAAGATAGGAAGAGAACCAGGAGAGAGCAGTGTCCTTAATGCCTAGTGACTGGAGCCTAGAGAGTAGGAGAGGGTGGTCAACAGTGTCGAAAGCTGCAGAAAGATCGAGGAGAATGAGCAGAGAGTGGTCACCGTTACATTTTGCTGTCAGAAGGTCATTGGTCACCTTGATGAGTGCAGTTTCTGTTGAATGTAGGGGGCGGAACCCGGACTGTGAAGGGTCTAGGAAGGAATGAGTGGAGAGGTAATGGGTAAGGCGGGAGTAGACTAGGCGCTGCAGGAGTTTTGAGATGAAGGGGAGATTGGAGACTGGTCTGTAGTTGTTTGCGCATGATGGGTCAAGGGTGGTTTTTTTTAGTAATGGTGTAATGACAGAGGTTTGAAGGAGGAGGGGAAAATGCCAGAGGAGAGGGAGAGATTAAAAATTGTAGTTAGGTGAGATGTGACGACTGGAGAGAGAGACTGGAGGAGGTGTGAGGGAATGGGGTCAGTGGTGCATGTAGTCGGACGAGAAGAGGAGAGGAGCTTGGAGACGACTTCTTCTGTGATGGGATCAAATGCGGAGAGTGAGCCAGGGGAGATGCAGGGAGGAATGGGAGTCATTGCACTTGGTGTGTGGGAGCGGATTTCCTGACGGATATTGTCTATTTTCTCTATAAAGTGGGAGGCCAGGTCACCAGCACAAATATCTGTAATAGGGTCTTGTGCTTTTGGCCTGAGGAGAGAGTGAAAGGTGTTAAAAAGTTTCTTGGGGTTGTTGGATAGTGAGGAGATCAGAGTGGTGAAGTAGGTCTGTTTGGCAAGGTGAAGGGCAGAGTTATAGGTCCTTAACATAAATTTGAAGTGTATGAAGTCTTCTGGAGTGCGAGTTTTCCTCCATAAGCGTTCAGCACACCTGGAGCATCGCTGGAGAAATCGGGTTTGCGATGTGAGCCAGGGCTGTTTCACTCTTTGTTTTGAGGTTCTGGTGAGGGGAGCTACTTGGTCTAGGGTGCTTCTAAGAGTGTCATTGTAGTGATGTACAGCCAGATCAGGACAGGAAAAAGAAGAGATTGGGGACAATGATGAGTGTAAGGAGTCTGAAAGTGTATGAGGGTTAATGGCATATAGATCTCTGAATGTGTGGTAGGTAGGAGGGTGCTGGGGTGGGCGAGGAGTTGTGAGTGTGAAGGAGAGAATGTTGTGGTCAGAGAGGGGAAGCGGTGAGTTATCTAGGTAACAGATTGAACAGAGCCGGGCAAAGACCAGGTCCAGGGTGTTACCGTCTTTGTGTGTTTCAGAGGTTGAGAGTTGTGAGAGGCCTAGAGAAGTGGTTAGTGATAGAAGCTGGGATGCAGATGTGGAAGTGGGGCTGTTAATGGGAATGTTGAAGTCTCCCAGGATAAGGGTTGGTAGTTCTGAGGACATGAAGTGCGGCAGCCAGGCAGAGAAATGGTCCAGGAAGTGGGTGGGTGAGCCTGGGGGCCGGTATATGACCGCTACTCTGAGGGAGAGGGGACGGAAGAGCCTGATGGTGTGGACCTCAAAAGAAGGGAATGAAAGTGAAGGAACTGGGGGTATAACCTGGAACGTGCATTGGGGGGACAAGAGTATGCCGACTCCACCACCAGGTCTGTTTGTGGGTCTTGTGGAATGGGAGAATTGTAAGCCACCATGGGAAATGGCAGCAGGGGAGACAGTGTCAGAGTCTTGGATCCAGGTTTCAGTGAGGGCCAACAGATTCAGAGAGTTGTTCAGAAAGTAGTTGTGCAGGAAAGGAAGCTTGTTACATACAGACCGTGGATTCCAAAGGGCACAATTGAAAGAGAGAGATAAGGGAGTGCGAGTAATATTAATAAGGTTAGTATGGTTTTGATATGAGGTAGGGTAGCAGTTGAGGTTGGGGGATGGGGGACCGGGGTTGGGGGATATGTCCCCCGAAATCACTATATGACGGCTGTCTAGGGGGTCCATCATGCAGTGTGGCGATTAGTGTTAGAGCTATCAAACAGTTTGGGGGATACCGAGGGGTCAGTATATATATGTAGCAAGGGGGCATCAGACTATAAGAGAGCATCATATTGTGTAGAGGGGAGCTTTAAATGGGGGGAGGTTGGGACATTATTAAATGTAAAGTGGGCACTTATTGTTATACCAGAACTCATTTTACTGTGACTATCAAAAGGCGCACACAGGGCAATATTACTTTTTAGGGGACAAAATATGGGCACGGTTTTCTAGGGCACTTGCACCCGGCATTACTATATTATAGAGAGTTGCTCTGGAATTTAGAAGCACAGAGAACCAAACAGCAGGTGCAGTAAAAGGGACACATACGGCAGCAGCGGCTCAGTATTGGGGTATCAGGTGCAGTAATAGAGACACATACGGCAGCAGCGGCTCAGCATTGGGGTATCGACAGGATGAGGAGTTTGTGCAGGTTGGGAATAGATGGTGACATGCTGAAAATATGAGACGTGAAATGTGTCTTTGTTGTATTCTCTGTAGCAGAGTCCTGGCTGGAAGAAATTGTCGTGTCGGTCTGGGCCAGATGGAAAAGACAGGAAAATGAACAATTCCATCAGAAAGAACATCAGTGATAAGTCACCATCTGCAACTGTACGTTGATCTCTTATATGTTCTGTAGGGCTGGTATCTACAACTGACCAAATGACGGTAATATCCATGTTGGTCTTTATATAGAGATTGTTTTCAGCAACAGCGCGGTCATCTGTTGAGGTTCTCCTCCACTATTAGGGTGCACCACCCAGTTGTAATCAAGGTTACCTGGTTAGGGGCCCACTGAGAAGGTTCGTCCCCCGAACCAAAACCCTAGCTACGCCTCTGCCAAGTGCTATCTGACAATCTATTGGATAGCACACAGCTCAACGTTATAATACGGAGCAATGCAGATCTGTGATTTTTCGGTAATGAAGATCTAGTATGAGAAAACAATCTCAGCATGCTGCGGGTGCATTCCGTGATTGGACCGCACGCACCCATATAAGTCTCTGGGTGCTTGTGAAACGTAGGACCGCTCTCGGATGTCATCCCACTGCAGTTTGATTTACGTGCATATAGACAATGGAGAAATGAAGTTCTCCGTACCTGTGATACGACCCTCATGCGAGAGAATCATATCTCAGTCCTGCCTCGTGGTATCTGCCGGCTGTAGAACCGGATGGGCCAGATTGTAGATTGTGGCCCTTTGGGAAATGTTTGTACTTCTATAACATTAGTGAATGGTGAGGTGCATGAGTTACTGCAGCCGGCACGCTGTGTGCGTTCAACCCCGACCTTAGGATATAATGATGTAATGCAGCTGTTATCTACACTTAACCATGGAATACATCTAGACAATGATAGTAACACGGGTGCTCTATGGCAAAAGCTATTTTAGCAATCAGCAGTACTTTACTCCACCGTGCACCCCAATGGCTGTAAGTGCAGGAGGTATTCCATTATGGTCCATTTTGTCAAAATGCAAACATTTTACTACATCAGCCATACATCCATTCATCATCCAGAAGCGACATATTTGGAGTGAGTTCCCCTGACTGTGGGAAGAAAATGTTTCTTCTGCAACTGTATTTGATGTTTTTACATGAGCCCCCCTAACCTCTAACAATAATTGTGCAATAAATCTATTATCACAGCAAACCAAGACCATGTTGTGTATAACCGCTACAGGATTATAGCAAAATCCTGCAGCCTCAAATATAGATAAGTTAACGGCTTGCAGAGTAATATTCCACGCTGCACTAACAAACTCTGAAAACTGCCTTAGGCCATGTTCACACGTAGGGTCGGGTCCCTGCGGGTTCTCCCGCAGTGGATTTGATAAATCTGCAGGGCAAAACCGCTGCGGTTACCCCTGCAGATTTATCACGTTTTGTCTTGCGGTTTCCGCTGCGGGTTTACGCCTACGGTTGATGCTGCATATGCAGCAATATGCAGCATCAATAGTAATGTTAAAAATAAAATAAAAAAATGGTTATACTCACCCTCTGATGTCCCGATCTCCTCGGCGCTGCAGGCGGCGGTCCGGTTCCAAAGATGCTGTGCGAGAAGGACCTTCGTGACGTCACGGTCATGTGACCGCGGGCCCTTCTCGCATAGCAAACCTGAGACCGGACGGCCACGTGCAGCGCTGAGAGGTTCCTTTTTTTTTTTTAACCACAAATATGGTTCCCAGGGCCTGGAGGAGAGTCTCCTCTCCTCCACCCCGGGTAGCAACCGCACATTATCCGCTTACTTCCCGCATGGTGGGCACAGCCCCATGCGGGAAGTAAGCGGATCAATGCATTCCTATGTGTGCAGGATCGCTGCGATTCTGCACAAAGAAGTGACATGCTGCGGGTTGTAAACTGCTGCGTTTCTGCGCGGTTTCTCCCGCAGCATGTGCACAGCGGTTTGCATGTTACTGTAAACGCAATGGAAACTGCTGCGGACCCGCAGCATCAAAATCGCAGCGGTTCCGCGGTAAAAAACGCAACGTGTGCACATAGCCTTAGGCTTCATTAAGACAGTGCTTTTGCCACCAGGGTTTTGCACAATATAATATAAATAATAATAATAATATAAAAAATATTATAATATAAATAAATATATATAAAAATATTTATATATACATACATACACACACAGTACAGTCCAAAAGTTTGGACACATCTCATTTAAAAGGTTTTTCTGTATTTTCATGATTTTCATGAAAATTGCACGTTCACGCAGAAGGCATCAAAACTATGGAAAATGTGGATTTATATACTTAGCAAAAAAGTGTGAAACAACTGAAAATATTTCTTATATTCTATGGCTTTCAAAGTAGCCACCTTTTACTTTGATGACTGCTTTGCACACAATTGGCATTCTCTTGATGAGCTTCAAGAGGTAGTCACCGGGAATGGTTTCCACTTAACAGGTGTGACCTGTCAGGTTTAATAAGTGGGATTTCTTGCCTTATAAATGGGGTTGGGACCATCAGTTGTGTTGTGCAGACGTCTGGTGGATACACAGCTGATAGTCCTACTGAATAGACTGTAAGATTTTGTATTATGGCAAGAAAAAAGCAGCTAAGTAAAGAAAAACGAGTGGCCATCATTACTTTAATAAATGAAGGTCAGTCCGTCCGAAAAATTGGGAAAACTTTGAAAGTGTCCCCAAGTGCAGTAACAAAAACCATCAAGCGCTACAAAAAAAATTGGCTCACATGAGGACCACCCCAGGAAAGGAAGACCAAGAGTCACCTCTGCTTCTAAGGATAAGTTTATCCGAGTCACCAGCCTCAGAAATCGCAGGATAACAGCAGCTCAGATTAGATACCAGGTCAATGCCACGCAGAGTTTTAGCAGCAGACACATCTCTACAACAACTGTTAAGAGGGGACTTTGTGCAGCAGGCCTTCATGGTAAAATAGCTGCTAGGAAACCACTGCTAAGGACAGGCATCAAGCAGAAGAGACTTGTTTGGGCTAAAGAACACAAGGAATGGACATTAGACCAGTGGAAATCTGTGCTTTGGTCTGAGGAGTCCAAATTTGAGATCTTTGGTTCTAACCACCGTGTCTTTGTGCGACACGGAGGTGAACGGATGGACTCTACATGCCTGGTTCCCACTGTGGAGGAGGAGGTGTGATGCTGTGGGGGTGCTTTGCTGGTGACACTTGAGGATTTATTCAAAATTGAAGGCATACTGAACCAGCATGGCTACCAAGCATCTTGCATGCTATTCCATCCGGTTTGCGTTTAGTTGGACCAACATTTATTTTTCAACAGGACAATGACCCAAACACACCTCCAGGCTGTGTAAGGGCTATTTGATCAAGAAGGAGTGATGGGGTGCTATGCCAGATGACCTGGCCTCCACAGTCACCACACCTGAACACAATCGAGATGGTTTGAGGTGAGCTGGACTGCAGAATGAAGGCAAACGGGCCAACAAGTGCCAAGCATCTCTGGGAACTCCTTCAAGATTGTTGGAAGACCATTCCCAGTGACTACCTCTTGAAGCTCATCAAAACAATGCCAAGAGTGTGCAAAGCAGTCATCAAAGCAAAAGCTGGCTACTTTCAAGAACCTAGAATATAAGACATATTTTCAGTTGTTTCACACTTTCATGTTAAGTATATAATTCCACATGTGTTAATTCATAGTTTTGATGCCTTCATTATGAACGTACAATTTTCATAGTCATGAAAATACAGAAAAATCTTTAAATGAGAAGATGTGTCCAAACTTTTGGTCTGTACTGTATATACATTTGTGGCCAAAAGTATTGACACCCCTGCAATTCTGTCAGATAATACTCAGTTTCTTCCTGAAAATGATTGCAATCACAAATTCTTTGGTATTATTATCTTCATTTAATTTGTCTTAAATGAAAAAACACAAAAGAGAATGAAGCAAAAAGCAAAACATTGATAATTTCACAAAAAACTCCAAAAATGGGCCAGACAAAAGTATTGGCACCCTCAGCCTAATACTTGGTTGCACAACCTTTAGCCAAAATAACTGCGACCAACCGCTTCCGGTAACCATCAATGAGTTTCTTACAATGCTCTGCTGGAATTTTAGACCATTCTTCTTTGGCAAACTGCTCCAGGTCCCTGATATTTGAAGGGTGCCTTCTCCAAACTGCCATTTTTAGATCTCTCCACAGGTGTTCTATGGGATTCAGGTCTGGACTCATTGCTGGCCACCTGTCTCCAGTGCTTTCTCTAAAACCATTTTCTAGTGCTTTTTGAAGTGTGTTTTGGGTCATTGTCCTGCTGGAAGACCCATGACCTCTGAGGGAGACCCAGCTTTCTCACACTGGGCCCTACATTATGCTGCAAAATTCGTTGGTAGTCTTCAGACTTCATAATGCCATGCACACGGTCAAGCAGTCCAGTGCCAGAGGCAGCAAAGCAACCCCAAAACATCAGGAAACCTCCGCCATGTTTGACTGTAGGGACCGTGTTCTTTTCTTTGAATGCCTCTTTTTTTCTCCTGTAAACTCTATGTTGATGCCTTTGCCCAAAAAGCTCTACTTTTGTCTCATCTGACCAGAGAACATTCTGCCAAAACGTTTTAGGCTTTTTCAGGTAAGTTTTGGCAAACTCAAGCCTGGCTTTTTTATGCCTCGGGGTAAGAAGTGGGGTCTTCCTGGGTCTCCTACCATACAGTCCCTTTGCATTCAGACGCCGACTGATAGTACGGGTTGACACTGTTGTACCCTCGGACTGCAGGGCAGCTTGAACTTGTTACTTGTTTGGATGTTAGTCGAGGTTCTTTATCCAACATCCGCACAATCTTGCGTTGAAATCTCTTGTCAATTTTTCTTTTCCGTCCACATCTAGGGAGGTTAGCCACAGTGCCATGGGCTTTAAACTTCTTGATGACACTGCGCACGGTAGACACAGGAACATTCAGGTCTTTGGAGATGGACTTGTAGCCTTGAGATTGCTCATGCTTCCTCACAATTTGGTTTCTCAAGTCCTCAGACAGTTCTTTGGTCTTCTTTCTTTTCTCCATGCTCAATGTGGTACACACAAGGACACAGGACATAGGTTGAGTCAACTTTAATCCATGTCAACTGGCTGCAAGTGTGATTTAGTTATTGCCAACACCTGTTAGGTGCCACAGGTAAGTTACAGGTGCTGTTAGTTACACAAATTAGAGAAGCATCACATGATTTTTCGAACAGTGCCAATACTTTTGTCCATCCCCTTTTTAATGTTTGGTGTGGAATTATATCCAATTTGGCTTTAGGACAATTCTTTTAGTGTTTTTTCATTTAAGACAAATTAAATGAAGATAATAATAACAAAGAATTTGTGTTTGCAATCATTTTCAGGAAGAAACTGAATATTATCTGACAGAATTGCAGGGATGTCAATACTTTTGGCCACAACTGTACACTTGTAGATTGGGAGCCCTCGAGGCAGGGTACTCCCTCTTCCTGTACCAGTTGTGACTTGTATTCTTGAAGATTATTGTACTTGTTTTTATTATGTATACCCCTCCTCACATGTAAAGCGCCATGGAATAAATGACGCTATAATAATAAATAGTACAGAGAACACAGCAGCACATGTACATGAATCTAGGCCATGTGAAAGCACAGACAAATATTCAATATGAATTATACTTGTCAAAAAAATGTTTTCACAAAAATTTTTTTCAAAAAAATGTTTCATAAAACTTACAGTTATAGATGAAATGAAGATTCTTAGCGCATAAATTGGCCAATTCATGTGTGCCCATCAACCAAGGCAAGGTGATCTCCCTCTGATGGGTCCTACTCTACCATACATGCCACTCTTGGGCCACCAGCCTACAACTCTGGACTAAACCTACAATTTATGGGCAGGTAGAGTTGATTACCGCCACCTGCAAGGTCAATGGGAGGAGTGCAAGATCAGTCTGGATGCAGCCACATCCATATATTAAAGAGAAAAAAAGCCAACCAGCACTCCTAATGTGAACATGTGCAAGCTGCATCATTTAGATAAAAGAACACAGCAGCACATGTACATGAATCTAGGCCATGTGAAAGCACAAAAAATTTTTGTGAAAAAATATTTTTGAGAAGTATAATTCATATTGAATATTTGTCTGTATTTGTCATATTGGAGTTCAGATTTTGCTGGAATGGTTTGAGGGTCTGAGATGCAAGAACAACAGAAACCCCCTATATGGGAACTCATTTTTTACAAACTACACTTCCCAATGAATTCATCTAGTGGTGCAGTGATCATATTACCACCACATGTGCCTAACAGTATTCCACTGAGCAGTGAAGAAGGAATAAATTACATTTTTACCACTAAAACGTTGTTTTAGCCCCAAGTTTTTAATTTTTCTAAGGGCCAATAGGAAAAAGTGGACATCAGTTTATTGTAAAAAAACGAAATCCTGAGTGCACCAATACCCTATATGTAATCGGGAAATATTTTTCAGGCACAGTGGAAAGCACAGAAGGCAAGGAGCACCAGATTTTACTGTTCTGGTTTGCAGGTGCCATGACCCACTGGGGGAGACCATGAGGTACCAGAACAGCAGAACCCCCCATAAGGGACTCCATTTTACAAACTACACCTCTCAATTAATCTAGGGGTGCAGTGATCATATTGACACCACGGGTGTGTCACAGATATACCATTGGGCAGTGAAGAAAAAAATAACTACATTTTAACCTCCAAAATTTTGTTTTAGTCCAAGATTTTACAGATGGACGAATGATTATGTGGCACCCCTAGGGGTATTTGCCACAAAAATAGTTACTGACAGTAAATGCAAATACTAAAATAGCAAGACTGCACTACCACCTCCGGCCAGAAGGGGGAACTCCAGAGACTCCCCTTGATCCATTCTGGTCTGAGAGAAGAACTGGCAGTTGGGCAGTTGGGCTAAGGAGCTGATAGAAATTCAGCTGTATGACCTCTCACTAACAGCCCTATGACGGTTTCCAGGCCCAAATCACCGGCCTGAGGAGAAGAGGGATAGAGAAAAAGGACATTGTGAGAACCGGGTAGCATTAATCACTACCCAGAACGGGCGCAAAGACGGATACCGGATCCGTGGTTGTATTCATTATATATAATACAGCAACCGGAAAAACGTGAGGTGATATCAGCTTCACTAGGGCCGGACGCAGCAACAGACACAGAGTTCAGCGGTACTCCCAGAGGGGGTAAACCGATAAAAGGACTCGGGTTGCCCATCGAACCAGGACCCGGAGGGGACAGATTGGGCCGGCAGCCAGTTCACATACAGCAGCAGGGCCACACAGAAATTGCGCACAATAAGAGGCGAAGACCCCGGCAGGGTCAAAGTAACTCAGAGTTCCCATACAGACTCCGGTGACAGGACTGGTTGTAAATCCTTTTATGTTAAAGTAAACTGGTTAAACGTTTCAGTGCCTCAGTCTTTCATTTGGACAATAGCCATCTATCCAGGATCGGGATCGTCACCGCTGGGAGAACCTGCTGCTGATCAAGTAAGTGCCTGTCCCCTCACGATACTCCTTACACTGTGCATTGCCTGAGGCCACAGCACCGGGTCAAGCCACCCGTGACATCCCCCTCAAGAGACAGACTCCATTGGTCCGGTGCTGGGTATCCCGGTCTCCTGGGCGTCACAATTGGCGTCACGAACAGGATCTAGCCAGCCCGTATACCGGGTATTGTGTGCCGTGATTGGAGCCCAAAACTGTGAAAACTGGGATGAAAAATCTTGAAAATTTACTTTATTAAAGAAAAATCCATTCCCCATTGAAAACTATTGGAAGTGACTTTTCCCCATTGGTTATAATGGAGTAAAGATGGCCGCCATCCCCTGAGGTAATCACTTCATAACCGTTAGGCACGAGACTGTTAATTGAGCTACGCCATCACCTGAGCCCCAGTCTAACTGAAAAACTTCAGAATCCGCCATTACAGAGCGCGGTGGGTGGGAGCAGCAGGGGGCGTGTCATTGTGGGCGGCACCAAGCTGAGCGCTCTGACATCAGAGCAAGGGGAAAATCGATCCTGCTGCACAGCGGAACAAATCTACACTATCCCGACGGAAGCGGAGGACCGGAAGGGTCCGGATTAACTAAGGGGGCACAGTATGTCGCAGCACGGAGACGCCGCAGCACCCGGTAATGCAGCTGAAAGACAGAGTGTCAATAGAGAGTCCGGCAGCGCAGCGGTGCAAGGAGTGGCGCCCATCATGCCGGTGCTGATGCCATATACCCCGGGTGGCCCATGGCTTCCAATGTATAAAGGTGAGCCTAATACCCTTGACGATTTCAGAGAAAAGATGCTGGCCCATTTTGACATGTTCCCTGTGGGTGAAGTTCAGCGTGTTAGTCTCCTGATGATGCAGTTAAGTGGCCATGCTAAGCGAGAAGTCACAGCATGGGCAGCTGATCTAAAAGGCACTGTTGAACGCATATTTGCTGGATTAAAAGCTACATTTGAAACCACGGCCAGCAGCAAAGCTAAAATACGATTCTTTAATTGCAAACAAAAAGCTAATGAGGGCGTGAGAGACTTTGCCTTAAACCTGCAGGAAGCCCTTAAATCACTTACACTGGCTGAACCCATTTTTAACACCGGAGCGGATAAACTGCTAAGAGATCAATTTATTAAAGGAACTCTACACCCCTTCTCACCGGGGGCATGTGAGCATGCTTGTTTTTAAGAGCCCTGAATTGACATTTGCCCAATTAAAGGAGAGCGCTATACGTCTCCAGCTGGCAGAGGCACCTCGGGATCAGGATCCTGCGCAACCCATGGCAGAGGCACCTCAACAACAGGGAGTGCCAGTGACATCAGCTATGTCTGGGGCCATTGCTAAGCCCCTGGGGCCCAGTACTAATGAGGCTCTTCAACAAAAGCTTGACTCTTTAGCTGATGTTGTTGCTTCAATGGCTAAAACCATGCAGGAGATGAGAGGACACAAGATGGAGTTGGCAAACTGTAGAGAGGATGTTCCATGGATGAGACCCCGGAGATACCCGACATGGAGAGGAAGAGGTCACTTTGCCAAGGTATGCTACAATGGCAAAGCTATATACTGTTGACAACAATGCCATCACAACCATTGAGCCCTTAGAACCAACCTGTCAGGTGGAAGGCAATGGCTCAGATGGAGAAATGGAGGATTGGTGCCAACAGCTACACGTGGGCATAAATTCAACACCTACCCATCAAAAACAAGGGGTGTATAGGCTAGTGACGGAATATGAACAAGTCTTCAGTAAACACCCATTGGACTTCGGACGGATAGAAGGGGTAGAACACACAATCCCCACAGGTGACCATCCCCCAATAAA
Organism: Ranitomeya imitator; assembly: GCF_032444005.1. Taxonomy (NCBI): domain Eukaryota; kingdom Metazoa; phylum Chordata; class Amphibia; order Anura; family Dendrobatidae; genus Ranitomeya; species Ranitomeya imitator. The sequence continues at coordinate 151,688,771 of NC_091288.1, forward strand.
AGAAAGATATAGACCCATACCGCCCGCTCACTATCAATGTGCAAAAGATATGCTGAGGGAAATGAAACAGGCCGGGGTAATAAGAGACAGCTGTAGCCCCTGGGCGGCCCCTCTAGTGATTGTCAAAAAAAAGGACGGAACCATGAGAATGTGCGTAGACTACCGGAAGATTAATAACATCACCCATAAAGACGCCTACCCCTTGCCTAGGATAGAAGAGTCCTTAACTGCTTTGAAATCTGCTAATTATTTTTCCACCTTAGACTTAACAAGCGGGTATTGGCAAGTCCCTGTGGCTGAGCGAGATAAGGAAAAGACGGCATTCACCACACCAATGGGTCTATGTGAATTTAATCGCATGCCGTTCGGACTCTGCAACGCATCCGGTACCTTCCAGCGGCTGATGGAATGCTGCCTCGGACACAAGAACTTCGAGACCGTCCTCCTGTACCTAGATGATGTGATCGTCTACTCAAAGACTTACGAACAACACTTAATAGACCTGGCAGAAGTGTTCGAAGCCTTATCCAGGTATGGCATGAAAGTCAAGCCATCCAAATGTCACCTTCTCAAGCCAAAGGTACAGTACCTGGGACACATCGTGAGTTCGGAGGGAGTAGCACCAGATCCCGAGAAAATAAGCGCCATAAGGGATTGGCCAAGACCTACCAGCGCAAAAGAAGTGAGACAATTCCTGGGATTGGTGGGTTACTATCGCAGATTTATAAAAGGATTTACCAAGTTGGCAGCACCCTTACAAGACACCTTGGTAGGGCAGACGAAGAAACCTTCAAACCGAAACCCTCCTTTTCAGTGGAACGACGAAAGGGAAGACTCCTTTGAACAACTAAAGAAGGCACTAACCGGAGAAGAGGTTCTGGCATACCCAGATTACCATCAACCTTTCATCCTCTACACCGATGCCAGTAATGTGGGACTAGGAGCGGTACTGTCACAAAAGCAAGAAGGTCGGGAGAAAGTCATCGCCTTTGCAAGTAGAAAGCTCCGGCCTACTGAAAGAAATTCAGAAAATTACAGCTCCTTCAAATTGGAACTACTGGCAGTAGTTTGGGCTGTGACGGAGCGTTTCAAACACTATCTGGCCGCTGCAGAATTTATTGTCTATACTGACAACAATCCGTTGACCCACCTGGACACAGCCAAATTAGGTGCGTTAGAACAGCGATGGATAGCCCGGTTATCTAATTACAACTTCATAATCAAGTATCGAGCAGGTCGCAAGAATGGAAATGCCGATGCCCTATCCCGGATGCCACACTTGAGAGATGTAGAAGAGGAAACGGGGGAGCTTGAAGAAATTGAACTACCAGCGTTCCATCGTCCCAAGGCAAAACATCATCAGTCAAGTACCTATCAGAAACAACAAGAGGTGAATTTTAATCCGTTAGCACACCATAGATGGGCTGACACCCAAGACAGCAATCCGGCTGTGAAGTTGGTGAAGGAACTGTTAACTGAGCAAAGTGCATATCCCGATGAGGATGCCCCAGAAGAGACGCATCAACTCTGGAAAGAGAGAGGCAAAATGTTCCTGTATCAAGGGAAGCTCTGTAGAAGATACACCAATCCGAAAACACATGAATTGGTTTGGCAGATTATTGTGCCTAAACAAGATGTGAAGATGGTCCTCGAAGCTTACCATAATGGTGCTGGTCACTTCGGTTGGAAAAAGTTAGAAGTACTTCTAAGAGAAAGATTTTATTGGGTCGGGATGAGAAAATCAATCGAACAGTGGTGCAGAAATTGTGGCCCGTGCAACCTCAGAAGAAACGATCAAAAGAACCAAAGAGCACCACTGCAGCCCATAATCACCAAACAACCACTTGAACTTGTAGCCATGGACCACGTGAAGTTGACACCAAGCCGGTCTGGCTATGTCTATGCCTTGACCATCGTGGACCATTATTCACGCTTCTTGGTAGTAGTACCCGTAAAAGATCTGACAGCAAAAACAGCAGCCAAAGCGTTCCAAACGTACTTTTGTAGACCCCATGGATATCCGGAACAGGTTCTCACCGACCAAGGTACAGCCTTTGAATCAGAGATCTTCAGAGAATTCTGTAATATGTATGGTTGCAAAAAGATCCGGACGCCGGCCTATCATCCACAAACAAACGGCTTATGCGAGAAGATGAACCATATTGTAATAGACCTACTAAAGACTTTACCTGAGACAGAAAGGAATCAATGGCCAGAGAAATTGCCTGACTTGGTGGATCTGTATAATCATGTCCCGGTGAGCTCCACCAACTGCACCCCAGCTTACCTTATGCGTGCAAGACCCGGCCAATTACCAATTGATCTAGAAATGGGAATTCTGAAACCAGACGCAGAAGTTCAAGACTCCAATTGGGATATCATACGGCAAAAGCAGTATCGCCAAGTGCAAGAGAGTGTGGAAAGAAGCCTTCAGCAAACTAGAGAAAGACAAGAGCGAACTTTCAACCAGAATGCTCTAGCGACCCCATTAAGACCGGGTGACCAAGTGCTCAAGAGAAATCGTCGAACCAATAAACTGGACAATCAGTGGGAAGCCGTACCCTACACAGTTTTACCAACAAGAGTGGATAATCCTAAAATGTGTCTCATTAGCAAAAACGGAGGCTTAACATCTGTACTAGTGTCAAGAGACAATCTTAAATTATGTCCGGAAGCATTGAAAGAGCCAGACGTTGTCCAGCCAGAACCAGAAGTTATTCAACCCATACAGGTTCAACCAGTAAAGGAAAAAGAAGAGGAAGTGTATCACACCTGTATAGGAGACTTTCCCAAAACCCTACTAACATACCATGGTGCAGTAGTGGTTCCCATGGTGGCCTTTTACCCAACACCGAACCCAATACCAGAAGTCCCAAGACAGGAAGAGGCTGGCCCCGTACTACAGGAGGTTCCAGGCCAGGAAGAACAGATTCCTGATCAGAGTAATCCCATTCACGGTGGACTTGCCAACTCCATAGTCATGGAATTATATTTAGCAGAGCGGGCAGATACTACATCCGCAGTAGACAGTAGTACACCACATGAAGAGATACCGCTATTACGTAGATCACAGCGTAGTACCCAGGGTCAATTACCGGCCAGGTATGCAGATTACCAACTATAAAGCTCATAATGTGAATTGTATATATGTTATGCCGTATATAGTTAAACAGAAAATGTAGTATAGTCATTGTTATCAGTCTGCAACGTTTAAGCCCAGTGCCTACAGAGACTTGTCTGTATGAACTTCTTGCATATTCTTGAACTTTTTATCAGCCCGGAGGCACTAAATCAAAGCTCCGGAAAGACTGCTTTTTGAACTTTGCTTTTTGCTCTTTTTGAACTTTCTTTAGACTTTATATTGATAACTCCGTTGGAAAAATGGAACTAAATTCTTGGACACAAAGTGCAGTGCCTTTCCTAGTACCTTCAAGGATAGAACTGTATTAATGGACGCTATTTGAAGTGACTTTTTACAGAACTATATTTTTGTTTCCTTGAGTGGTTTTTGTAACTTTTCATTTTTAAGACTCTGTACATATTAATTGTTATTTCAAAATGTTATTGTCCCACAGTCCCGGAGTACTGTTCTTAACTAAGGGGGAATGTGGCACCCCTAGGGGTATTTGCCACAAAAATAGTTACTGACAGTAAATGCAAATACTAAAATAGCAAGACTGCACTACCACCTCCGGCCAGAAGGGGGAGCTCCAGAGACTCCCCTTGATCCATTCTGGTCTGAGAGAAGAACTGGCAGTTGGGCAGTTGGGCTAAGGAGCTGATAGTGAGAGGTCATACAGCTGAATTTCTAACAGCCCTATGACGGTTTCCAGGCCCAAATCACCGGCCTGAGGAGAAGAGGGATAGAGAAAAAGGACATTGTGAGAACCGGGTAGCATTAATCACTACCCAGAACGGGCGCAAAGACGGATACCGGATCCGTGGCTGTATTCATTATATATAATACAGCAACCGGAAAAACGTGAGGTGATATCAGCTTCACTAGGGCCGGACGCAGCAACAGACACAGAGTTCAGCGGTACTCCCAGAGGGGGTAAACCGATAAAAGGACTCGGGTTGCCCATCGAACCAGGACCCGGAGGGGACAGATTGGGCCGGCAGCCAGTTCACATACAGCAGCAGGGCCACACAGAAATTGCGCACAATAAGAGGCGAAGACCCCGGCAGGGTCAAAGTAACTCAGAGTTCCCATACAGACTCCGGTGACAGGACTGGTTGTAAATCCTTTTATGTTAAAGTAAACTGGTTAAACATTTCAGTGCCTCAGTCTTTCATTTGGACAATAGCCATCTATCCAGGATCGGGATCGTCACCGCTGGGAGAACCTGCTGCTGATCAAGTAAGTGCCTGTCCCCTCACGATACTCCTTACACTGTGCATTGCCTGAGGCCACAGCACCGGGTCAAGCCACCCGTGACATCCCCCTCAAGAGACAGACTCCATTGGTCCGGTGCTGGGTATCCCGGTCTCCTGGGCGTCACAATTACGTTTAATGTCAGAAAGGGGATAAAATGCTTTTCATGATGATGTGACATGTCATCCATACTGACATCACGTCTGTAGCCAGTGCTGGGCTGACAGACACTGCCACGAGGATCAGGGCCAGAGATATAGAATCGCAGCCATCATGTGTATTGTCAGCGAGTTGCCTGCATCCCACATAGAGCGGGTCTGACCATACAGCGAATGGCAAAGATCAAAAAGGAAATCCCAATAGTGGTGCATACAGTCATATCCATCAATCCTGACAAAACCCATAATTACTTCTCAGTAATTAAGTGATTTGCGATCTCAGGTGAGTTCAGCCTGTATCACACTTAGGTATGAAACACAGTCAGTTTTTATGACAAATTTACACTTTATGGTTTCCTGTTTAGTAAAGTCATCCCTTTTAATACATGTATACATTTGTACAACATCTACATTTAAAAAGTGAAAAAACAAATAAATCACACGGACTGAACACAAGTCACAGGGCAGATAGGCAGAAGTGATGTTCGTTCCCGATCTTAATCCCAGCGTAAACAGGACCAGCAGTTGTTTGTACCCGATCCCATTTTATATGCGCCCCAGGGGTGAACTGAGGAATGTGCTGCCGATATTAATGGAAATTATTCATTTGATTCAATAGCCCTCCTGACAATTGCAGAATGCAGAATGTTTAGAAACGAACATCTACTGTCTAACTAGATCATTGATCAGTGCTTGTTGTGGGCAGATCGGAACCTTCTTCAGGCTTCATTCAGATGTCGGATTTTTTGCACCTACAATAGTGAAAGGGGTCATTCACATGTCCGTGATTTTCTGCGGACAGGGTGGTCCGTGCAAAATCGTGGAGAAATGTCCGATTTTATCAAAGTGTCAGATCAAAATCAGCAATGCAAGTATATGGGTCCGTGAAAAAAAAAAAAAAAAAGAAAACACCAGACAAAAATCGGATACTCACATATGAAAATAGAGAATATTTTTTTTCCCATTTTCACATGTGAAAAAAGAAAAGACTCAGTTCTTATAAGGTGAATGAGGCCTTACACTGACAGACTAGGAGGCACAGTGTGCGACAGTGTCACAGTATCTTGGCATGTCACATAGGTCAGTGTGTTGGCATATCTTTTGCAGTCCTGGTGTTGAAGAAAAAAAAACAAAAAACGAACGTGTGTGTGAATGTGTGGAGGGGGGGGGGTTCTTAGAGTTTAACTTATTCCCGTTTATGGATTTAAATATTTCCGCTTCTTAACACTGAAATTGCAACACCAAGAAGGAAAAGTTGTGAAATTATGGAATTCCCAGGATGCACAGACATGTTACTAATATGCAAATGATGGAAATAAAAAAAAAATGGAATCAAATTTTTCAAAACATCTCATTTTCTTCAGTGTTGAATATGAGAACCATATGCAGAAATCCCTGCACTTGCACGCGTTGGCTGCCATCAGTGAGGGCATCAATGGTTGTCTGAGCAATATTCTGCCACGCTGAAGGCACTATGAGAAGTCATCCAGAACCACTGCCGGCTGCTCATTTGCCGTTTCTGACTAATGACGTTACAGACAGGAACGGACTGGGACCAGATTCAGCCATGGCATCTGCAAACACACAGGCCCATGCCATACCTGCCTCCTTCCCCAGATTAAGGTCTATTACTTTTAGCACCCTGCCTACAGGAAATCAAAACTACCATATATATTTCCAATAATAACTTTATGGAAGAGTTAATAACATTGCAATACAACAGATAAATATCACCAGATATACAGTAGTGATAATACCACCATACTGATCATAAACCAAAACCTCTGTATTAGACCATACAATGACCATATCTTAATATATACTTACCTTGTAATGTCTTCACATCCTGTTCCATCTAGATGTGTCCGGATCCCAGAATTCCAAGCGGTGGAAGTTCACCGACCTCCATATTGGGACACCCAAGTGACAGGTGTCTCAATATGGAAACGGCTGGTGGTAACAGCCTCTTGTGCGCTACCACCAGCGGAACTCTGTCGCACCACACACTGTATACACCGTATGCACCACACACTGTATACACCATACGCACCACACACATTGTATACACCCGTACGCACCACACACACACACTGTATATGCCGTACGCAGCCTCTTGCACGGTACCACAAGCGAAACACTGCCACGAACACGCCGCCGTGATCAGCCGAATGAGTCACTGACCGCCACTATCTTTGTACAGGAGGAGCGCATGCACAGTTTTGATATGCAAGTATTTGCCAAAGAAATATGCAGCACTCACTGGATTGCTGTTAACCAGAGTCCTTTATTGTGCCATCCAAAATTAGGACAAGGAGACCGTGGGTGTGGGCAGGTATACAGAGGAATGCGGGGAACACAGACGGACGACGGGTGTTTCGTGTGCTTGACGCTTCAACGGGTCCAGGACCCGTTTGTGCCATTCACTTGTGGACTCTTTGTTGCCAATTTTAATATGATCACCGCTATGTCTGCACAAAGATGACGGCAGTCTGATTTACTGCGCCAATTCCGCGCAGGCGCAGTGAATCATTAGGCTGATCCCGGCGGCCGATGTGTGACGTGTCTACAGGCAGAGGAAGCCGGTCACATTACAGGGGTTTTCCATGAACGAAAGTTCATCTTCTACATTGTCTGTGTCTGACTGTGTACAGAGCATACAACATCTGGGCAGGGGAGGAAGCAAAAGACAATACTGACATTACAGCAGGGGATCACAGTGGATTCATTTTGTCAGGTAAAATATTTCACTGACTGTTTTTAAACAATATTTTACCTCACAAAATGTATCCTCTGTGATCTGCTGTAACGTCAGTATTGTTTTTTACGCACAGGGGTGAGAGAGACAGCGCACAGGGGGGAGACAGCTCAAACGGGACAGCACATGATGGAAGAACACAGCACAGGAAGGAGAAAGACAGCAGACAAGGGGGATAGCACATGGGGTAGACAGGTCAAAGAAGAAAGCACAGACGGGAGAAGTCAGCACATGGGGAAAGCGTGGATAGGTGGGTGAGCACATAGGGGGAGAGATTCTCAACGCTGCAAACCCTGCCCCCATCGTGACATTACCGCCCTCCTGATGCAATAGCATCAGGCCTCCATCTAGTATTATTAATATCAGTTCTATACCAGTGCTCTGCAGACCCTATATGTGTACTGTAGAAGTTCTCAGAAGTTACGTTTTTACTGATTGTTGCCATTAATTTTCCCTTTTCCGTTTTATTTGGTCCAGACCACCATTACCTCTTCTTCCATCCATAACTCATTACTACAAAATGTAACACAGCCCCCTCGTCACATTCCCCCACCTCTACCCAAGCCACATAGTGGTATAGCCAGTGACCTAGACAGTAATACTGTGCACTTTTAAACTCAAACATAAGCCAAGTTTATTTTTATGCTGAAAAAGCCCCCTTCAGCTTAGAGGGAACGTGTCACCCCCAAAATCAAAGGTGACCTAAGCCCACCGGCATCAGGGGCTTATCTACAGCATTCTGTAATGCTGTATATAAGCCCCTGATGTATCCTGAAAGATGAGAAAACGAGGTTAGATTATACTCACCCAGGTCCGGTCCGGGGCCTCCCATCTTCATAGGATGACGTCCTCGTCTTGTCTTCACGCTGCGGCTCCGGCGCACTTTGTCTGCCCTGTTGAGAGCAGAGCAAAGTACTAAAGTGCGCAGGCGCTGGGCCTCTTTGATCTTTCCCGGCGCCTCCGCACTGCAGTACTTTGCTCTGCCCTCAACAGGGCAGACAAAGTACGCCTGCGCCAGGGCCGCAGCGTGAAGACAAGAAGAGGACGTCATCGTAAGAAGATAGGAGGCCCTGGACCGGACCGCGACGCCCATCGGACCGGACCGCAGCGAGACCGCCCCTGAGGGAGTATAATCTAACCTCTTTTTTTTCATCTTTTAGGATACATCAGGGGCTTATCTACAGCATTCCAGAATGCTGTAGATAAGCCCCTGATGCCAGTGGGCTTAGCTCACCTTCCATTTTGGGGGTGACAGATTCCCTTTAAACTGGAGTCTGGGTACCACAAGATGGAGAGGGAGCGGCAGTGGCGGAGCAGCAGGTCACAGGAGGCAGGAGCCAGCTGCTGTGGCTAACACCTGTGCCCACTCCTAAAGAGAAAAGAATATTCACTGTGCTGTCAATGAATATTAATCTCTATTTAATAGCAGGCACAGTAGTCGCAGCCACCGGCTTCCTGCAGCAGCCGTGCAATCACGTACGCCCATTACTTAAGAGAATAAATATTAACTGTTCTCCACTCCCATAGGCGTGGAAAGCAGTGAATATTCATTACCTTTAGTAGTGGGCACACGTGATCGCCCGGCCACTGCAGCAAGTCAGCGGCTGAGTTTACTTTGTCCGCTATTAAAGAGCAATGAATATTCACTGCTCTCCACGCACATAGGCCCGGCGTGGAGAGCAGCGAGTATTATGGCAGCTGTCCTCTGCTTGTATACTGTGCTGTATACTACGTGGGCTGGGCAATATACTATGTGGCTCTGGGCAATATACTACGTGGGCTGGGCAATATACTACGTGGCTCTGGGCAATATACTACGTGGGCTGGGAAATATACTACGTGGGCTGGGCAATATACTACGTGGGCTGGGCAATATACTACGTGGGCTGAGCAATATACTACGTGGGCTGGGCAATATACTACGAGGACATGCATTTTCTAGAATACCCAATGCATTAGAATCGGGCCACCATCTAGTGTGTGTATATATATATATAATTTTTATTTTTTTTTTGCACAGTAGGAATGAGTTTCTAAGATCTATAACTTTCTTGATCAGAGAAAATGCATGTTATATTAGACTTAATTTTCCCTGGTGAAGAACGCTACACTCCTTAAAGAGGTAATCAGTTCTAAAACATGTCTGCAGACTTCTGAATCCTCACAGTGCATACACTGCGCGCTGTGAGGATTTTCCAGTTAGGCCTCTTTCACACATCAGTTTTTTGCCGTCAGGAACAATCCAGCGAACTTACAAAAAACGGATCCTGCAAAAGCTGCTGCTGGATCCGTTTTTTTTATCATAGACTTGTATTAGCGCCGGATGGCCTCACATTTCATCCGTTTTTTGCCGGGTTCATCTAAAATGTGTTCCGGCGATCGGAGAAAACGTACATAGGAACATTTTTTTTCTGTCCGTCAAAAAACGTGTGAAACGTGAAGTTAAATTATCGAATCCAGCTACCGAATCAGGTTTTTTTAGTTTTTTTACACAAATTATTTATTTTCCATTCTTCTCTCTCTTTCTCCTCCCCGGAACAGGAAGTCCAAGCTCTATCCCGGGGTGAAAAAAAGAAGCAAAAAACAGATCCAGCAAAAAAATAAACTGATCCGTCGCATCAGTTTTTCACGATTTCCACCAGATCTTTTTTTTATTTTTTTTAAATTTGTCGGATTGTGCCTGACGGCAAAGAACTGATGAGTGAAAGTAGCCTTAAGCAGCGGGAACGGTGGTCACGTGACCGCAAATATGCGATGTGAATTCTCCCAGCCAGAATCCAACTAGACTGTTTCCAGCCTGGTGCAATAGACTTACTTTGAGTGTGCTGGAAACAGTCCAATTGGATTCTGGATGGGAGAATGCACATCACATATCTGCGGTCACGTGACCGCCATTCCTAGTACTGCATTGGAGAATCCTCACAGTGCACGCACTGAGGTGATAATTCTTAAGTCTGCAGTCGAAGAGTGACTGCAGACTTGTTTTGAAACCAGACAACCCCCTTTAACAAGTTAAAGTAGCGCTCCTGCAAAATTTTCCCATATAATGCTAACTCAACAGCAATATTCCAGTATCAATTAGTTTTATCCCAGCTCAGTTGCAGCATTACATTTCCTGTGACGAGACTACCATTTTCTCTGAAAAACCAGAAACACCTAGGAAAAAGCAGGTTGTACAAGAGAACACACGTTGCAGATTTCCTGCAGATCTGTGCAGAAATGCTGCAGATCTTCAAATGATTTACAGTACAATGTAAATCAATGGCAAAAAAAATGCTGTGCTGATGGTGCAGAAAAATCTGCACGGAAAACGCAGCAGATTCAAAAAAGGAGCATGTCAATTCTTTGTGCAGAACTGCTGCGTTTCTGCACCCATTCCAGCTAGGTTCACATTGCGTTAGTGGGTATCCGCTGACGGAATCCGTTACATAGCGCCACTAACGCAATGTAACGGATCCGTTAGCGCACCCATTGACCGCAATGTATGTAACGCATCCCTAACGCATGCCATTTTTTGGCATGCGTTAGCGATGTTCCGTTATTTTCTGACGGACCTCGAACGCTGTCTGCAGCGCTTTGGGGTCCGTTCTCGCTAGCACAGATCGGACATCTACGCTAGCGCGATCGCTAAATGCGATCCCTTTTTAGACATTGCGTTAACGCAGTCCGTTAGCGTATGCGCTAGACGGAATGCACAACGCAAATGTAAACCTAGCCTTAATAGAAATCTGCAGGGGTAAAAAAAAGAAAAATCCGCACAAAAATCTGTAACGTGTGCACATACCAAAAAAAGGTGCATATTCTGACCTGCGTTATCTGCCAAGAAATGCAGAATCTGCACAGAAAATTCCACAGTCAAATCTGCAATGTGTGCATATAGCCTAAGAAAAACCACATCAGGGATGAAGAAGAAACCAAGATGGCAGGGAGCTTACATTGGAGCAAATCAACTAAAACAGGAATAAGAGCCACTTCATTATTCTTTAGGGAACCTGTCAAGTGAAAAAAATGCTATTAATCTGCAGCTATTGAGTTAATCTGCAGGTTTATAGTGTTCAAAACCTGCCTGGCACTTGCACCGAGAGCCCCGCTGCCGGGAGGAAGTTAACTTTACTCCTCCTGTGTTCAGTCACAGGGTTGGCGCCAATATGGGTTCAGTCACTGCTCTGTGTATAGAGAATGGCGCCTATAACCGCACCTCTGACACTGACTGACAGCGGTCCCCAATGCTGAGCTGCTGGCAGTCAGGGCCGGGGAGTGGGGGGTTTCAGCCAACGATTACTATACACAGGGCAGTGACTGAAGCCTCACCAGCACCACCCTATGTCTGAATGCCAAACACTGCCGGGAGGAGTAACGCTCCAAATAAATGATCCAAAATTAGTACATTTCAGAAACAAAGCCAGCTCATAGGTGGAATAAGCCAAGACTAGACAATCTAAACCAAAAAGGTATCAAACAGCATGCGCCAGTCTTCCACCAAATTGGGATTGGAGAAAAACCTCTAAATTGCATAAGAGATGCACATCTCAAGAAATTTGGCACAACTTTGGGCTGTTCATGTGCCAGGAAACAGTTTGTGTGGTAGTTGACCCCATTCCCTTTTGTTAAGCCCATCCACATTTTAAGGCGAGTGCCAGAAACAGTGCAAAAAAAACAACCAAAAAACATTTGTACACGTGTTCCAGCAGCACATCTCCTGTCTATGTCCTATCAGAGTACTAGGGATGTGCCAAACCTATGGAAATGCAATGTTCTCATAAAAGAACATCTGTAGGAACCATGAAGACCGCAACTAGCTCACATTTGTAACCACGTGTGAGGTGAAAAGACTGGGGTGGGCAAAGAGGAATGTCAGGTTTCCAAAAACATTCCCCTCCAGCAAACTGTCTGCTGTGTGGTGTCCTCTGCCTGAGGTAACTGACACAATGACTGCCGAGCCCTTCTGGCAGAGTCCTCCCCTCATCCAACTGTACACGGCTCTGGAAAATGAAAGTCACATTCTGCTTTGTTTAGTCGCAACCACGTAATCTGCGCTTGTGTCAGACACACAAATGTCCAGTAAGGAAACAATGCACAAAAGCATCTAGACAATACGTAACCGAAGGCCGATACCTGCCCCTCAGGTGGGAATGCAAGATACATAAGCGGTATTAATAATACCCATCATCATTACACTGCATGCATAGTTTTTTTGTTTTGTTTTTTTAAAGTGTTCCTTGTATTAAAAAAGACAAAAACATTTTTTGAAGTGACATTTTTACATAGTCCTTTAGGGTATGTTCCCATGGTCAGTAAACGCTACGGGTTGGACGCTGCATACATCCACAGCGTCCAGATGTTACAGCATAGGGTATGGGATTTCAAGAAGTCCCATCACCACTATGTGTGCTGGGACGCCTCTGGCTTACCTGCGGAGACGAACATGCGGCGCGTCTTTCTAGACCGCAGCATGTCTATTTATCTTGCGGAGACACTCAGTCTCCGCAAGATAAATGTCCCTGTACAATGTATTGGGTGTGGTGATTCTGCATAATTCAATGAACACATGCGGAATCACCTGCGTTCAGAAGCCGGCAGCGTTTTGGATGGAGCGGACATGTTCTGCGTCCAAAACGCTACAAGTTACTGACTGTGGGAGCATATCCTTATTGTTTGCTGTAACAATAACGCAGTGTGCTCAATTTTTTCCTCTAGAATATCTCAAAAGAAGCCCTTAGACCACATTCACACGCTCAGTATTTGGTCAGTATTTTACCTCAGTATGTGTAAACTAAAACCAGAAGTGGGTGATAAATGCAGAAGTGGGGACGTGTTTCTACTATACTTTTCCTCTGATTGTTCCTCTCCTGGTTTTGGTTTACAAATATTGAGGTAAAATACTGACCAAATACTGAACGTGGCATAAAACGGTACATGTGGAAATATTTTGGAGAAAGGAACACTAATACGTAGCTATTCTTTTACGGCTTCTATACTAATAAATGGATAGCAGAGGCTGTCTACACGGTTCCTGTCAAAGCTTCAGCTTCTTTGGGCAGGAGGGGTTAAAGGAAGAAGAAAAAAATAAATAAAATAAAAGCATTCAATAGATACATCTTCCCCAAAGGAGCCATGCCCCCACACTCCTGAAGGAGGCCTGGCTAATTAGGAACAGGTCTGATATTAATTAAGACACAGTCTCTCGCTGGAAGTAACTGGTGATTCACAGGCTACAATTTTCAGCTTAGCTCCGTGGCTTTTCCAGACATTCCTTGAAATTGCGGATTACGATTTTTGTGAAGGACTCAGTTTGCCATATGGGGCAGTGTGCACAAAACTGACATTTTTTTGGCCAGAAAATCCTTTAAAACTTGGTGTTCCTGAAACTACACAGAGGAAATCGCCCCTTGGAGGTGTGAAGGTTTAAGGTGTCCTGCAGCAGCTCCGCGGAATACTTCTGGATGGTGCTCAATATTTAGCCATCATTTCACAGTGTGGACACAGACATTGACTTTAGGCAGGAGGCCAAGAGTCCCAAACCAGGACTGGTCCCAGCTATGATCATGTTCTCTGCAGTCCAAGTTATGAGACCACTTGTACATCCTTCTCGCCTGCCCTAACCTTACATTTCGGAATGTCCCAATACAAACCATTCACTGGGCCCTGGGAATTCTTGTGGCACTCCCCAAATCTGTGATGTTCCTGGTTAGAAGTCTCAGAAACTGGCTGGGGTTCATCACACCATATGTGTCATGTTAGTCCACCAGCCATTGTGCTCATGTCTGACAAGGCATCAGCGATGTGCGGAGGAGATCCCAGATCACTCACACCATGACGGCTGTCAGAAGATCCAAAAATTAAAAAAAAAAAAGAGGTGGGATTGGGCAGGTCAGATCATTTTGGATGTTACTCAGGGAAACAATGGACGCTAAAATGAGGTGGAATAAGCCACCCCAATGTTCAGTACTGGAGCATCTACGCGGAGTCATCCAAAGAGTACAGTGTGGCGGAATATGTTGGCGCTATATAAATAAAATGAGGATTAAAGTGAGCAGGACGGTGTAGTGTGGTCATGGGGGTGTCGGTCATTTGTTCTGGATCTCGCTCTCCATCCCCGTATGGATTCAAGTCTGCGCTGGAAACAAAGGCTCAGAATATGAAAAGAGGAGAACACCGCTACTTATGACATACAGAAGAAAGTGACGGCCCCGGGAGACAGAGGGTTAATGTCCAGCTGCTCTGGGACTTCCATTGTTCAGTCCGTGCCCGGCAGATGGTTTAAATGCCCATTGCGGCACGTGGACAGCACAATAGTGTCAGACAGCAGCATGCAAAGTCCTCACCACCAGACCCAGCGCCCATCCATCATGTGTGATACCTTATAGTGATGTCGCCGGGTCTTCTAGTCTGACCAATCACTCCGACTCCACAAGAAGAAAGCAGAAATAGGGTCCAGCCAATCCCGACAGGCTGGGAGCTAGGAGGCACCAGTATCCCGCGGCTCCTCTGCCCAGGGAGCGTGTGAATGAATGGGAGCAGCCAGACTTCCCCTCACTGTGCTGCTGCCTGGGAGAGAGGCCAGTATTGGGAGAGGGGCCGCGCATCCCTGCCTCTATAGCACCTACAACGTTACCTCCCCTGCCCCACAGCCGGCGTGTGCACACTGCCACCAGGTGGACGCCGCAGGTATCGCCGTGCAGCCTCTATAGCACCTACAACGTTACCTCCCTGTCCCACAGCCGGCGTGTGCACACTGCCACCAGGTGGACGCCGCAGGTATCGCCGTGCAGCCTCTATAGCACCTACAACGTTACCTCCCCTGCCCCACAGCCGGCGAGTGCACACTGCCACCAGGTGGACGCCGCAGGTATCGCCGTGCAGCCTCTATAGCACCTACAACGTTACCTCCCCTGCCCCACAGCCGGCGAGTGCACACTGCCACCAGGTGGACGCCGCAGGTATCGCCGTGCAGCCTCTATAGCACCTACAACGTTACCTCCCCTGCCCCACAGCCGGCGAGTGCACACTGCCACCAGGTGGACGCCGCAAGTATCGCCGTGCAGCCTCTATAGCACCTACAACGTTACCTCCCCTGCCCCACAGCCGGCGAGTGCACACTGCCACCAGGTGGACGCCGCAGGTATCGCCGTGCAGCCTCTATAGCACCTACAACGTTACCTCCCCTGCCCCACAGCCGGCGTGTGCACACTGCCACCAGGTGGACGCCGCAGGTATCGCCGTGCTGCCTCTATAGCACCTACAACGTTACCTCCGTGTCCCACAGCCGGCGTGTGCACACTGCCACCAGGTGGACGCCGCAGGTATCGCCGTGCAGCCTCTATAGCACCTACAACGTTACCTCCCCTGCCCCACAGCCGGCGTGTGCACACTGCCACCAGGTGGACGCCGCAGGTATCGCCGTGCAGCCTCTATAGCACCTACAACGTTACAACAGCCGGCGTGTGCACACTGCCACCAGGTGGACGCCGCAGGTATCGCCGTGCGGCCTCTATAGCACCTACAACGTTACCTCCCCTGCCCCACAGCCGGCGAGTGCACACTGCCACCAGGTGGACGCCGCAGGTATCGCCGTGCAGCCTATAGCCACCTACAACGTTACCTCCCCTGCCCCACAGCCGACGTGTGCACACTGCCACCAGGTGGACGCCGCAGGTATCGCCGTGCAGCCTATAGCCACCTACAACGTTACCTCCCCTGCCCCACAGCCGGCGAGTGAACACTGCCACCAGGTGGACGCCGCAGGTATCGCCGTGCAGCCTCTATAGCCACCTACAACGTTACCTCCCCTGCCCCACAGCCGGCGTGTGCACACTGCCACCAGGTGGACGCCGCAGGTATCGCCGTGCAGCCTCTATAGCACCTACAACGTTACCTCCCCTGCCCCACAGCCGGCGTGTGCACACTGCCACCAGGTGGACGCCGCAGGTATTGCCGTGCAGCCTCTATACCACCTACAACGTTACCTCCCCTGCCCCACAGCCGGCGTGTGCACACTGCCACCAGGTGGACGCCGCAGGTATCGCCGTGCAGCCTCTATAGCACCTACAACGTTACCTCCCTGTCCCACAGCCGGCGTGTGCACACTGCCACCAGGTGGACGCCGCAGGTATCGCCGTGCAGCCTCTATAGCACCTACAACGTTACCTCCCCTGCCCCACAGCCGGCGAGTGCACACTGCCACCAGGTGGACGCCGCAGGTATCGCCGTGCAGCCTCTATAGCACCTACAACGTTACCTCCCCTGCCCCACAGCCGGCGTGTGCACACTGCCACCAGGTGGACGCCGCAGGTATCGCCGTGCAGCCTCTATAGCACCTACAACGTTACCTCCCCTGCCCCACAGCCGGCGAGTGCACACTGCCACCAGGTGGACGCCGCAGGTATCGCCGTGCAGCCTCTATAGCACCTACAACGTTACCTCCCCTGCCCCACAGCCGGCGAGTGCACACTGCCACCAGGTGGACGCCGCAGGTATCGCCGTGCAGCCTCTATAGCACCTACAACGTTACCTCCCCTGCCCCACAGCCGGCGAGTGCACACTGCCACCAGGTGGACGCCGCAAGTATCGCCGTGCAGCCTCTATAGCACCTACAACGTTACCTCCCCTGCCCCACAGCCGGCGAGTGCACACTGCCACCAGGTGGACGCCGCAGGTATCGCCGTGCAGCCTCTATAGCACCTACAACGTTACCTCCCCTGCCCCACAGCCGGCGTGTGCACACTGCCACCAGGTGGACGCCGCAGGTATCGCCGTGCTGCCTCTATAGCACCTACAACGTTACCTCCGTGTCCCACAGCCGGCGTGTGCACACTGCCACCAGGTGGACGCCGCAGGTATCGCCGTGCAGCCTCTATAGCACCTACAACGTTACCTCCCCTGCCCCACAGCCGGCGTGTGCACACTGCCACCAGGTGGACGCCGCAGGTATCGCCGTGCAGCCTCTATAGCACCTACAACGTTACAACAGCCGGCGTGTGCACACTGCCACCAGGTGGACGCCGCAGGTATCGCCGTGCGGCCTCTATAGCACCTACAACGTTACCTCCCCTGCCCCACAGCCGGCGAGTGCACACTGCCACCAGGTGGACGCCGCAGGTATCGCCGTGCAGCCTATAGCCACCTACAACGTTACCTCCCCTGCCCCACAGCCGACGTGTGCACACTGCCACCAGGTGGACGCCGCAGGTATCGCCGTGCAGCCTATAGCCACCTACAACGTTACCTCCCCTGCCCCACAGCCGGCGAGTGAACACTGCCACCAGGTGGACGCCGCAGGTATCGCCGTGCAGCCTCTATAGCCACCTACAACGTTACCTCCCCTGCCCCACAGCCGGCGTGTGCACACTGCCACCAGGTGGACGCCGCAGGTATCGCCGTGCAGCCTCTATAGCACCTACAACGTTACCTCCCCTGCCCCACAGCCGGCGTGTGCACACTGCCACCAGGTGGACGCCGCAGGTATTGCCGTGCAGCCTCTATACCACCTACAACGTTACCTCCCCTGCCCCACAGCCGGCGTGTGCACACTGCCACCAGGTGGACGCCGCAGGTATCGCCGTGCAGCCTCTATAGCACCTACAACGTTACCTCCCTGTCCCACAGCCGGCGTGTGCACACTGCCACCAGGTGGACGCCGCAGGTATCGCCGTGCAGCCTCTATAGCACCTACAACGTTACCTCCCCTGCCCCACAGCCGGCGAGTGCACACTGCCACCAGGTGGACGCCGCAGGTATCGCCGTGCAGCCTCTATAGCACCTACAACGTTACCTCCCCTGCCCCACAGCCGGCGTGTGCACACTGCCACCAGGTGGACGCCGCAGGTATCGCCGTGCAGCCTCTATAGCACCTACAACGTTACCTCCCCTGCCCCACAGCCGGCGTGTGCACACTGCCACCAGGTGGACGCCGCAGGTATCGCCGTGCG
Source organism: Ranitomeya imitator (assembly GCF_032444005.1). Lineage (NCBI taxonomy): Eukaryota > Metazoa > Chordata > Amphibia > Anura > Dendrobatidae > Ranitomeya > Ranitomeya imitator. The sequence continues at coordinate 151,706,987 of NC_091288.1, forward strand.
GCCTCTATAGCACCTACAACGTTACCTCCCCTGCCCCACAGCCGGCGAGTGCACACTGCCACCAGGTGGACGCCGCAGGTATCGCCGTGCAGCCTATAGCCACCTACAACGTTACCTCCCCTGCCCCACAGCCGACGTGTGCACACTGCCACCAGGTGGACGCCGCAGGTATCGCCGTGCAGCCTATAGCCACCTACAACGTTACCTCCCCTGCCCCACAGAAGGCGAGTGAACACTGCCACCAGGTGGACGCCGCAGGTATCGCCGTGCAGCCTCTATAGCCACCTACAACGTTACCTCCCCTGCCCCACAGCCGGCGAGTGCACACTGCCACCAGGTGGACGCCGCAGGTATCGCCGTGCAGCCTCTATAGCACCTACAACGTTACCTCCCCTGCCCCACAGCCGGCGTGTGCACACTGCCACCAGGTGGACGCCGCAGGTATCGCCGTGCAGCCTATAGCCACCTACAACGTTACCTCCCCTGCCCCACAGCCGGCGTGTGCACACTGCCACCAGGTGGACGCCGCAGGTATCGCCGTGCAGCCTCTATAGCACCTACAACGTTACCTCCCCTGCCCCACAGCCGGCGAGTGCACACTGCCACCAGGTGGACGCCGCAGATATCGCCGTGCAGCCTATAGCCACCTACAACGTTACCTCCCCTGCCCCACAGCCGGCGAGTGCACACTGCCACCAGGTGGACGCCGCAGGTATCGCCGTGCAGCCTCTATAGCACCTACAACGTTACCTCCCCTGCCCCACAGCCGGCGAGTGCACACTGCCACCAGGTGGACGCCGCAGGTATCGCCGTGCAGCCTCTATAGCCACCTACAACGTTACCTCCCCTGCCCCACAGCCGGCGTGTGCACACTGCCACCAGGTGGACGCCGCAGGTATCGCCGTGCAGCCTCTATAGCACCTACAACGTTACCTCCCCTGCCCCACAGCCGGCGAGTGCACACTGCCACCAGGTGGACGCCGCAGGTATCGCCGTGCAGCCTCTATAGCCACCTACAACGTTATCTCCCTGTCCCACAGCCGGCGTGTGCACACTGCCACCAGGTGGACGCCGCAGGTATCGCCGTGCAGCCTCTATAGCCACCTACAACGTTACCTCCCTGTCCCACAGCCGGCGTGTGCACACTGCCACCAGGTGGACGCCGCAGGTATCGCCGTGCAGCCTCTATAGCCACCTACAACGTTACCTCCCTGTCCCACAGCCGGCGTGTGCACACTGCCACCAGGTGGACGCCGCAGGTATCGCCGTGCAGCCTATAGCCACCTACAACGTTACCTCCCCTGCCCCACAGCCGGCGTGTGCACACTGCCACCAGGTGGACGCCGCAGGTATCGCCGTGCAGCCTCTATAGCCACCTACAACGTTATCTCCCTGTCCCACAGCCGGCGTGTGCACACTGCCACCAGGTGGACGCCGCAGGTATCGCCGTGCAGCCTCTATAGCCACCTACAACGTTACCTCCCCTGCCCCACAGCCGGCGTGTGCACACTGCCACCAGGTGGATGCCGCAGGTATCGCCGTGCAGCCTCTATAGCACCTACAATGTTACCTCCCCTGCCCCACAGCCGGCGTGTGCACACTGCCACCAGGTGGACGCCGCAGGTATCGCCGTGCAGCCTATAGCCACCTACAACGTTACCTCCCCTGCCCCACAGCCGGCGTGTGCACACTGCCACCAGGTGGACGCCGCAGGTATCGCCGTGCAGCCTCTATAGCCACCTACAACGTTATCTCCCTGTCCCACAGCCGGCGTGTGCACACTGCCACCAGGTGGACGCCGCAGGTATCGCCGTGCAGCCTCTATAGCCACCTACAACGTTATCTCCCTGTCCCACAGCCGGCGTGTGCACACTGCCACCAGGTGGACGCCGCAGGTATCGCCGTGCAGCCTCTATAGCCACCTACAACGTTATCTCCCTGTCCCACAGCCGGCGTGTGCACACTGCCACCAGGTGGACGCCGCAGGTATCGCTGTGCAGCCTCTATAGCCACCTACAACGTTATCTCCCTGTCCCACAGCCGGCGTGTGCACACTGCCACCAGGTGGACGCCGCAGGTATCGCCGTGCAGCCTCTATAGCCACCTACAACGTTATCTCCCTGTCCCACAGCCGGCGTGTGCACACTGCCACCAGGTGGACGCCGCAGGTATCGCCGTGCAGCCTCTATAGCCACCTACAACGTTATCTCCCTGTCCCACAGCCGGCGTGTGCACACTGCCACCAGGTGGACGCCGCAGGTATCGCTGTGCAGCCTCTATAGCCACCTACAACGTTATCTCCCTGTCCCACAGCCGGCGTGTGCACACTGCCACCAGGTGGACGCCGCAGGTATCGCCGTGCAGCCTCTATAGCCACCTACAACGTTATCTCCCTGTCCCACAGCCGGCGTGTGCACACTGCCACCAGGTGGACGCCGCAGGTATCGCCGTGCAGCCTCTATAGCCACCTACAACGTTACCTCCCCTGCCCCACAGCCGGCGTGTGCACACTGCCACCAGGTGGACGCCGCAGGTATCGCCGTGCAGCCTCTATAGCCACCTACAACGTTACCTCCCCTGCCCCACAGCCGGCGTGTGCACACTGCCACCAGGTGGACGCCGCAGGTATCGCCGTGCAGCCTCTATAGCCACCTACAACGTTATCTCCCTGTCCCACAGCCGGCGTGTGCACACTGCCACCAGGTGGACACCGCAGGTATCGCCGTGCAGCCTCTATAGCCACCTACAACGTTACCTCCCCTGCCCCACAGCCGGCGTGTGCACACTGCCACCAGGTGGACGCCGCAGGTATCGCCGTGCAGCCTCTATAGCACCTACAACGTTACCTCCCCTGCCCCACAGCCGGCGAGTGCACACTGCCACCAGGTGGACGCCGCAGGTATCGCCGTGCAGCCTCTATAGCCACCTACAACGTTATCTCCCTGTCCCACAGCCGGCGTGTGCACACTGCCACCAGGTGGACGCCGCAGGTATCGCCGTGCAGCCTCTATAGCCACCTACAACGTTACTTCCCCTGCCCCACAGCCGACGTGTGCACACTGCCACCAGGTGGACGCTGCAGGTATCGCCGTGCAGCCTCTATAGCACCTACAACGTTACCTCCCCTGCCCCACAGCCGGCGAGTGCACACTGCCACCAGGTGGACGCCGCAGGTATCGCCGTGCAGCCTCTATAGCCACCTACAACGTTACCTCCCCTGCCCCACAGCCGACGTGTGCACACTGCCACCAGGTGGACGCCGCAGGTATCGCCGTGCAGCCTGTAGCCCGCGCTCACACCGGTGAGTTCTGTCAGTGGGTATAAGCCAAATCCAGGAGCGGAACCGGCACAGAGAAAGGTGTAAAGACATGAACCTGTTCTGGCCCAATGTGGATGCAATATACTGCCGTGTAAGTCCTCATTCACATGGCAGTGCTTGTCTTCAGTGTTTGTAAGTGTAAACCTGGAGATTATTTCTCATCCAGTATTAATATACCTGGAGATTATTTCTCATCCAGTAGTAATATACCTGGAGATTATTTCTCATCCAGTAGTAATATACCTGGAGAGTATTTCTCATCCAGTAGTAATATACCTGGAGATTATTTCTCATCCCGTAGTAATATACCTGGAGATTATTTCTCACCCAGTAGTAATATACCTGGAGATTATTTCTCATCCAGTAGTAATATACCTGGAGATTATGTCTCATCCAGTAGTAATATACCTGGAGATTATTTCTCATCCCGTAGTAATATACCTGGAGATTATTTCTCACCCAGTAGTAATATACCTGGAGATTATTTCTCATCCAGTAGTAATATACCTGGAGATTATTTCTCACCCAGTAGTAATATACCTGGAGATTATTTCTCACCCAGTAGTAATATACCTGGAGATTATTTCTCATCCAGTAGTAATATACCTGGAGATTATTTCTCATCCCGTAGTAATATACCTGGAGATTATTTCTCACCCAGTAGTAATATACCTGGAGATTATTTCTCATCCAATAGTAATATACCTGGAGAGTATTTCTCATCCAGTAGTAATATACCTGGAGATTATTTCTCATCCCGTAGTAATATACCTGGAGATTATTTCTCACCCAGTAGTAATATACCTGGAGATTATTTCTCACCCAGTAGTAATATACCTGGAGATTATGTCTCATCCAGTAGTAATATACCTGGAGATTATTTCTCACCCAGTAGTAATATACCTGGAGATTATTTCTCATCCAATAGTAATATACCTGGAGAGTATTTCTCATCCAGTAGTAATATACCTGGAGATTATTTCTCATCCCGTAGTAATATACCTGGAGATTATTTCTCACCCAGTAGTAATATACCTGGAGATTATTTCTCATCCAATAGTAATATACCTGGAGATTATTTCTCACCCAGTAGTAATATACCTGGAGATTATTTCTCACCCAGTAGTAATATACCTGGAGATTATTTCTCACCCAGTAGTAATATACCTGGAGATTATGTCTCATCCAGTAGTAATATACCTGGAGATTATTTCTCATCCCGTAGTAATATACCTGGAGATTATTTCTCACCCAGTAGTAATATACCTGGAGATTATTTCTCATCCAATAGTAATATACCTGGAGAGTATTTCTCATCCAGTAGTAATATACCTGGAGATTATTTCTCATCCCGTAGTAATATACCTGGAGATTATTTCTCACCCAGTAGTAATATACCTGGAGATTATTTCTCATCCAATAGTAATATACCTGGAGATTATTTCTCACCCAGTAGTAATATACCTGGAGATTATTTCTCACCCAGTACTAATATACCTGGAGATTATTTCTCACCCAGTAGTAATATACCTGGAGATTATTTCTCACCCAGTAGTAATATACCTGGAGATTATGTCTCATCCAGTAGTAATATACCTGGAGATTATTTCTCATCCCGTAGTAATATACCTGGAGATTATTTCTCACCCAGTAGTAATATACCTGGAGATTATTTCTCATCCAGTAGTAATATACCTGGAGATTATTTCTCATCCCGTAGTAATATACCTGGAGATTATTTCTCATCCAGTAGTAATATACCTGGAGAGTATTTCTCACCCAGTAGTAATATACCTAGAGATTATGTCTCATCCAGTAGTAATATACCTGGAGATTATTTCTCATCCAGTAGTAATATACCTGGAGAGTATTTCTCATCCAGTAGTAATATACCTGGAGATTATGTCTCATCCAGTAGTAATATACCTGGAGATTATTTCTCTTCCCGTAGTAATATACCTGGAGATTATTTCTCACCCAGTAGTAATATACCTGGAGATTATTTCTCATCCAATAGTAATATACCTGGAGAGTATTTCTCATCCAGTAGTAATATACCTGGAGATTATTTCTCATCCCGTAGTAATATACCTGGAGATTATTTCTCACCCAGTAGTAATATACCTGGAGATTATTTCTCATCCAATAGTAATATACCTGGAGATTATTTCTCACCCAGTAGTAATATACCTGGAGATTATTTCTCACCCAGTAGTAATATACCTGGAGATTATTTCTCACCCAGTAGTAATATACCTGGAGATTATTTCTCACCCAGTAGTAATATACCTGGAGATTATTTCTCACCCAGTAGTAATATACCTGGAGATTATTTCTCACCCAGTAGTATTATACACAGTCGTGCTGCAGCCAGCTAGGCCTCGCTTTATTTTCATTGTTTCTTAGCACTTTTGCTGACATTTCCTTTTTGAGTGTGTAGCTAAAGCTGCAGTGTGAACATAGCCTTATACCCACAGCTACTGAAAGGCAAATCTAGCTACGTCTGTAGTGGTGATTAGGCACAGTGCCATTCAGGAGCTTTGGAAAGCTGGGGCATACAGAGTAAGGTATATTCACTGCTGCACTGGTGTTATATGTAATTAGTATGTACATGCTCTGGCGGCATTATTATATATTACCCAGCTTTTCCAGAAAAGGAAACTTACAGAGAAATCCCATGCTAGAGCAAAATCAGCCTCCTATTCGGGGCGTGGGAAAGCTGTGTGCATGCAGACTATGCTACCCTGATGCCATGTGCTCCATACACACAACAAATGCCCCACAGCTGCAGCTTAGAGGTCACACACCTACACCTGTCCCGTCACTTCTCCCATAGAAAAGCTCTGATTTTCACCAATGTTTTACATCTGATATTCATTGGTGTTCTTACCATCAGGGTTTCATGAGTGATTTTTATCCTTTGAAAAAAAAATGCGAAGCTTCTCACAATACAATGGGACTGGCTACAAGACTTTATTTTATAATTAAAAGGTGTGTCCGGGTTTGAGATGAAAATCTGGAGTCTCTATAGGTGACTGCAAGCTTCTGAATTCTCACAGTGCATGTACTGCACACTTTTAGCATTCTCCCTGATTTAGCAATCTACATCCCCAAAACCACAAACCCAGATCTCACCACTTAACCCCTTTACCCCCAAGCGTGGTTTGCACGTTAATGACCGGGCCAATTTTTACAATTCCGACCACTGTCCCTTTAGGAGGCTATAACTCTGGAACGCTTCTATGGATCCCGGTGATTCGGACACTGTTTTCTCATGACATATTGTACTCCGTGATAGTGGTGACCAGAGGTGTATCTAGCTCCTCCTGCCCCCGGGGCAAAAGATCAGTTTGGCCCCCCCCCCCCCAGATTTCTGCCCCCTATAATCTCCTCAGATTTCTTCTGCCCCCATAATGTCCTCAGATTTCTTCTGCCCCCATAATGTCCTGATTCCTGCCTCCATCCCCTCCCTTCCCGGGTGCAGTTGCATGTGGTGGAGAAATCTGAGGAACATATGGGGGGGATGGGGGCAGAAATCAGGACATTAGGGGGGGGCAGAAGAAATCTGAGCACATTATGGGGGCAGAAATCACGACATTGCACCCATCCAGCCCCCTGGCCTTGTTTCAGTCCTCACATAGTAGTAGCACAGACCACATAGTAGTATATAGGACAGCCCAAACAGTAGTATACAGCACAGCCCACACAGTAGTATACAGCACAGCCCACACAGTAGTATACAGCACAGCCCACACAGTAGTATACAGCACTGCCCACATAGTAGTATACAGCACAGCCCACATTGTAGTATACAGCACATCCCACGTAGTATATAGCAGCCCACGTAGTATATAACACAGCCCACGTAGTATATAGCAGCCCACGCAGTATATAACACAGCCCACGTAGTAAATAGCAGCCCACGTAGTATATAGCAGAGCCCATGTAGTAAATAGCAGCGCCCATGTAGTAAATAGCAGCCCACGTAGTAAATAGCAGCCCACGTAGTATATAGCAGCCCACGCAGTATATAACACAGCCCACGTAGTAAATAGCAGAGCCCACGTAGTATATAGCAGAGCCCATGTAGTATATAGCAGCCCATGTAGTATATAGCAGCCCACGTAGTAAATAGCAGCCATGTAGTATATAGCAGCCCATGTAGTATATAGCAGAGCCCACGTAGTAAATAGCAGCCCATGTAGTATATAGCAGCCCACGTAGTATATAGCAGAGATCATGTAGTATATAGCAGCCCATGTAGTATATAGCAGCCCACGTAGTAAATAGCAGAGCCCACGTAGTATATAGCAGAGCCCATGTAGTATATAGCAGCCCATGTAGTATATAGCAGCCCACGTAGTAAATAGCAGAGCCCATGTAGTATATAGCAGCCATGTAGTATATAGCAGCCCATGTAGTATATAGCAGCCCACGTAGTAAATAGCAGCCATGTAGTATATAGCAGCCCATGTAGTATATAGCAGCCCACGTAGTAAATAGCAGCCATGTAGTATATAGCAGCCCATGTAGTATATAGCACAGCCCACGTAGTAAATAGCAGCCCATGTAGTATATAGCAGCCCACGTAGTATATAGCAGAGCCCATGTAGTATATAGCAGCCCATGCAGTATATAGCAGAGCCCACGTAGTATATAGCAGAGCCCATGTAGTATATAGCAGCCATGTAGTATATAGCAGCCCACGTAGTATATAGCAGCCCATGTAGTATATAGCAGAGCCCATGTAGTATATAGCAGCCCACATAGTATATAGCAGAGGCCACGTAGTATATAGCAGAGCCCATGTAGTATATAGCAGCCCACGTAGTATATAGCAGAGCCCATGCAGTATATAGCAGAGCCCACGTAGTATATAGCAGAGCCCATGTAGTATATAGCAGCCATGTAGTATATAGCAGTCCACGTAGTATATAGCAGCCCATGTAGTATATAGCAGAGCCCATGTAGTATATAGCAGCCCACATAGTATATAACAGAGGCCACGTAGTATATAGCAGAGCCCATGTAGTATATAGCAGCCCACGTAGTATATAGCAGAGCCCATGTAGTATATAGCAGAGCCCATGTAGTATATAGCAGAGCCCATGTAGTAAATAGCAGAGCCCACGTAGTATATAGCAGCCCATGTAGTATATAGCAGCCCACGTAGTAAATAGCAGCCATGTAGTATATAGCAGTCCACGTAGTATATAGCAGAGCCCACGTAATAAATAGCAGCCATGTAGTATATAGCAGCCCACGCATATTAGAGCCCATACCTTGTCCTCCCAGCCAGGCTCTGCATGCCCCCAGCCCCCCGCAATCCTTTGCTCCAGGTGCTGCACAGTGCACACTTCCTGTTTAGCGACGCACGGCTCATTCTCCGGGCACTGGACGGGGTCGGAAGTCACTGCGTATCCATGGCGACGCATTGTGGGCAGCTCTCGTCTCCAGCAGCTGCGAAAGTCCCAGAGCTCTGTGCCGCCTCCTCTTCTAGCGTGAACCTCGGGCCGCAGATGCTTGCCTCAGGGGCTGCATGTTTGAGAATTCCGCGGACGGGGAGCCTCCTCCTTGGACCACCGCATCAGGTGGCCTGCTGGCGCCCCCTTGTTGGCTGCGCCCGGGGCACATGCCCCGGCTGCCCCCCCTGGATACGCCACTGGTGGTGACATTTCTTTGATAGTACCTATGCAAATTGCCTCTTCTGAGAAAAAGAGGACTTAAACTCTATAGCACTACGTGTTGGAAGTAGCGATCCTACAAGTCACAATCAACTCTTTAACGAGTCGTGCAATATGACTTAGGATAAAAGCTAAATCAGTATCTCAATTCGCAGACCCGATGTTTCGGGCTGTTGGCCCTCGTCAGTGATATTACCTGCGTTTATTTGGCGAAAATTTTGCAAATTTTACAATTTTCCAACTTTGAATTTGTATGCCCTTAAATCACAGAGATGTCACACAAAATTCTTAATAAGTAACATTTCCCACATGTCTACTTTACATCAGCACAATTTTGGAACCAACATTTTTTTTTGTTAGGGAGTTATAAGGGTTAAAAGTTGACCAGCAATTTCTCATTTTCACAACACCATTTTTTTAGGGACTACATCACATTTGAAGTCACTTTCAGTGGTCTATATGATAGAAAATAACAAACTGTGACACCATTCTAAGGCCGGGATCACACATACGTGAGATACGACTGAGTCTCGCAGGTGAAAACCCAGCTCTGGCGCCGGCACTCCGGAGCGGAGCGTGCAGCCGCACAGCAATACATGGAGCTGCACGCTCCGCTCCGGAGTGCCGGCGCCAGAGCTGGGTTTTCACTTGCGAGACTCGGTCGTATCTCACGTATGTGTGATCCCGGCGTAAAAACTGCACCCGTCAAGGTGCTCAAAACCATATTCAAGAAGTTTATTAACCCTTCAGGTGTTTCACAGGAATTTTTAGAATGTTTTAAAAATAATGAACATTTAACTTTTTTTTCGCCAAAAAATTAGTTCAGCTCCAATTTATTTTATTTTACCAAGGGTAACAGGAGAAATTGGACCCCTAAAATTGTTGTGCAATTTGTCCTGAGTACGCTGATACCCCATATGTGAGGGTAAACCACTGTTTGGGCGCATGGCAGAGCTCGGAAGGGAAGGAGTGCCATTTGACTTTTCATTGCAAAATTGACTGGAATTGAGATAGGACACCATGTCGCATTTGGAGAGCCACTGATGTGCCTAAACATTGAAACCCTCCACAAGTGACACCATTTTGGAAAGTAGACCCCCTTAGGAAGTTATCTAGATGTGTGGTGAGCACTTTGACCAACAAAGTGCTTCACAGAAGTTTATAACGCAGAGCCGTGAAAATAAAAATTATTTTTTTTCCACAAAAATTCTTTTTTAGCCCCCAGTTTTGTATTTTCCCAAGGGTAACAGGAGAAATTGGACCCCAAAAGTTGTTGTCCAATTTGTCCTGAGTACGCTGATACCCCAAAACCCTAAACAGTAGAAACCCCCTACCACTGACCCCATACTGGAAACTAGACCCCCCCCAAGGAACTTATCTAGCTTTGTTGTGAGAACTTTGAACCCCCAAGTGTTTCACTATAGTTTATAATGCAGAGCCGTGAAAATTAAAAATAATTTTTTCCCACAAAAATGATTTTTTAGCCCCCAAACTTTTATTTTCCCAAGGGTAACAAGAGAAATTGGACCCCAAACGTTTTCCAATTTGTCCTGAGTACGCTGATACCCCATATGTTGGGGTAAACCCCTATTTTGGCGCACGGGAAAGCTCGGAAGGGAAGGAGCACTATTTTACTTTTTCAACGCAGAATTGGCTGGAATTGAGATGCCACTTTTGGAGAGCCCCTGATGTGCCTAAACAGTGGAAACCCCCCCATTCTGATTGAAACCCTAACCCAAACACACCCCTAACCCTAATCCCAACCCTAACCATAACCCTAACCACACCCCTAACCCAAACACGCCCCTAACCCTAATCCCAACCACACCCCTACCCCCAACACACCCCTAATCCCAACCCTAACCACACACCTAACTCTAACACACCCCTAACCCTAATTCCAACCATAACCCTAACCACACTCCTAACTTTGACACACCCCTAACCCTAATCCCAACCGTAAATGTAATCCAAACCCTAACTTTAGCCCCAACCCTAACTGCAGCCCCATCCTTAACTGTAGACCCAACCCTAAGTTTAGCCCCATCCCCAACCCTAACTGTAGCCCCAACCCTAACTGTAGCCCTACCCCTAACTTTAGCCCCAACCATAATGGGAAAATGGAAATAAATACTTTTTTTATTTTATTTTATTATTTTTCCATAAGGGGGTGATGAAGGGGGGTTTGATTTACTTTTATTGCGTTTTTTTTAGCGGATTTTTAAGATTGGCAGCTGTCACACACTAAAAGACACTTTTTATTGCAAAAATAGCTTTTGCGTCTCCACATTTTGAGAGCAATCATTTTTCCATATTTTGGACCACAGAGTCATGTGAGGTCTTGTTTTTTTGCGGGGCGAGTTGACGTTTTTAATGGTACCATTTTCGGGCGCTTAACGATTTTTGATCACTTTTTGTTCTGATTTTTGTGAAGCAGAATGACCAAAAACCAGCTATTCATGAATTTCTTTCATGAATTTCACGTTTGGTAAAATTGATAAAGCAGTTTTATTCTTCGGGTCAGAACGATTACAGCGATACCTCATGTATATCATTTTTTTATGTTTTGGCGCTTTTATACGATAAAAACTATTTTATATAAAAATTTATTATTTTTGCATCACTTTATTCTGAGGACTATAACTTTTTTATTTTTTCGCTGATAATGCTGTATTGCGGCTCTTTTTTTGCAGGACAAGAAGACGTTTTCAGTGGTACCATGGTTATTTATATCAGTCTTTTTACATCGCGTGTTATTCCACTTTTTGTTTGGCGGTATGATAATAAAGCGTTGTTTTTTTGCCTCTTTTTTTTTTTTACGGTGTCCATTGAAGGGGTTAACCAGTGTGACAGTTTTATAGGTGGGGTCGTTACTGACGCGGCGTTACTAAATATGTATACGTTTTTTTTTTATTATTTAGTTAAAGAAATGCATTTATTGGAACAATTTTTTTTCTTTATTTAGGATTTTTTTTTTTTTTTTACACATGTAAATATTTTTTTTTTACTATTTTACTTTGTCCCGGGGGAGACATCATACTATAGTGTCAGATCGCTGATCTGACACTTTGCAAAGCACTGTGTCAGATCAGCGATCTGACATGCAGGGCTGCAGGCTTACCAGCGTTTGCTCTGAGCAGGCGCTTGCAAGCCACCTCCCTGCAGGACCCGGAAGGACCCCCGCGACCATTTTGAATCCGGGGCCTGCAGGGAGGAGACACTCGGAACAACGCGACCACATTGCGTTGTTCCGAGGGTCTCAGGGAAGCACGCAGGGAGACCCCTCCCTGCGTGATGCTTCCCTGTGCTGCTGGAACGCTGCGATCATGTTTGATCCCAGTGTTCTGGGGGTCAATGTGCCGTGACCACTCCTGGCACATACTGCCGGATGTCAGCTGCATTAATCAGCTGACACCCGGCGGCGATCGGCCGCGCTCCCCCCGTGAGCGCGGCTGATCGCCCATGACATACTATCCCGTCACTGGGAATTAAGTCCCAGGTCACCTCGACGGGATAGTACGTCATATGAGATTAAGGGTTTAAAAAGTAACTGTAGTGTTAATTTTTTTATGTCATGAATAGTGTTGAGCGATACCTTCCGATATTTGGAAATATCGGTATCGGATTGGATCGGCCGATATTCAAAAAAATATTGGATATCGCCGATACTGATACCCGATACCAATGCAAGTCAATGGGACAAAAATATCATGAAGGAAAACAACTAAGAATGCAAAAATGTGTGCAAAAATGTAAAGCGCTGCGGAATATGTTAGCGCTATATAAAAAATAAAGATTATTATTATTATTATTAAGAATAATGTAGGAAGTATTGGGGGAGGTGGAGGAGACATTAAAGGCATAGAGGTTTAGCCCAATCAAATGGAATTGCAGGAATTATTATTATTTTTTTTAAGACGTTCGGAGTTACAAAGATAGTGACTATGTTAAGATTTTTTATATTTTGTCAGATATTTATGTTTCACTACTTCCATGCTCTTCACCTTCTTTTTTACTTCTCCCACACTTCTTCATCATCCTCAGCAGCAGCATCTTTTTCATCAACTTCTCCTTCACCTTATTCATCTTCTTCTACTTCACCTTCTTCCTATTATTCTTTTTTTTTACATTCTTCATATTCTTTTTATTCAACTATTAGTATTCTTCATATTCTACTTCTTCATCTTCTTCATATTCTTCTTCTTCATCATTTTCTTATTTGTGACAGGCATTCCTGTAGTTGTTATCTATAAAAGTTTGAAGATCACACCTTCCGTTCTGCCTGTCACAAAAGATTTACAACTGGATTTGTCCGCATTCAGTTTGGCCTGCAGCAGCAGGTTTTTTTCCAGGGGCACCACGAGGAGGAACGGATTCACCCCCATACACTGCTTAGTCTTCTTCTGCTTATAAGTTAAATAATATCTTTTGCTCTGATTTTTAGTCTTATGCTTAATGTTCTTCTGCTTTTTGTTCTGCAGCTTCTTGTTCTTCTGCTTCTTGGTCTTCAGGGTCGTCGTCTCCAGGGTCTTCGTCTCCATGGTCGTCGTCTCCGTGATAGTCGTCTTCTTCAGGGTGGTCTTCAGGGTCGTCGTCTCCAGGGTCGTCGGCTCTGGGGTCGTCATCTCCGGGCTTGTCGTCTTCCTCGGGGTTGTCTTCAGGGTTGTAGTCTTTAGAGTCTTGAACTTGGAAATGTAGCAGAAGGTACAAGAAGGCTGAGGAACTGCCAAGAACCAGCTGACGGTACTGGAACCCGGAAGGCTACCCGAAGGTACAAGAGCCAATGGAACTACCGAGGACCAGCTGACGGTACTGGAACCCGGTTACTAAGCAGGAGGTACCCGTGCCAGAAAGCACTACCAAGGACCACCAGACATTGGTGGAACTTGGATACCCAGAAGGAGGCACCTAAGCCAAAGGCTCTGCCTGGAACCAGCTGACGGTACTGGAACCAGGATGGGGAGCAGAAGGTAGAAGAGCCAAAGACACTGCCGAGAACCAGCTGACGGTACTGGAACCCGGATGGGTAGCCGAAGGTACAAGAGCCAATGGAACTACCAAGGACCAGCTGATGGTGCTGGAACACGGTTACTAAGCAGGAGGTACCCGTGCCAGAAAGCACTACCAAGGACCACCAGACGTTTGTGAAACTCGGATACCCAGAAGGAGGCACCTAAGCCAAAGGCTCTGCCTGGAACCAGCTGACGGTACTGTAACCAGGGGGACCTATTCAAGATTGACTTCCTAAGAACCAGATAATGGTGCTGGAATTCAGATAGGCAGCAGAAGGTCCACAGGGAGAAAAAAAAATTGCTAGGCCGCGAGCTGGCCGTAGTTACCGAAAACCCACAGTCCTACAGGGGGGAGCTTGTCCTATTGGCACAACAGAACCAGCCTTGATTGCCAGTTCCCGCAGCCCACGTAGGAAGCACCTAAACTGCAGGCACCATAGAGTTGGCTAACCCGACAGGACAACGTATTGGAGGCACTACCCGGAAACAGCTGGTGTGCTGGAACCGGGCTGGGCAGGAGGGAGTACCCGTGCCAAAGACACTTCTGAGCAGCAACTGGCGGTGTTGGAGTCCAGGGATTACATGAGAAACAGAGTGTAGGCTGAGGCCTAATTGGAGCAAGTCGAAAGGGAACCTTTAACCCCCCAGGTGTTTGTAACTAAAAGAGCCACCTTGTGCAGCACTAATGCTGCACAAGGAAAAGGTGGCTCTTTTACTTATGCTCCTTGCACACGCTGAAGTTAACACTTATAAAATGTGCTCCCTCATACCGTGAAACCGTCCCGGAGGCGGGACTTTCCTTCTTAATGAGGCTCAGCACAGCCGTCACTCATACCCCCTTGGCGCCGGCTTGGCGCCGGGCGCTGCCTCCTCAGCGTTGTTTGAATCTGTCCCGGAGCCTGCGCTGTTATGTTATCCCTTGGGCATGCGCAGTTAGCGCTGCCCGTCTTCTGACATCATTTGTTGTCAGGCTGACAGCACCTGTGCCTGCGCGCTGCCCGAGATCCCGCCCCGCAGTGTCTTCTGATTTATTCACACTGCGGGGCTGGATTCATGGGCATGCGCAGTGCATATCTTCGCCTCTCGCTCATCTCCTTCCGCCTTCTTCAGACTGTGCGGCATCAGCTGATCCCGAAGCGCATGCCATGGCGATTAGGGATCAGCTGACAGAAAAAAGACTGGCACATCCAAACTAGTGTGAATAGGTGCATACCAGGAGCCCCTACCTCCATACACAATATGCAAAAAAGATTGCACTCTATCATGCCAAAGCATGTCTAATATGACATACATGAAATATGAATAGCACAATGACTTTTGAATATTAGGAAAATATTTGAGAGACGCTTTGCACAGAATTGTATCAAATAGTGTGAGCCCATCAATCATCGTCAAGGTGGTCTCATTAAACTGATGGGTCCCTGACCTCCCTGTCCAAATGTGAACACTTACCGAAGGCCTATGTCTGTGTGAATGTGGACACCTCTGTCAGCAAAACCTACATATGGGTGCAAAACCTACATATGGGTTGGCCAGAACCATGTGTGATTAGATGGTTTTTAATTACGCTTTGGCATGATAGAGTGCAACCTTTTTTGTATAATATATATAGGGATCAGCTGACGGCGCAAGTCTGAAGAAGGCGGAGGGAGATGAGTGAGGCTGCCATTACACTAGCAGTATTTGGTCAGTATTTTACATCAGTATTTGTAAGCCAAAACCAGGAGAGGAACAATTAGAGGAAAAGTATAATAGAAACACGTCACCACTTCTGCATTTATCACCCACTCCTGGTTTTGGCTTACAAATACTGATGTAAAATACTGACCAAATACTGCTAGTGTGACGGCAGCCTGAGAGGTGAAGATATGCACTGCGCATGCCCATGAATCCCAGCCCCGCAGTGTGAATAAATCAGAAGACACTGCAGGGCGGGATCTTGGGAAGCGCGGCAGCACAGGTGCAGTCAGCCTGACATCAAATTATGTCAGAAGACGGGCAGCGCTAACTGCGAATGGCCAAGGGATAACATAACAGCGCAGGCTCCGGGACAGATTCAAACAACGCTCAGGAGGCGGTGCACGGAGCCAAGGGGGTATGAATGACAGCTGTGCTACGTCTGATTAGGAAGGAAAGTCCCGCCTCCGGGACTTTCACGGTATGAGGGGACACATTTTATAAGTATTTAGTTCAGTGTGTGCAAGGAGCATAACTAAAAGAGCCACCTTGTCCAAATGCAGCATTAGTGCTGCACAAGGTGGCTCTTTTAGTTACAAATGCCTGGGGGGACAGTTTCCCTTTAATTTCTGTAGTAGCGTGAGTGTGGAGGGAGCAGGAGAAATTGCCGGATACACAGCAGGGGATCAGCTGACATTACTGAACCCCAATAACACGGCAGCAAGTGTTGACTGTGCAGACGGCACTTCCGGGCAGCAACTGGCGGTGTTGGATCCCAGGGTCAATGCTAGAAACTGAGTGGAGAACTTGCCGCACACACAGCAGGGAAGCAGCTGGCGTTACTGAACCCCAATAACAGAGGAGCAACTGTTGACTGTGCAGACAGCACTTCTGTTCAGCAACTGGCGGTGTTGGAGCCCAGAGTCAATGCTAGAAACTGAGGGGAGAACTTGCCGCACACACAGCAGGGGAGCAGCTGGCGTTACTGAACCCCACTAACACAGGAGCTAGTGTTTTTCTCTGTGCAGACGGCACTTCCGAGCAGCATCTGACGGTGTTGGAGCCAAGAGAATCCAGGAGAAGCAGAGTGTAGGCCGAGGCCTAAGGCTAGGTTCACATTGTGTTAATGCAATCTGTTTAGCACATACACTAACAGAATGCGCTAACACAATGTACAAAAAGGGATTGCGTTTAGCGATACCGCTAGCGCAGATGCCCGATCTGTGCTAGCGAGAAACGGACCTCGATTGCTGCAAGCAGTGTTCGAGGTCCGTCAGAAAATAACTGTACATCGCTAATGCATGCCAAAAATGGCATATGTTAGCGATGCGTTAAATACATTGCGGTCAATGGGTGCGCTAACGGATCCGATACATAGCGTTAATTGCGCCATGTAACGGATTCCGTCAGCGGACACCCACTAACGCAATGTGAACCCAGCCTAATTGGAGCAAGTTTAAAGTGAACCTGTCACCTGAATTTGGCGGGACTGGTTTTGGGTCATATGGGCGGAGTTTTCAGGTGTTTGATTCACCCTTTCCTTACCCGCTGGCTGCATGCTGGCTGCAATATTGGATTGAAGTTCATTCACTGTCCTCTGTAGTACATGCCTGCGCAAGGCACAGGAGTTAGTGTTTTTCTCTGTGCAGACGGCACTTCCGAGCAGCAACTGGCGGTGTTGGAACCCAGGGAATCCAGGAGAAGCAGAGTGTAGGCCGAGGCCTAATTGTAGCAAGTTTAATATCTGATGTAATGTGAATGTAGAGGGAGCAGGAGCAATTGCCGGACACACAGCAGGGGAGCAGCTGATGTTGTTGAACCCCACTAATACAGGAGCTAGTGTTTTTCTCTGTGCAGACTGCACTTCCGAGCAGCAACTGGCGGTGTTGGAATCTAGGAGAAGCAGAGTGTAGGCCGAGGCCTAATTGGAGCAAGTTTAATATCTGAAGATGTGTGAGTGTGGAGGTAGCAGGAGAAATTGCCGGATACACAGCTGGGGATCAGCTGACGTTACTGAAACCCTATAACACTGGGTCATGTGTTGACTGTGCAGACGGCATTACAGTTTAGGTGGTAGAAACATGAACACAACAGGAGACGTGGATACTGTTGCCAACCAATTAATTAATCTGGAAGAGGACTGGCAAATTCCTGCGAGATCCAGGCCTTGTTCATTTTCAGAAAAGTAAGCCGGTCAACGTTATCGGAGGATAGTCGCATGCGACGGTCTGTCAGTACACCACCTGCGGCACTAAAGACGCGTTCACATAATACACTAGCAGCAGGGCAAGCCAGCACCTCCAATGTATACTGGCTAAGGCTCTGGCCATATATCCAGCTTAGAGACCCAAAACTTGAAGGGGGAAGAGCCGTCTGGGAGTTCACTGAGAGGGCAAGACATGTAGTCTGTCACCATCTGACGGAAATGTTGCCTCCTGCTGACTGGAGCCGTCTGTGATGGTGTAGACATTTGTGGCGGGCACACAAAACTTTGCCACAGTTGGGCCATACTGGTCTTGCCTTGTGCTGAGGCACTGCTTCTGCTCCCTCTTTGTGCAGAGCTTCCTCCACTGCCTCGACGCACTGAGCTGCTTTGTAAAGCACTAGCAGCACTGCTCTTGATTGGACTGGAGAAGATGATGGACTGCACCAGTGTGTCTTGGTACTCCCGCATTTTACGCTCCCGGTTCAACGGTGTTATGAGACTTTGAAAGTTGTCCCGGTAGCGAGGATCTAGGATGGTGTGCACCCAATAATCAGGCGTGTTGAGAATGTGGGCAATGTGGCGGTCATTTCTCAGGCACTGCAGCATGAAATCATCATGAAATGTGCTGCAGACTGCCAACTGGCCAAGAAATGCTGTCCCCTGCTTGAGGCGTGATCTCTGCCTGCTCTGCATCACCCCACCCTTGCTCTACATACTAACTACTGGAGAATTGTGTAACTCCCTCCTCTGGACAGATGTCTTCCTCCTCCATTGACTCCTCATCCTCCTCACAAAGTATCCAATGCCTAGGCCTTTATGAGGAACCACGTTGCGCAGACTGTCCAGAAGCAGATGGCATTTGTGACTCCTCATCCTCCACCTCTTCCACAACCTCATCCGTTAGCGCTTGCAGTGTTTTTTCAAGCAGGCAGATAAGGGGGATAGTCATGCAGACTAGTGCATCATCTGCACTCGCCATCCGCGTGGAATCATTGACGGCACGCAAAACCTGGCAGATGTCCTTCATAGTGGCCCACTCAGTGGTTGTGAAGTCTGAACGGCGCACAGTGCGACTTCTTTGCGCATGATGCAGCTGGTACTCCATTACTGCTGGCTGCTGCTCACACAACCGCTCCAGCATATGCAACTTTGAAGTCCACCTGGTGGGTTCCGAAAGGCCGAATCGGCGCTGCAGAGCTGCAGTGCACGATCTTGCCATGCTGGAACGCCGCAAGTGAGCACACTCTAGGCGGACCTTGTGAAGCAGTGCATCAAGATCCGGATAGTCCCTCAAAAAACTCTGCACGACCAAGTTGAGCACATGTGCCAGACATGGGATGTGAGTAAGGTTGCCTAGGCCCAGAGCTGCCACCAGATTTCGGCCATTGTCACACACTACCCTACCTGGCTGGAGATTCGCTGGCACAAACCACACGTTGCTCTCCTGCTTGATGGCATTCCACAGCTCCTGCGCTGTGTGGCTTTGATTCCCCAAAGAAATTAATTTCAATACTGCCTGTTGATGTTTGGCCACGGCTGTACTCATATCGGTCGTAACAGGTAAGCGTTCAGGGGTCCACGTGGAGGTGGACTGTGATGGCTCCTGCAGCGCTGATTCAGAGGAACTGGAGTATGAGGAGGAGTCAGTGTGTACAGACTGGATTCCTGCAATCCTTGGAGTTGGCTGAACACGTACAGTGCCACTCTCACGATCTGTACCCGGCTCCACAACATTTACCCAATGGGCAGTGAGGGAAAGGTATCGTCCCTGTCCATGGTGACTGGTCCACGCATTGGTGGTGAAGTGGACCTTGCTACTGATGGCGTTTAGAAGCACATGTTTAATGTTTCTCTCCACATGCTTTTGCAGGGCAGGGACGGCTTACCTGCTGAAATAAAAGCAGCTGGGCACGTTGTATTGTGGGACTACCAATGCCATCAAGTTACGGAATGTGTCAGTCTCCACCAGCCTGAATGACAGCATTTCAAGGGACAGTAGTTTTGCAATGCCAGTATTTAGAGCCTGTGCTCGGGGGTGGTTTGCCGAGAATGGCCGCCTTTTCTCCCATGCCTGTGCTACCGATGGCTGTAGACTGGGCTGGGAGTGTGAGGATGACAGGGAACGTGGTGCTATGGGTGGAATTACACTGGGCTTCTGGACAACAGTGCCAGAGGTTCTTCCATGGCGATCCTGTGAGGAAGCCGAACCAACTGTGTGTGAGCTGGAGGAAGAAACTACAACACGAGCTGAAGAGGTGGTAAGTACCGCTGTAGGTTGGCCTAGGTCTTCAGTGTGTTTTTGTAACTCCACCACGTGCTTGGTCCGCACATGTTTCCACATATTTGTGGTATTGAGGTTGCTGACACTTTTCCCTCTTTTGACTTTCTGATTACACAGCTTGCATTTGACAAAGCAAATGTCATCTGCAACTGTGTCAAAAAAGGACCGGGCACTGCAAGTTTTGGGAGCGCCCGTTTTGTCTTTTGGAAGAGGAATGCTCCTAATGGGTGCCTGTTACCACTGCTGCTGCTGCTCGCCGCGGTCCTTGTGCCGGGTCCGGGCGCGTCCGTTCTTCCTCTCCTGCTGGGGTGCCTGCTCGTGCTGCGGCGCGCTCTCGCCGCTCTGTCCCTCTCTCTGCGGCGGCACGTTCCCGGCGTTCCACTTCCGGGTTCGGGCGTCTCGCCGACTCCGCTTCACTTCCGGAGTCTTCTGCCGCTGGAGGCTTGCTGACCCTGCGCAGGCGCTCTGGTTTCTACAATAGGCACAGGCGCATCGCAGCCGGTACTATTCCCTAGGGTTCAAGGTCAGTGTAGCCTCAACCAATCCCTACCCTCGTCTTTGCTATATAAAGCGTCCTCCTCTGTGCTTCATTGCCTGTTTGTCATAGCATTGTCTGTGCTTCTGGCCCCTCTCTTGTGCCTGTGCTTTGTTCGCAGTTTCGCTGATTCTTTGGCGGACTTCGTTCCTCTCCGTTTTCATCCCTTGTTCTTGTGGTTCCCGATTCTGTTTTGCCTTGTTTTCTTAACCCTTCCTTTTGTTTGTTCCACAGTCTTCTTGCTGGCGTCGGAGTCTTCCTCCTTGTTCACAGTCTTGCTGGTGTTCCTTCTGTGCCTCTTCGTTTCTTCTCCCTGGAGCCGTCCCTCTCGGTACTACCACTGTGGGTAAGTGACCTCTGGGCCTGCCCCTTACGGTCCCTGTATAGGGGTCGGTTCACCCCAAGGTCTGCTCGCCCAGGGGTAGGGCTACCCACGGTCCAGAGGGTCCACTCTCAGTTCTAGTTGTGTCCGTTATAGTACAAACAGGCCATGGACCCCACTAGTACACCCTTCTCGGCTCAGAAAGAGCAGGCTCTTTTGCGCGATAACCAGCAGCGCATTATGGCCTTCATGAAGACCATGGAGTCACGCCTAACCTCCCTGCAAACTGCTGATCCAGTGAACGCCGCTTAGCTTGCTAACCTACAGCAGGAACTATCTCAACAGCGGGATACTCAAACCAGTATGTTGAGTTGTATGGCATCTATTGATGATCGCCTATTCAGCTTACAGTCGGCTCCAGTTGCCTCCGCTCTTGCGTCGTCTCTGGATTCCGCTCAAGTCCCAACCTCTCATCCTCCTCCTCGTCTGGGTAAACCTCCCCGGTATTCTGGCGATCCCAAACTCTGCAGAGGGTTTTTGAATCAATGCCGTCTCCATTTCGAGCTTCTACCTCTGCAGTATCCTACTGAACGAGCCAGAGTAGCGTTTATAGTGTCTCATTTGGAGGGGGAGGCTTTAGCCTGGATTAATCCCTTGTGGGAGCGGGATGATCCCATAGTCTCCCATTTAGAAGATTTCCTTGAGATCTTCCGTAAGGTTTTTGACGAGCCCGGACGTTTAGCCTCAACTACTGAGTCTCTGTTTAATTTACGTCAGGGTTCCCTATCAGTGGGACAGTATGCCATCAGCTTCCGTACCCTGGCGTCGGAGCTCGGATGGAATAATGAGGCTCTAGTGGGTGCTTTTTGGCGGGGTTTGTCCAGCCATATTAAGGACGAACTCGCTGGACGAGATACTCCAACCACTCTGGAGGATCTTATCTCTCTCGCTACACGAATTGATCTTCGCTTTCAAGAGCGTTCCCGAGAATCTGCTTGTGCTAGAAGGTCTAATGTCTCTACTCCTCCCCGTCGGTCCAGTAGCCCTCGAGTTCCCGCCGCAGCTTCTTCTTCCTCTTCTTCACCTGAACCCATGCAAGTGGATCGAGTAAGGTTGGCGGAGCAACGTCGCAAGGAGAGTCGTACCCAAGGCCTCTGCTTTTATTGTGGTAGCGCCGCTCACTTGCTACGTAGCTGTCCGGAGAGACCGGAAAACTTCTCCGCCTAGGACAGGTAAGAGAGGCCTCCCTAGGTGTTCCAGCTTCCTCTCAACCTCTAACCCTTTCTATTTTACTTATTTCCGATCTAGGTCGCTTTTCTGAGACTGCGTATGTGGATTTGGGCGCGGCAGGTAATTTTATCAGTCTTGACGCGGTTCGGAGGCTTCGCATTCCAGTCTACTCTTTGGACTCCCCTCGTTTAATTGCTTCAGTGGATGGGAGACCCTTACGGGAGGCTATCTCGTTGATTACTGAGGAGGTGGAGATACAGATTGGGGCTCTTCACCACGAGAAAATTGCTTTCTATGTTCTCCCGAATCTTTCTCATGCGTTATTGTTTGGACTTCCGTGGCTTCGAGTACATGAACCTACCCTTAATTGGCGTACCGGAGATGTCCTACGATGGGGGCCTACTTGTCATTCACATTGTCTACAGTCAGTTCGCCCAGTTCTGCCGTCTCTGTCTGCTAGTGTCCCTGAAGGTTTACCAACTCCTTACTGGTCCTACGCGGACGTCTTCAACAAGAGAGAGGCTGAGAGTCTTCCTCCACACCGGCCTTATGACTGCCCGATTGATCTCCTTCCCGGTTGTTCTCCACCTAGAGGAAGAATCTACCCTTTGTCGGCAGCTGAGACCCAGTCTATGTCGGAGTACATTAAGGAGAATCTGGCTAAAGGGTTTATCCGAAAGTCTTCTTCCCCTGCCGGAGCAGGTTTTTTCTTTGTGAAAAAGAAAAACGGTTCTTTACGTCCCTGTATTGACTATCGAGGATTGAACAATATTACGGTCAAGAACAGGTACCCTCTACCTCTCATTCCCAAGCTCTTCGACCGTCTCCGTGGTGCCCATATCTTCACCAAGCTTGATCTTCGGGGCGCTTACAACCTTGTCCGTATACGCGCAGGTGACGAATGGAAGACCGCTTTTAACACTCGAGACAGCCACTACGAATATTTGGTTATGCCATTTGGGCTTTGCAACGCCCCCACGGTTTTTCAAGAGTTCATCAACAATATATTCAGAGATCTTCTTTACTCGTGTGTTGTGGTGTATCTGGATGACATTCTTGTTTTTTCCACCGATCTTCCGTCTCATCGTAGAAGTGTTCGCAAGGTCTTGCAGCGACTAAGAGAGAACCACCTGTTTGCCAAATACGAGAAATGTCTGTTTGAACAGCCCTCCTTGCCGTTTCTAGGATACATCATCTCGGATTCGGGTCTTAGGATGGATCCTGAGAAAGTGAGTGCCATACTCAAATGGCCGCAACCCTGTGGAATAAAAGCCATCCAACGATTTATTGGGTTTGCCAATTACTATAGACAATTCATTCCGCACTTCTCGTCTATAATCCAACCCCTTACCACTCTCACCCGAAAAAGTTCCAGCTCTAAGGTATGGACTCCGGAAGCAGAAGTCTCCTTTGAATCTCTTAAGAAGTCTTTTTCCTCCGCTCCAGTCTTGCATCATCCGGAAGTTAATAAACCCTTCATTCTGGAGGTAGACGCGTCCTCTACGGGAGCTGGAGCTGTGCTCTCGCAAAAGACTTCTGAAGGGCGAGTGGTTCCCTGCGGTTTTTACTCTAAGAGTTTTTCAAACTCTGAACGAAACTATACCATTGGTGATCGTGAGTTATTAGCCATCAAATTGGCCTTGGAAGAGTGGAGGTATCTGTTGGAGGGGTCTGTACATCCATTCGTAATCTACTCCGATCATAAAAACCTTGCGTATCTACAAACTGCACAAAGACTAAATCCTCGACAGGCCAGATGGTCTCTATTTTTTGCCCGTTTCGAATTTGAGTTACGCTTTCGGCCCGGCAACAAGAATCTTAAAGCAGATGCACTGTCCAGGTCTTTTCAGCCGCCGGATACGGAGGAACGGCCAGCGTACATTATAGACCCCTCCAAGATCATGACTGTGGCACCGCTACAGGTGTTTTCTCCGCCTCCAGGTAAAACCCTCGTCTCCGACTGCAACAGAGTGAGAGTGTTGTCTTGGGGTCATTCTTCCAAATTGGCTGGACATGCGGGTTCTAAGAAGACTTTCCTCCTCATCTCGCGGTATTATTGGTGGCCTACTCTACGCCAAGATGTCAAAGAATTCGTCGCATCTTGTCCTTCCTGTGCTAGGAACAAAGTGCCCAGACAGTTACCTTTTGGCAATCTCCTTTCTCTACCGGTTCCATCAGTACCGTGGCAGCATATAGCCATGGATTTCATTACCGATCTACCAAGTTCCTCTGGTTGTACCGTCATCCTTGTCGTTGTAGACCGGTTCTCTAAGATGGCTCACTTCATTTCACTTCCCGGTTTACCTTCTGCTCCTGAGTTGGCAAAAATATTTATCCGGAACATTTTCAAACTCCATGGCTTTCCTCTTCATATCGTCTCCGACAGAGGAGTACAATTCACCTCTCGATTCTGGAGAGCTCTGTGCAAACTCCTTAAAGTTTCTCTGGACTTTTCTTCCGCCTACCACCCTCAAACGAACGGTCAAGCCGAGCGGACTAACCAGACTTTAGCCGCCTATCTACGACACTTCACCAATGTTCATCATAGTGATTGGGTCGATCTACTTCCTTGGGCGGAGTTTGCTTTCAATAACCATTCCAGTGAAGCCTCTGCGAAGACTCCTTTCTTTGTAGTGTTTGGTCAACATCCTGGTTTGCCCCTACCAG
Organism: Ranitomeya imitator; assembly: GCF_032444005.1. Classification (NCBI taxonomy): domain Eukaryota; kingdom Metazoa; phylum Chordata; class Amphibia; order Anura; family Dendrobatidae; genus Ranitomeya; species Ranitomeya imitator. Next base: position 151,731,920 of record NC_091288.1, read on the forward strand.
TCTCTTCTGTCTCCGGAGTTCCAGCAGCAGACTCTTCAGCTCGCAACTTTTCTACGATCTTGGGTGAGGTTAAAAAGTCGCTCGATAGAGCATCCTTAAAGATGAAGAGGCAAGTTGACAAGAAGCGCTTGGATTCTCCTCCTTTTGTGCCTGGTGACAAGGTCTGGCTTTCTTCAAAATACATCAGACTCAAGATTCCCTCCTATAAGCTTGGTCCACGCTATATTGGTCCTTTTGAGATTCTGCGTCGAGTTAACGATGTCGCCTACAAGCTGAAGTTACCTGCCTCGCTCCGTATTCCCAATACTTTTCATGTCTCTCTTCTCAAACCAGTTATCTTTAACCGCTTCCATTCTCTGTCTAGTTCTTCCTCCCAACCAGTCAGTGCAGATAATATTTTCGTTGTGAAGGATATCCTAGCGGTTAAGAAAATTCGTGGAAAGGATTTTTTTTTGGTTGATTGGAAAGGTTTTGGTCCTGAGGAGAGATCTTGGGAGCCCTCTGAAAACATTAATGCTCCTCGTATTCTTAACAAATTTTTTGCCCGTTTACGTAAGGGGGGTTGTAAGGAGGGGGTACTGTTACCGCTGCTGCTGCTCGCCGCGGTCCTTGTGCCGGGTCCGGGAGCGTCCGTTCTTCCTCTCCTGCTGGAGTGCCTGCTCATGGTGCGGCGCGCTCTCGCCACTCTGTCCCTCTCTCTGCGGCGGCGCGTTCCCGGCGTTCCACTTCCGGGTTCGGGCGTCTCGCCGACTCCGCTTCACTTCCAGAGTCTTCTGCCGCTGGAGGCTTGCTGACCCTGCGCAGGCGCTCTGGTTTCTACAATAGGCGCAGGCGCATCGCACCCGGTACTATTCCCTAGGGTTCAAGGTCAGTGTAGCCTCAACCAATCCCTACCCTCGTCTTTGCTATATAAAGCATCCTCCTCTGTGCCTCATTGCCTGTTTGTCATAGCATTGTCTGTGCTTCTGGCCCCTCTCTTGTGCCTGTGCTTTGTTCGCAGTTTCGCTGATTCTTTGGCGGACTTCGTTCCTCTCCGTTTTCGTCCCTTGTTCTTGTGGTTCCCGATTCTGTTTTGCCTTGTTTTCTTAACCCTTCCTTTTGTTTGTTCCACAGTCTTCTTGCTGGCGTCGGAGTCTTCCTCCTTGTTCACAGTCCTGCTGGTGTTCCTTCTGTGCCTCTTCGTTTCTTCTCCCTGGAGCCGTCCCTCTCGGTACTACCACTGTGGGTAAGTGACCTCTGGGCCTGCCCCTTACGGTCCCTGAATAGGGGTCGGTTCACCCCAAGGTCTGCTCGCCCAGGGGTAGGGCTACCCACGGTCCAGAGGGTCCACTCTCAGTTCTAGTTGTGTCCGTTATAGTGCCGAAGTGGAGGCTACAGGCAACGCAGTCTTCTCCCTCCCTCCTTTTTGGGCCGTTCGGGGAATCTCTTCCTCAGAGCTGCTCCCACCACCTTCCTGTACCTCACGCCATGATGGGTCAAGGACCTCTTCATCTACACTAACCTCTTCCACCAACTGCTTCTCCTGGGTAGTCTCGGCAGCACAGTACACACCAGAAAGTGGCACCTTAGTGTTAGATGTCGAGTTCCCGCTTCTGCACAAGGGGAATCTCGAGCCATCTCCGCTGCGGTCTCCCATTCTTATTCAGCCGCAGTGGAGTCTGCTCAGCAGAGACGTCGGTCCCAGCGTCTTGCTCAGTCTCACTCTGTACAAAGAGTTACTGCTGCTTTTCCTGCTTCTGCCATTGAAGTCAGTGTTGGGCAGCGGCGAGCAGATGCTTTTGGGGCTAAGTCCTGCTTTTCTCTTTCTGAGCATGCCCAGGGCAAGATCTCCCATTGGAGATCGAGGGTCACATGCTCAGGTACTGCAGCACATCCCATTGGTCCTCCAGGAAGGTCCTGAAAGGGCAAAACTTTGGTAGCAGCTTCCCATTGGTCCTTAATTGGAAGGTCCTGAACGTGCTGCAACTATATAAGCTGCGCATGACCGCACGGCCATGCGCTAGTGTACATTTGTAAATGTGTGTGTGTTGTGAGTGAAAGTCGCTCTTTAAATAACCCTCCCTATTGGATGACTGTTCGCGGAAGGTGTATGTTTGCTATCTAGCGCCCGACTTAGCCATCAGCACGTAAACACACAATACAGCGTCTTATTGCTGTGACCGCCAGTGCGGCGCCTTGTGCTTTCACAGCGCTTTCCTGACCCAAGCCTGGGTGGTTGGTGGCGTTCGCCAGTGCGGCACTGCATGCACTCTCGTGCTTCTATTGCTGTCAATCTGACACCTCAGTAGCGGTGTCGAGCGCATGAGGTCTATGTACTCAAATCCTGTGTCTTGGGATTGAGTTCTGAGACTCGTTGCTTGCGCTCTTGGTGCGGTACCACGGCCCTGTGACGTAACAGGGTTCGCTTCCTTCACACAGGGTGAGGTTAGCCCATGTGTGTATTCACTTTGTACTGCCATATAGTCCGTCATTACTTGGCAGCAGGTTCCATCTCTGCACGGTGGACCCCGGGCTGCGAACGCACCATACTCTATCTGTCTTATTATTCGGTGCGTTCCGCTAGCCCTAACACTGAGTCTCATCATCAGATGCATGCTGAGGTGTGCTGACCGGAGGCACTGGCCCACCCGCCTCTTCAGATTCAGAGAGACAAAGCTGTTGGGCATCACTGCATACTGCCTCTTCCATTTCTTGAATGCTGCTTGGCTGGCCCCCTCTTTCCAAGCCAAGAGATTCAGAGAACAGAAGTGGAGATGGCTCCTGTCCTGGGCTCTCTGACTGCCTGGGCAATTTGGCAGGTGGTGAAGAGACAGATGGGTGCTCTTCAATGCTCTGTGCCTGAGAGGATGGGGCACTAATTGAAGTCGATGCGTTAGCTGCCATCCATCCGACAACGGCTTCAATTTGTTCGTCCCGCAGCAGTGGGGTACGGCGATGTCCTACAAAGCTGTGTTATGATCAGGTGACCTTGGAGCAGCATGAATAACTTTCACTGAAGTAGGTGGTAACTATACTGACCGCAACCCTGATCTTAACACCGCTACTAGAAGTAGCCGTGGGGTGTGCCTAACAAAACCTAGACACCTCGACACAGCCGGAGGACTAAATACCCCTATAGATGGAAATAGGACTTTCTACCTTGCCTCAGAGCAGAACCCCAAAGGATAGGCAGCCCCCCACAAATATTGACTGTGAGTAGTAGAGGAAAAGACACACTCAGGCAGGAAACAGGATTTAGCAAATGAGGCACACACTAGCTAAATAGGAAAGGATAGGACAGGATACTAAGCGGTCAGTATTAAAAATCCTTCCAAAAATATCCACAGCAGAAAATACAAAAACTCCACCATCTAACTAAAGATGTGGAGCGTATATCTGCAACTCCAGAGAATCCAACAAGACTGAGAAAACACTGACATAGTCTAAGCTGGACAAGAGAAAAACAAATGAATAGCACAGAATATAAGCACACTGCATGTGTGCCACAGAAACAAAAACCAGACACTTATCTTTGCTGAATTGGCAGCTAAGCAGGAGAAGCCAGAAAGTGAACCAACACTTCACTAGAAACATTGACAACTGGCAAGGGCTAATGAATCCTGCACACTTAAATATCCCAGTCAGAACTGCAATCAGCAGATACACCTGGCCAGGACTGCGACTCAGAGACAACTGCATTCCCACCTACAACCACTGGAGGGAACCCAAGAGCAGAATTCACAACAATACCCCCCCCCCCTCGAGGAGGGGTCACAGAACCCTCACCAGGGCCCCCAGGACGATCAGGATGAGCCAGATGAAAGGCACGGACCAAATCAGCAGCATGCACATCAGAGGCAAAAACCCAAGAATTATCCTCCTGGCCATAACCCTTCCATTTGACAAGGTACTGAAGCCTCCGCCTCGAAAAACCACATACATTCTCAACCACATACTCCAACTCTCCATCAACCAACACAGGGGCCGGAGGATCAACAGAGGGAACAACGGGCACCACATATTTCCGCAATAAAGATCTATGGAAAAGAGACCGGATTAATAATCTCAGAAATCTTATAAGGACCAATAAACCGAGGCTTAAACTTAGGGGAAGAAACCTTCATAGGAACATGACGGGAAGACAACCAGACCAGATCCCCAACCCGAAGCCGGGAACTAACACACCGACGACGGTTAACAAAACGTTGAGCCTCCTCCTGAGACAACACCAAATTGTCCACCACATGAGCCCAAATCTGCTGCAACCTGTCAACCACAAAATCCACACCAGGACAGTCAGAAGGCTCAACCTGCCCAGAAGAAAAACGAGGATGAAAACCAAAATTACAAAAGAAAGGCGAAACCAAAGTAGCAGAACTAGCCCGATTATTAAGGGCAAACTCGGCCAATGGCAAGAAGGCCACCCAATCATCCTGATCAGCCGACACAAAGCATCTCAAATAAGTCTCCAAAGTCTGATTAGTTTGCTCGGTCTGGCCATTTGTCTGAGGATGAAATGCAGAAGAAAAAGACAAATCAATGCCCAGCCTAGCACAAAAGGCCCGCCAAAACCTAGAAACTAACTGGGAACCTCTGTCGGACACAATATTCTCCGGAATACCATGCAAACGAACCACATGCTGAAAAAACAACGGAACCAAATCTGAAGAGGAAGGCAATTTAGGCAAAGGCACCAAATGAACCATCTTAGAGAACCGGCCACAAACAGCCCAGATAACAGACATCTTCTGGGAGACCGGAAGATCAGAAATAAAATCCATCGAAATATGCGTCCAGGGCCTCTCAGGGACTGACAATGGCAAAAGCAAACCACTAGCACGGGAACAACAAGGCTTGGCCCGCGCACAAGTCCCACAGGATTGCACAAAAAAACGCACATCACGCGACAAAGAAGGCCACCAAAAGGACCTACCAACCAAGTCTCTGGTACCAAAAATGCCAGGATGACCAGCCAACACGGAACAGTGAACCTCAGAAATCACTCTACTAGTTCATCTGTCAGGAACAAACAGTTTCCCCACAGGACAGCGGTTAGGTTTGTCAGCCTGAAATTCCTGAAGAACCCGTCGTAAATCAGGGGAAATGGCAGAAAGGACCACCCCTTCTTTCAGAATACCGACCGGTTCTAAGACCTCAAGAGAATCAGGCAAAAAACTCCTAGAGAGGGCATCAGCCTTAATATTCTTAGAACCCGGAAGGTACGAGACCACGAAATTAAAACGGGAAAAAAAACAAGGACCATCGAGCCTGTCTAGGATTCAGCCGTTTGGCAGACTCGAGGTAAATCAGATTCTTATGATCGGTCAAGACCACAATACGGTGCTTAGCTCCCTCAAGCCAATGTCGCCACTCCTCAAATGCCCACTTCATAGCCAACAACTCTCGATTGCCGACATCATAATTGCGTTCAGTAGGCGAAAACTTACGGGAAAAGAAGGCACACGGTTTCATCAAGGAACCAACAGGATCCCTCTGAGACAAAACGGCCCCTGCCCCAATCTCAGAAGCGTCAACCTCAACCTGAAACGGAAGAGAAACATCCGGTTGGCGCAACACCGGAGCAGAAGTAAATCGACGTTTAAGCTCCTGAAAGGCAGAGACCGCCGCAGAGGACCAATTCGCCACATCAGCGCCTTTCTTTGTCAAATCGGTCAAGGGTTTAACCACGCTGGAAAAATTAGCAATGAAACGGCGATAAAAATTTGCAAAACCCAAAAATTTCTGAAGGTTCTTCACGGATGTGGGCTGAAACCAATCATGAATGGCCTGAACCTTAACCGGATCCATCTCTATAGACGAGGGAGAAAAAATAAAGCCCAAAAAAGAAACCTTCTGCACCCCAAAGAGACACTTAGACCCTTTCACAAACAAAGCATTTTCACAAAGGATCTGAAATACCATCCTGACCTGTTGCACATGAGACTCCCAATCATCGGAAAAAATCAAAATATCGTCCAAATATACAATCAAGAATTTATCAAGATAAGTCCGGAAGATATCATGCATGAAGGACTGAAAAACAGATGGAGCATTAGAGAGTCCGAAGGGCATCACAAGGTATTCAAAATGGCCTTCGGGCGTGTTAAACGCAGTTTTCCATTCATCACCCTGCTTAATACGAACAAGATTATATGCCCCCCGAAGGTCAATCTTAGTAAACCAACTAGCTCCCTTAATCCTAGCAAACAAATCGGAAAGCAAAGGTAAAGGGTATTGAAACTTGACCGTGATCTTATTCAAGAGGCGATAATCAATACAGGGTCTCAAGGAACCATCTTTTTTAACAACAAAAAAGAACCCCGCTCCCAACGGTGAAGAAGATGGTCGAATGTGCCCTTTCTCCAAAGACTCCTTAATATAGCTCCGCATGGCGGTATGTTCAGGCACAGAGAGGTTGAAAAGTCGACCCTTAGGAAACTTACAGCCTGGAATTAAGTCAATAGCACAATCGCAGTCCCTGTGTGGTGGAAGGAAACTGGACTTGGGCTCATCGAATACATCCTGAAAATCAGACAAAAACTCTGGAATTTCAGAAGAGGAAGAAGAGGAGATTGACATCAAAGGAACATCGTTATGAACCCCCTGACAACCCCAACTAGTCACAGACATGGACTTCCAATCCAACACAGGATTATGTACCTGCAACCACGGAAAACCCAGCACGATAGCATCATGCAAATTATGCAACACCAGAAATCGACAATCTTCCTGATGGACTGGCACCATGCGCATGGTCACCTGTGTTCAAAACTGGGGCTTATTTTTAGCCAAGGGTGTAGCATCAATGCCCCTTAAAGGAATAGGGTTCTGCAAAGGCTGCAAGGGAAAACCACAACGCTTGGCAAACTCAAAGTCCATTAAGTTCAAGGCGGCGCCTGAATCCACAAACGCCATGACAGAAAATGATGACAATGAGCAGATCAAGGACACAGATAACAAAAATTTAGGTTGTACAGTACTGATGGTAATTGAACTGGCAATCCTCTTTGTCCGCTTAGGGCAGACAGAAATGACATGAGAAGCGTCGCCACAATAATAACACAACCTATTCTGACGTCTGAAACCTTGTCGTTCCGTTCTAGACAGAATCCTATCACACTGCATAGGCTCAGGAATTTGCTCTGAGGATAACGCCACAGCGCACACAGTTCTGCGCTCCCGCAAGCGCCGGTCAATCTGAATGGCCAGAGACATAGAATCACTCAGACCGGAAGGCGTGGGAAACCCCACCATAACATCTTTAACGGATTCAGAAAGACCCTTTCTGAAAATCACCGCCAAAGCATCATTATTCCATTTAGTCAACACCGACCATTTTCTGAATTTCTGACGATACAATTCTGCCGCCTCTTAACCCTGAGACAGGGCCAACAAGGTCTTCTCAGCTTGATCCACAGAATTAGGTTCATCATGTAACAATCCCAAAGCCTGAAAAAAGGAGTCTACATCAAGCAAAGCCGGATTCCCAGATTCCAGAGAAAATGCCCAATCCTGCGGGTCGCCACGCAGCAGGGAGATGACAATTTTAACCCGCTGAATGGAATCACCGGAGGATCGAGGTCTCAAAGCAAAAAACAGTTTACAGTTGTTTTTAAAACTCAAAAATTTGGACCTGTCACCAAAAAACAAATCAGGAGTAGGAATCTTCGGTTCTAAAACAGGAGTCTGAACAATATAATCAGAAATACCCTGTACCCTAGCAGCAAGCAGGTCTACACGAGAAGCTAATTCCTGAACATTCATGCTAGCACAAGGCTCTTCAGCCACCCAGAGATAAAGAGGGAGGAGAAGACAAAGTAGACTGAAGAAAAAAAAATGGCTCAAGACCTTTCTTCCCTTCTTCTGAGATGCATTTAACTCATTATGGGCCAGTTGTACTGTTATGATCAGGTGACCTTGGAGCAGCATGAATAACTTTCACTGGAGTAGGTGGTAACTATACTGACCGCAACCCTGATCTTAACACCGCAACTAGAAGTAGCCGTGGGGTGTGCCTAACAAAACCTAGACACCTCGACACAGCCGGAGGACTAAATACCCCTATAGATGGAAATAGGAATTTCTACCTTGCCTCAGAGCAGAACCCCAAAGGATAGGCAGCCCCCCACAAATATTGACTGTGAGTAGTAGAGGAAAAGACTCACGCAGGCAGGAAACAGGATTTAGCAAATGAGGCACACACTAGCTAAATAGGAAAAGATAGGACAGGATACTAAGCGGTCAGTAATAAAAATCCTTCCAAAAATATCCACAGCAGAAAATACAAAAACTCCACCATCTAACTAAAGATGTGGAGCGTATATCTGCAACTCCAGAGAATCCAACAAGACTGAGAAAACACTGACACAGTCTAAGCTGGAAAAGAGAAAAACAAATGAATAGCACAGAATATAAGCACACTGCATGTGTGCCACAGAAACAAAAACCAGACACTTATCTTTGCTGAATTGGCAGCTAAGCAGGAGAAGCCAGAAAGTGAACCAACACTTCACAAGAAACATTGACAACTGGAAAGGGCTAATGAATCCTGCACAGTTAAATATCCCAGTCAGAACTGCAATCAGCAGATACACCTGGCCAGGACTGCGACTCAGTGACAACTGCATTCCCACCTACAACCACTGGAGGGAACCCAAGAGCAGAATTCACAACAAATCTGCGCATGAAGGACTGTTCCCTGCTAAAACTGGGGGATGATGAGTCACCAGTGCCCGCAGCAGGCACAGAATCCCCACGTCCTCTCCCTGCTCCACCTCCATGCCCACGCGCCTTTCTCTCTGCCTTTTTCATCTTGGTAGACTGATAAAGATAGGCAGAAAAGTACTAAGGGCTTAGTGTGCTCATTCCTGAGCAGCTGCTAACAGGTATAAGAAACACTAATTTTATAAAGTGTGGACTACACTTTAATATGAGCTAATGTGGCCTACACAACTGTAAAGTGGAGTGTTTGGTGAACTTTATTAACTTTTTGTTTTTTTTCGCAGAACAGACTACAGCGAGAGCTGAACTCACACAGAGACCTTGCAGACAGCCGAGAACGGCGCTGCAAGGCTAAAAAAAGCGCCTCTATGTACTCCTATATAGTGTTTTTCCACAATCTAGCAGGATACGGATGGAAACCCACTAATAGGATAAATCTGGAAAAATGTGCAGCAGGCAGCACTAATTTAAAAAAGCACAATGGAACATTATAAGGCAGTGATGCATGCTGAGCTGACTACAACCAGCTGTGGCTGCAGAACAGACTACAGCGTGAGCTGAACTCACACAGAAACTTTGCAGACAGCCGTGAACGGTGCTGCAAGGCCAAAAAAAGCTCCTCTATATAGTCCTATATAGTGTTTTTCCACAATCTAGCAGGATACGGATGGAAACCCACTAATAGGATAAATCTGGAACAATGTGCAGCAGGCAGCACTAATTCAAAAAAGGACAATGGAACAGTATGAGGCAGTGACACATGCTGAGCTGTCTACAACCGGCTGTGGCTGCGGAACAGACTACAGAGTGAGTTGCACTCACACACACGGAGACCTTGCAGACAGCCGTGAACAGCGCTGCAAGGCAAAAGCAAGGTTCTCACACAGCAGTTGCTAAATTAGCCTGGGTAAAGCGCAATGAAGCAAATCGCTATCTCAAACTGGCCCTCTCAGTCAGAACACAGTGTCCTGTCCCTAACTGAATTCACAGCAGAGTGAACCCAAAATGGCGGCGGCGACTTTTATAGTGCACCATGACATCATTTCAGCAGCCAATCACAGCCATGCTAGTAGTTACATGACTAACATGCAGAACAGGATGTGCCCACACTTCTAATGATTCCTAATTGGCTGAATTAAATGAAACTGGCTCTTTGCATTATGGGAACTTCCGATTCCGGTATCCAATATTGAGAAAGTATCGGAACTCAGTATTGGAATTCCGATACCGCGAATATCGGCCGATACCCGGCCGAATATCGGCCGAATCAATAGTACATATGAAAATAAGCATCTTTGTAATATATCTTATGAGAGCAATCTGCTTCTTTCTCCTCCAGGACAGATCTTTCATTTTCAAAATTCACAATTCTTGGGTAAAATCTGTATTCAGCGAAGACAGATTATTACATTACTGAGTTAGGAGATGAGAGCTGCTATTGATAAGAATCTATGTAGACTGGAGGGAGGAGCTCTCCTCTATCCTGTCTCTCATCACCTCCTTTTCTTTCCATAGGAGATGGCAGTTGCTACTGATAAGATTCTATCTAATGTAACAATGTGATTGGCTGAATCAGAGGCCTGTAGTGTTGATACTCCTTGCTGAAGCTAAGCCATCATACTAACAGTCAGACCAGGCTGGAGCGAGCCGCCCCACCCCCTCCCCCGGGCGGCGTACGTGGAAGCCGCCATGACAGGGGCTTTGGAGCAGGAAGAAAGGAGGGTGGAGTTCCGCTCCTACGGGAGGGTTAATGCTGGCCAGAGAGGGTATGGGGTGAGTGGAGGGGAGGAGCCGATCATTTCCCGCTCTGAGGACCTGTGAGCAAGAAGAACCGACAGCATACCATGGCGCCATTGAAGGAGTACTGGCACAGCTGCGGACGGTGGCGGCGTCACAGCCTCCAGGCTGGTTGGATGCTCAAGTGTCCAGCTTCCTTGGTGGTGGCACCGGCAGCAGCGGTGTGGATCCCCCGTCGGTCAGGCCCGGTGAGCGGCGGTCCAGGCGAGTGTGGCCCCCGGAGCGCCTATCCCCCGATGTCACCCCGGTGTCTCAGCGGCGGCGCAGGAGCCCCTCAGGGGACCCTCCAGGCTGCGTGCCTGCTCAGAAGCGCCCCAGCAGGCCGCGGTCTGGGAGGAATCCGCCAGCTGCGCTGAGGCCTGCGGCGGCAGTTGGGCCTTCTCCCCCAGCACGCCGGGGAGCGGGGCCTATGCATGCCAGAGCTCCTAACGGCTGGAGCGATGTCTCGGCAGCGCGAGACGGCGGGGGAGCATCCCAGCGGCAGCAGCGGGCAGCACCCCAGACACAGCAGGGCTGCTGGACACGGCTAGGGGGCACCATTCCCCTCAAGCACCGGCGACCAGGCCTGCATCCTCTCGGGTAGCGGCGTCAGATGGCAGCGTTTCGGACGGAGGGTCCGGGTCTGGGCCTACAGGACATCAGGCGGGCACCTCGGCTGACGGATTCTGCACGGTCCCCTCCGCAGGGGGCGGATCGGTTGGAGCGATATTGCGGAGCGAAGTACACGTCCAGGAGGGCCCAAAGACGGCTTCGGGATTGAGGGACGGTTGGACGGCAACAGCGTCTGCGGCTGGGGGGATCACAGCTCCCCTGCAGCCTGGTGAGAATCCATCTATGTATTGTTTGTCCCCGGCGTTTTCGATGCCGACTTTGACTTCTGTGAATCGGGTTGAGGGGTATGTGGAGCGGGGTGATGGAGTCGGTATGCGGGCGGATGCGAGTCGTGAGGGGGTGGGGGAGTTGTCAGGTGTACGGGAGCTGTTGTCACGGTTGGGCAGTGGTAGGCCAGGGCCATCCCCTTTGTCAACTTGGGTCAGATCGTCTGATCCGGGGTTGGCGTTATCCGTCAGCGGGTCTGCCGAATCGGGCAGGTTGACCGAGCCGGTCTCGGTATCTGTGCAGACTGAGAAAGAGAAGGAAGGGGGCATTCGGCTGGATGATAAAGCGCGGGGCAAGGTGTATGTCTGCTTTGAAGGGCCTTGGGGGGCGCACTTGAAAAAAGAGGTGCGTGAAAAGATTTGGAAGGACGATGGCGCCTTATTCCTCAGACGTTTGTAAATTGGCTTCAGGCATTCGCGATTTTGGCAAGCGTTATTGGCGAGAAGGCTCCCGAGAATTGCTCCGCCTTGTTTTGTTATATGGATTCCATAGGTGAGGCGCATAGGGCCTATGGTGGTAAAGCATGGTTACGATACGATGAGCAGTTCCAGCAGCGGAAGGTGGTCCATCCTGCGATCCGGTGGGATCAGAAGGACATTGGTTTGTGGTTGCAGGTGATGGTGCCAACAAAGTTTGGTCACTCCTTTCAAAGCGGGGCTGGAACTTCCGGCCAAAGCGCTTCTCAAGGTTCATCTTCAGGAACCGGGGGTCAGTCGGGACAATCCGCCTGTCAGAAGCACGGAGTGTGTTGGCAGTTCAATGAGGGCCAGTGTAAGTTCGGAGCGACTTGTAAGTTCAAGCATTTGTGCTCGAACTGCAATGGCGCTTCACACGGAGCCTCCAAGTGTTTTAAGAAAAAAGGGAAGCCAGATGGTAATTCCAAAGGGGGTGACTCCGGTGAGGTTGGACGCAATGGCCCCTTATCTAAATAGGTTTCCGAACAGGGAGAGGGCGGAGTTGCTGCGGGTTGGTTTTGGTGTTGGTTTTCATATACCTGCCCTGGATTTTGTGGTACTACCGAGTTTGAAGAACCTCAGATAGGCCTTGTTGCATGCATCAGTCGTGTCCGAAAAGTTAGGCAAAGAGGTGGCTTTGGGTAGGATGTCTGGACCAATACCCACTCCTCCCTTGGACGATTTGATGGTGTCGCCGTTGGGTGTGGTCCCCAAGAAGGAGCCTAATAAATTTAGGCTCATTCAGCATTTGTCATACCCGAAAGGGAGGTCCGTGAATGATGGGATTGATCCAGAGCTTTGTCCGGTGGTGTATACGTCGTTTGATGAGGCAGCCAGGTGGGTGCGCAGTTGTGGTAAAGGGGCATTGTTGGCTAAGACCAATATTGAGTTGGCCTTTCGTTTATTGCCGGTTCACCCCGATAGCGTGAGTTTGTTAGGCTGTTATTGGGACGGCGGGTTTTATGTTGACCTTTGTTTGCCGATGGGCTGTTCGCTGTCGTGCGCTTATTTTGAGGCCTTCAGTTCTTTCTTGGAGTGGGCGGTGCGGGATGTGTCCGGTTTGGATTCAGTGATTCATTATCTGGACGACTTTTTGTGGATCGGTCCTGATCAGTCGCATGTTGTGAGGTTCTGTTGAGGATGGTTGTTTGGGTTGCTGAGCATTTTGGGGTCCCGCTGGCACCGAGCAAGACTGAGGGGCCATGCACGAGTCTGTCTTTTTTTGGGTATTGTTATCGATTCCGTGAAGTGGGAGTTTAGGTTGCCGGTTGACAAGGTGTTGGGCTTGAGAGACGAGGTGGCCCGTGCTAGAAGTTTGAAGAAATTGCCACTGCGAGAGGTGCAGTCGCTTATGGGGAAATTGAATTTTGCATGCCGAATTATCCCAATGGGGAAGATTTTTTCACATAGATTGGCTAGCGCTATGGCCGGGATTACCGCCCCACATCATTTTGTTCGTTTGTCGTCCGAACACAAGGCCGACTTGAAGGTTTGGGACCGTTTTTTTTCCTGTTACAACGGGCGTTCATTGTTGATGGAGGAAGCAGTGGGTAACGCCGATTTGGATTTGTTTACCGAAGCATCAGGCGGTATTGGATTTGAGGCCTTTTTCGGGGGCCGTTGGTGTGCTGCTAGATGGCCAGAAGCTTGGTTTGAAACAGGGTTGGTACGGAACATTACTTTGTTGGAGATTTGTCCGATTTTGGTGGCGGTGCAGCTTTGGGGGCGACGATTTTTGAAACAAAAGGGTGCGCTTTAATTGTGATAATATGGCGGTCGTGTGTGCCATTAACAGTTTGACGACAGCGTTACCCCCCGTGAGCAGAGTTCTTCGGCAGTTGGTTTTGTCTTGTTTATCCTTGAATGCTTATTTCACGGCATCACATGTGCCTGGTGTTAATAACTGCATTGCCGATTCTCTGCCTCGTTTCCAGTGGGAGCGTTTTCGGTCGCTGGCTCCGGAGGCCGAGGAGACGGGGCTGGAATGCCCAGTGGAGCTTTGGAGCGTGGTGTCCGGGCTGCAGAACCTTTAATTCAAGCGTCCTTGGCGCCGAGTACGTGGTCGTGTTATCAGGCTGTATGGAGTGTTGTGAATTCTGCTCTTGGGCTCCCTCCGGTGGTTATGAGTGGTAGTGCTGCTGTCTTTGGATCGCAGCATTTATCAGGTGTTTTCACTTTTTGCAATTTGGACTCAGCTATTTAGTCCTGCTTGATCCTTTAGTCAGTGCCAGTTGTCCATTGTTTTTGGAGGATTCACATCCCTTACTGGTCTCTCCTGTTTGCTGTGCTTTTCAACAAAGATAAGTCCTGGCTTTGTTTTTGCTGTCCACATGCTGTGGGCCTTATAGTTCAGTGCATTTTCATGTTTTGTCTTGTCCAGCTTGTCTGTGAAAGGATTTTTTGCAGCCAAGCGGTATCTCTGGAGATGCAGATATACCCTCCATGTCTTTAGTCAGATGTGGAGTTTTGTATTTTCTGTGGTGGATATTTTCTAGTGTTTTAATACTGACTGCATAGTTCTCTGTCCTATTCTTTCTTTTTAACTAGTAAGGCCTCCTTTGCTAATCCTGATTTCAGCCTGCGTTTGTCATTTCCCTCTCCTCTCACAGTCAATTTTTGTGGGGGGCTGTCTATCCTTTGGGGATTTTCTCTGAGGCAAGATAGTTTTCCCGTTTCTATCTTTAGGGGAAGTTAGTCCTTAGGCTGTGTCGAGGTGTCTAGGGAGTGTTAGGTACATCCCACGGCTATTTCTAGTTGCGCTGCTAAGTTCAGGGTCTGCGGTCAGTACAGGTACCACCTTCTCCAGAGTGCGTCACATGCTGCTCCTAGGCCACCAGATCATAACAATGGAGCATGTGGGAGAGCTGGTTGGCGTGTTGTGGTGTTGCGGGTACTGGTCGGGACCAAGTGGGGGTGTTGTTGTTGTGGATGAGGCATGGGGCGGACCAGGGATGGTCGGCAGCAAAGGTTGATAGGACGGTAGCGGCTTTAGCTTTTGGCTTCAGGCTCCGGGGCCTGCAAGGCTTGATGAAGACATTTTTGGTAAAGCAAGCTGCGAAGGGGTTGAGAAGGTCTGGTAGCGGTGGTGATCGCAGGCGCCTGGTGTCTTTTGAGATGTTGGAGCGGTTGGGGGCACGACTGGGTGATATATGTGTTTCCGGGTTTGAGGTTGCGCTATTTCGCCTGGCTTTTTCGTTGGCCTTTTATGGGGCCTTGAGGGTGTGGGAGTTGGTGTCTCCCACTATAGTTCGTCGGGGGGCCTTTGGGCGGGGGACTTTTTTGTTTCTGAGGGGTCGTTGCAATTTTGGATTCGGAAGTCTAAGACAGATCAGACGGGACGGGGTAAAAGGGTGGTTTTGAGCGCCGTTCTCGGTTCCGTTATGTGTCCTGTCCATTGCTGGCAGGATTTTGATAGGCTTCACCTGCGTGGTGATGGGCCTTTGTTATGTCATGAGGACGGGTCTTTTCTGTCTAAATACCAGTTTGTAGCGGTTTTTCGGCAGTCTTTGGAGGCCATTGGTGTGGATTCTTCCACGTTCGCCTCACATTCTTTTCGGATCGGGGCCGCTATGGAGGCGGCGCGGAGTGGATTGGCTCCTGCGGTGGTACAGAGGATAGGGCGGTGGGAGTCT
Organism: Ranitomeya imitator; assembly: GCF_032444005.1. Taxonomy (NCBI): domain Eukaryota; kingdom Metazoa; phylum Chordata; class Amphibia; order Anura; family Dendrobatidae; genus Ranitomeya; species Ranitomeya imitator. Next base: position 151,747,383 of record NC_091288.1, read on the forward strand.
GGTCGTTATTGAAGTTACGTGAGGCCCTGAGAGGCTGGTGACTGTCGGTCATTGTACTCGTTGTTGGCGCGTGCCTAAGTTGTTTATGTTTTTCAGGTTCATTCTCGCTGTTGGTGTGGATTGTTGGCCACTCTTACGTGTACTGGGGCGCAAAGCGAGCAGACGTCCGATGGGATGGAAGACAGCTCGGCTTTTCCAGGGACGTGGCCGTCATCAGGTGGTTGGGGTTTCGGGGCTTAGGTTGGAACAGAGTCCTGGAGGAGGTACACACTGGCGTTCGGCTGGACAGGCCTCCCGACATTTTGGTTTTACACGTTGGGGAAACGACTTGGAAGTTCGTCCTTGTCGTGAGTTGATCTGGGACATTAAACATGACTTGCTACGGTTATGGGTTTCTTTTCGGGTCATGTCTATTGTGTGGTCGGAGATTGTTCCACGGAAATCCTGGAGGCACGCTAGGTCGATGGACAAGATTAATAAGGCCCGCATCAAGGTGAATCGGGCCGTGTCTGGTTTTGTCGTACAGAATGGGGGCTTTTCCGTGCGTCATTTTGAGTTGGAGAGTGGTGGTGACCAATATCTTTTGGGTGATGGTGTTCATCTGAACGCGGTGGGCATTGACTTGTGGGCCCTTGGGCTGCAGTCTGGAATTGAGCAGGCCATAGCGGTTAAGGTTGGTGGGGTCTCGGGTACTTGAGGGGGTCAAGTATTCTCGTGGTGGCGGGGGGAGGGGTCCTTGGAGTTGGTGCTAAATTGGCCTGAGGGGTCCATCGGGATACGGATTCTCCAGTTGGTATAAGTTTTGGTTGCGGGTCTGGTGATTTGGGGGAATCTTGGTAACGGTGGGCCAGATTCCTAAGTTGGAAGTGGACAAGGGTAACCCTTCGGGGTATCTCGAGCCTGTGGGGTAACGGCTGAGAGTAATCTAGGATTGGTCTCTTGTCCACTTGTTTATACTATGGTTAACACCAGACTTTTAGCTTCAAGGACTCCTTCCCAGATCATGTTACGGTTATATGTTTTGTTTGTTTATAATAAAGGCCGCTGTGGCCAATTATATCCAACTTGAGACTCATGTCATTATTTGGATGTTGGGAAGGAAAGGGGGTCGGAGACCCCTTGAGGAGACACTTATTCACGGTGGTCGACAATACCAATGTCATGCATTTAGCCTAGGGAGGGAGGGAGAGTTGCAGGAGCAGGGAGAATGACAGAATCCAGTCTGTAGACAGAGATTAGGCCTGTGCAGTGTGGTGCTGGAAAAATGTAATATATTTTGATCCATTAAGTCTTACGTTCTTTGAGGTTATATAACACACCCAAAAATCATTGAAACATTTTCCTGGACTTCATTTCTCAGCCATACACTATTCCGTAGTGTGGAGTAAAGAGTAAATTTTCGTGATCTCTAAACAATTCCGTATTGTGGAGTACATTTCTGTGATCTAAGTGAACAAAAGCTTTTTACTTGGTCTGTGAATATTTCTGTGATCTGTAAAACTGCAAAAAAGCTTTTAAAAATGTTGTAGGCCTCCATTTCTCAGACATAGGCCAGGATCACACATGCGAGAAATACGGCCGAGTCTCGCACGTTAATACCCGGCATTGCCGCCGTCACTCAGGAGCAGAGCGTGCGGCGCCTAGCAATATAAGCAGCCACACACTCTGCTCCAGAGTGACGTCGGCAGTGCCGGGTATTAACATGCAAGACTCAGCCGTGTTTCTCGCATGTGTGATCCCGGCCATACAGTGTTGCTCTGTGAATATTTCTGTGAACTGTAAAACTACTAAAAAGCCTTTAAAAATGTTGTAGGCTTTTATTTTGAAGGAAAACAGTGTTACGTGGTCTGTGATCTTTTCTGTGATCTCTAAGGCTCATACTCACCTGCGAGAAACTTGGATGAGTCTCGCACTTCAACGCTGCTGTCGGCACTCAGGAGCGGAGCGTGCGGCTGCATGTATTCCTATGCTGCTGCATGCATTCCTATGCTGCTGCACGCACCGATCTGAGTGCTGGCAGCAGCGCCGAGTATTAACATACGAGACTCATCCGAGTTTCTCACAGGTGAGTATGAGCCCTAAATCGGAGAAAAAGTATAGAAACATGTTTCTACATTGAATTTGATTGTCAGCCATACATTGTTGCATTCTTTCTGTTACATTACAGTGGAGTAAACTCCAAAAAAACGCATTGACTGTTGCAGAATTTTTTTTCTTTTATTAAAAATAAACTTGGTTTCAAGAGACCTAGCAATTACAAAATGCCTAAGGCGTGCACTAAAGGACAGTGAAGTGTTGATGATGGTGCACGCAAATGCCGAGGACGTGGGACAGGTTAGGCTAGTATCAGCGTTCAGCAGGGCTGCGGATGGCAGCGTACTTCCTCCCTGAAACCCTGTCTACTCTCCGCCTACTTCTCCTTGCATCCTGCGGTGCCCTGCGTACCTATCTTTATCATTGGATACGCAGGGACGTACGCTGTTTGCGGATGCCTCCTCATGCGCCGTTTGGACACTGTGCCGAATGCAACATTTTGCATTTTGTTGCGGTTGGCGCAGGAAAAACGGAGGAAGTACGTTGCCAAAGAACCTTTAGATGCTATTTTGGTTGACTAATGCCCCCCCTTCCCCGTCTTTCAGCACTTTGTAAATTACATCTTTAGTCACCTGGTAGGTAGATTTGTGGTAATCTATCTTGATGACGTATTAATTTATTCACCTGACTTGAGTCACATCAGGTTCATGTGAGGCAGGTCTTACGTATAGCAATTCACCGAAATATGTACCAAATTCATACAAATTAACTCCTTTCTGACATATGACGTACTATCCCGTCGAGGTGGTATTGGCCCGTATGACCACCGACGGGATAGTACGTCATCACCGATAGAGCTGCGTTCACGAGGCCGCGTGTCCGATCGGGGCCGGGTGTCAGCTGACTATCGCAGCTGACATTCGTCACTATGTGCGGTCACGGACCGCTCCTGGCACATTAACCCCCAGAACACTGCGATCAAACAACAAGCGTTCCAGCGCCATAGGGAAGCATCGTGCAGGGAGGGGGCTCCCTGCGTGCTTCCCTGAGACCCTCGGAGCAACGTCTCCTGCAGTGATTGTCAGATCGCTGATCTGACACAGTGCACTGCAAAGCGTCAGATCAGCGGTCTGACACATATAGTCATGTTCCCCCCCCCCCGCCCCGGGCAATGTAAACAAGTAAAAAAATATATATTTACACGTGTAAAAAAATAAAATCCTAAATAAAGAAAAAAAATATATATATATCGTTCCAATAAGTACATTTCTTTGTCTAAATAAAAAAAAAAACAACAAAAGTACACGTATTTAGTATCGCCATGTCCGTAACGACCCGACCTATAAAACTGTCCCACTAGTTAACCCCTTCAGTGATCACTGTAAAAAAAAAACGAGGCAAAAAACAACGCTTTATTATCATACCGCCGAATAAAAAGTGGAATAACACACGATCAAAAAGAGGATATAAAAAACATGGTACCACTGAAACGGTCATCTTATCCCGCAAAAAACGAGCTGCCATACAGCATCATCAGCAAAAAAATAAAAAAGTTATAGTCCTCAGAATAAAGCGATGCAAAAATAATTATTTTTATATAAAATAGATTTTATCGTATAAAAGCGCCAAAACATAAAAAAATGTAAATGAGGTATCGCTGTAATCGTACTGACCCGAAGAATAAAACTGCTTTATCAATTTTATCAAATGTGGAACGGTATAAACGCCTTCCCCAAAAGAAATTCACAAATTGCTGGTTTTTGTTCCTTCTGCCTCACAAAAATCAGAATAAAAAGCAATCAAAAAAAGTCACATTCCCAAAAATGGTACCAATAAAAACGTTTCCAATATGGGGTCACTTGTGGGGGGTTTCTACTGTTTAGGTACATCAGGGGCTCTGCAAACGCAACGTGACGCCTGCAGACCAATTCATCTAAGTCTGCATTCCAAACGGCGCTCCTTCCCTTCCACGCTCTGCCATGCGCTTAAACAGTAGTTTTCTCACACATATGAAGTATCAGCATATTCAGGACAAATTGGACAACAACGTTTGGGGTCCAATTTGTCACGCATCTAGATAAGTTCCTTAGGGGGTCTACTTTCCAAAATGGTGTCACTTGTGGGGGGTTTCAATGTTTAGGCACATCAGGGGCTCTCCAAACACGACATGGCGTCCTATCTCAATTCCAGTCAATTTTGGATTGAAAAATCAAATGCGCTCCTTCCCTTCTGAGCTCTGCCATGCGCCCAAACAGCGGTTAACCCCCACATATGGGTATCAGCATACTCAGGACAAATTGCACAACAAATTTTGGGATCCAATTTCTTCTGATACCCTTGGGAAAATAAAAAATTGGGGGCGAAAAGATCATTTTTGTGAAAAAATACAATTTTTTATTTTTAAAGCTCTACATTATAAACTTCTGTGAAGCACTTGGTGGGTCAAAGTGCTCACCACACATCTAGATAAGTTCCTTAGGGGGCTGTACTGTGTGATCTTCCCACTTCTGCCACATGGGTAAGGAACAAAACCTTGGGCTTATTACTTGATGGATATGTTTCGCTAATGATATACTCTAAAATTAAGGACAAGTGATATGAGACATTTTACTACCAGGTCCGAGGGGGTTCTGTTTACCATTGTGACAAAACACTCTGGGATCGCCTTTGCTGGGGTCAAAGGACACGTGGTTTGTGCATTGAATCTGAGGCGTACAGCAGGTTTCTGAGCAGGCTGACCTCAGGTCAGATTTATTAACGTGAAAGCAACACAAAAAACAAAACATAAAAATAAATCCTAGCCTGTCCGGCACTAACTAAACAAATACGTTGCTATCTCAACAACTGGGGGGGCTTCTCCCACCCAGCTAACATCATACAGATCTTGAGCAGAGCTCTTCACTCACGTTTGTCTCACACAGGCAGGCAATCTGTGTGCCCCAGGCAGACACTGGAAACACCCAGGCTGGTCATCTTTTATTCCTGCAATCATTAACCCATTAGCACCCTGAAGATACTGAGTGGCCTAATTCACATAGGACAAACACCTGGACGAGATATACCTGCCTCCATCTACCACATCAGCATGAGTCTTACATATCCCCCCCCCTTGCTCAGACCACTCCGGTCGAGCAAGAACACTTTTGAAACAGTGCACTCGGGATAGGGCATCGGCGTTCCCCATCTGCACCCCAGGTCGGTGTTCCACCGTAAAAGAGTAAGCCTGCAGGGCAAGGAACCACCGGGTTACCCGACTATTACGGTCCTTGTGGAGGTGCATCCACTTGAGAGGGGCATGGTCGGTGACCAGCCTAAACTTCCTACCAGCCAGGTAATACTTGAGGGAGTCGAGAGCCCATTTAATGGCTAGGCACTCTTTTTCAACCACCGCATATCTCTGCTCATGTACATTCAGTTTCCGACTGAGATAGAGGACCGGGTGTTCGACTCCGTCCCTCACCTGGGAAAGTACAGCTCCGACACCAGTATCAGAGGCATCAGTTTGTACCACAAACTCGCTGCTGAAATCAGGAGTCACTAGTACGGGCTGAGAGCACAAAGCCCGTTTCAGGCTGTGGAAGGCCTCTTCAGCAGCTGAGGTCCATTTTACCATGACGGAACCCTTCCCCTTGGTAAGATCCGTCAAGGGAGTAGCCATGGCTGCAAAATTGGGTATGAACCGGCGATAATAGCCGGCAATCCCCAGGAAAGCCTGCACTTGTTTCTTGTTCACTGGTTGTGGCCAGCCCTGAATTGCCTGTATTTTGTCGATCTGGGGTTTAACCACTCCTCTGCCAATCACGTAGCCCAAGTATCGGGCTTCTTCAAGCCCGATGTGGCATTTCTTGGGGTTTGCCGTTAAACCTGCATCTTGCAGGTCATCAATCACCGCTTGTACCTTCTGGAGATGAGTTTCCCAGTCCATGCTGTAAATTACGATGTCATCCAGGTAGGCAGAAGCGTACTGTCTGTGAGGCCTCAAGACTCGATCCATCAATCTCTGGAATGTTGCGGGAGCTCCGTGAAGTCCAAACGGCATATAGACATACTGGAACAGACCTTCCGGTGTAGCAAATGCCGTCTTCTCTCTGGCCGCCTCGGCCAGAGGAATCTGCCAGTACCCCTTTGTTAAATCCAGGGTCGTAATGTATCGGGCTTTACCAAGCCGGTCGATCAACTCATCGACCCGGGGCATAGGGTACGCATCAAATTTAGAAACTGCATTCAGTTTCCTAAAGTCATTACAAAACCGGATGGAGCCATCCGGTTTAGGTATCAACACAATTGGACTGGACCAGGCGCTGTGTGACTCCTCAATGACTCCTAAGTCCAACATTGCCATCAAGAATAAAAACTGAAAATGTAGGCCCCTTAAAAAATAGTGAGGAAAGAATGGTTGTAGATGACGAGGAAAAAGCTAACATATTAAACACCTTCTTCTCCACGGTATTCACGGTGGAAAATGAAATGCTAGGTGAAATCCCAAGAAACAATGAAAACCCTATATTAAGGGTCACCAATCTAACCCAAGAAGAGGTGCGAAACCGGCTAAATAAGATTATAATAGATAAATCTCCGGGTCCGGATGGCATACACCCACGAGTACTAAGAGAACTAAGTAATGTAATAGATAAACCATTATTTCTTATTTTTAGGGACTCTATAGCGACAGGGTCTGTTCCGCAGGACTGGCGCATAGCAACTGTGGTGCCAATATTCAAAAAGGGCTCTAAAAGTGAACCTGGAAATTATAGGCCAGTAAGTCTAACCTCTATTGTTGGTAAAATATTTGAAGGGTTTCTGAGGGATGTTATTCTGGATTATCTCAATGAGAATAACTGTTTAACTCCATATCAGCATGGGTTTATGAGAAATCGCTCCTGTCAAACCAATCTAATCAGTTTTTATGAAGAGGTAAGCTATAGGCTGGACCACGGTGAGTCATTGGACGTGGTATATCTCGATTTTTCCAAAGCGTTTGATACCGTGCCGCACAAGAGGTTGGTACACAAAATGAGAATGCTTGGTCTGGGGGAAAATGTGTGTAAATGGGTTAGTAACTGGCTTAGTGATAGAAAGCAGAGGGTGGTTATAAATGGTATAGTCTCTAACTGGGTCGCTGTGACCAGTGGGGTACCGCAGGGGTCAGTATTGGGACCTGTTCTCTTCAACATATTCATTAATGATCTGGTAGAAGGTTTACACAGTAAAATATCGATATTTGCAGATGATACAAAACTATGTAAAGCAGTTAATACAAGAGAAGATAGTATTCTGCTACAGATGGATCTGGATAAGTTGGAAACTTGGGCTGAAAGGTGGCAGATGAGGTTTAACAATGATAAATGTAAGGTTATACACATGGGAAGAGGGAATCAATATCACCATTACACACTGAACGGGAAACCACTGGGTAAATCTGACAGGGAGAAGGACTTGGGGATCCTAGTTAATGATAAACTTACCTGGAGCAGCCAGTGCCAGGCAGCAGCTGCCAAGGCAAACAGGATCATGGGGTGCATTAAAAGAGGTCTGGATACACATGATGAGAGCATTATACTGCCTCTGTACAAATCCCTAGTTAGACCGCACATGGAGTACTGTGTCCAGTTTTGGGCACCGGTGCTCAGGAAGGATATAATGGAACTAGAGAGAGTACAAAAGAGGGCAACAAAATTAATAAAGGGGATGGGAGAACTACAATACCCAGATAGATTAGCGAAATTAGGATTATTTAGTTTAGAAAAAAGACGACTGAGGGGCGATCTAATAACCATGTATAAGTATATAAGGGGACAATACAAATATCTTGCTGAGGATCTGTTTATACCAAGGAAGGTGACGGGCACAAGGGGGCATTCTTTGCGTCTGGAGGAGAGAAGGCTTTTCCACCAACTTAGAAGAGGATTCTTTACTGTTAGGGCAGTGAGAATCTGGAATTGCTTGTCTGAGGAGGTGGTGATGGCGAACTCAGTCGAGGGGTTCAAGAGAGGCCTGGATGTCTTCCTGGAGCAGAACAATATTGTATCATACAATTATTAGGTTCTGTAGAAGGACGTAGATCTGGGGATTTATTATGATGGAATATAGGCTGAACTGGATGGACAAATGTCTTTTTTCGGCCTTACTAACTATGTTACTTCCCGGGAGACGGCTTCACGGCGGGCTTCCGGAATCCGGTAGGGCTTCACATGAACAGTGACGCCAGGCTCTGTGACAATCTCATGTTTCACCAACTTAGTCCGGCCAGGTTTTTCGGAGAAAAACTGTCGGTTCTGTAACAAAAATTGCTTAACCTCAGATTTTTGTCGTTCTGAGAGAGTCTCAGCAACCTGCACCTCTGGTATAGTAGGTGAACAAACCGGACGGGGCAGATCCACCGTTAGGGCAGAGCGGTCTTTCCAGGATTTTATCAGATTCACATGATAAATCTGTTCCGGTTTTCTCTTACCCGGCTGGTACACTTTATAGTTCACTTCACCAACTCTTTCTCGGACCTCAAATGGGCCCTGCCATTTCGCCAGGAATTTACTATCCACCGTAGGGATTAGGACCAACACCCTATCGCCGGGTGCAAATGTACGGACCTTAGCGCCTCTATCGCAACTTTGCCTCTGGGCTCCCTGGGCCTGTAACATATGGTCCCTAACAATGGGCATGACAGCGGCAATACGATCCTGCATTTGTGTTACATGGTCGATCACCGTTTTAAAGGGAGTGACTTGACCTTCCCAGGTTTCTTTTGCGACGTCCAGCAGTCCCCGGGGACGACGGGCGTACAACAGTTCGAAAGGCGAAAATCCTGTGGAAGACTGGGGAACTTCCCTAATGGCAAACAGCAAATAGGGTAACAAGTAATCCCAGTTCTTCCCATCTTTGTCTATCGCCTTCCGGAGCATCTGTTTTAAGGTTTTGTTGAAGCGCTCAACCAGGCCATCTGTTTGAGGGTGATAGACAGACGTACGCAACGGGTCTATTTGTAAGAGCCTGCAGAGCTCCTTCATTACCCTCGACATAAAGGGAGTCCCCTGGTCGGTGAGTATCTGTTTTGGAATTCCCACCCGACTAAACACTTGTACCAATTCCTTGGCGATCGTCTTGGTAGCTGTGTTACGCAAAGGGACGGCTTCCGGGTAACGAGTGGCATAGTCCACGATGACGAGGATATGTTGGTGCCCACGTGCGGATCGGGGAAGGGGCCCAACCAAATCCATCCCAATTCTCTCAAAAGGGACCCCGATGATAGGAAGGGGTACCAAAGGGCTACGGAACTGAGATTTAGGGGCCGCGATTTGGCACTCTGGACAGGACTCACAATAGTTACGCACATCACAATGTATTCCAGGCCACACAAAACAATGCAATATCCTTTCTGTGGTTTTCTGTACCCCCAGATGTCCCCCCATTATATGTCCGTGGGCCAAATCCAGTACCTTCCGCCGATAAGGTTTGGGTACCACTAACCGTTGCACTGTGTCTTCCCCTTTTTTTTCTACCTGGTAGAGTAAATCATTTTCAAGAACCATATATGGGTACGCTAGCCTAGTGTCAGGTTCTACGGGTACCCCATCTATCATTTTTACATTTTTCCTAGCCGGAGTCAGGGTAGGATCTTTCATTTGCTCGCTGTGGAAGTCATCCACCTGGACTCCCAAATCTGGCAGGCAGGGTGCCGGATGGCTGTCTGCCTCCGCCTCTCGCTGAAGTTCCTCAGTTTCCTCTGTTTCCCCCGCCATGACGGAGAAGGGGTACTGAAGGTTAGATTCACTAACCTCCCCAGCAACATCTTCCTGTGGGGTCTCCTCTAGGGACTCGGGACCTCCAGATGGCATGGGAGAAGATTCACGGGTACAGCTACCGTGAAGGAGCAACTGATTCTCCCACAACTGCCAGAAATAGGGAAAATCCCTGCCCAGGATTACATCATGTAACAATGCGGGAACGAGTCCCACTTTGTGCTGCACTGACCCATAGGGAGTAGAAATCCATATGACCGCTGTTAAGTACGAGCGGGTGTCACCATGCACACACGTCACAGAAAACTTGTCAGACGGACCAGACGGAAGTGCCACTAGACTAGCTTTCACCAGAGTCACCACACTTCCAGAGTCTAGTAATGCCACAACATTTTTCCCATCAACAGATAATTCACACAGGTGTTTCACTGTATCATTTTGACCCGCATTCACACTCACTAGCTGTGTAACCAAAGACATGCGTTTTCTAGAGTCTATAACGTCGCACTGCATGGGTTCAGCGGTAACAGGACAGTTCGCAGAAACATGACCCTTCTCATGGCAGCGGAAACACCTAACAGGTCCCCTACTGAGACCACCGTCGAATACTCTTGGTCTCGGAGTGCGAGCAGTCCCGGACTCCTCCCCCACAGTTTTAAGCGATTTTCCTTCACCCGTGGTCCCTGGAACAGTCTTACCGGTTCCACGAGGAGGAGGCACAGACCGGGGTTTGGCGGTGTCGTCGGGAAGTCCTTCTGCCACGGAATAACGCTCGACCAACTCCACAAGTTGATCCGCTGTCGTGGGATTTCCTTGGCTTACCCACCTTTTCAGCGCTGGGGGTAGTACTCTCAGGTACTTGTCCAGGACAACCCGCTGGATTATTTCGGGTATTGTCAGTACCTCGGGTTGCAGCCATTTCTTTGTCAAGTAGATCAGGTCGAACATCTGAGACCGCGCTGGTTTATCTTGCTGGTATGTCCACTGATGTACCCTCTGTGCACGGACAGCCGTCGTCACACCCAGCCGGGCCAGGATCTCAGCTTTCAGCTTCTCAAAGTCCTGAGCGACCTCCGGGTCCAAATCATGGTAAGCTTTTTGGGCCTCGCCGGAGAGAAACGGGGCAATCAAATCGGCCCATCGTGCCTTCGGCCACTTCTCTCTCAATGCCGTCCGCTCAAACGTTGTCAGGTATGCCTCGACGTCATCTTCTGCAGTCAGCTTTTGCCAGTATCGACTCACATGGATCATTCTGGACTCTGCTTCCGGGTCAGCGTCAGGCATGCTCACCAGGCGCTGCGCCACCTGTTGGAGAAGTTGGCGGTCTGCAACCGTCATGTCCAGTAACTCCTTCAGCTGTGCGGCCATCAAGCGATTAGCTTCGTGCTGTGCGGCAGTGGCCTGCTGCTGTACGGCAGTGGACTGTACTAAGGCTTTCACCACGTCTTCCATGCTGTCGCCTGTGCCACGGTATGCCCGCGTTCTCCACCACAATGTGACAAAACACTCTGGGATCGCCTTTGCTGGGGTCAAAGGACACGTGGTTTGTGCATTGAATCTGAGGCGTACAGCAGGTTTCTGAGCAGGCTGACCTCAGGTCAGATTTATTAACGTGAAAGCAACACAAAAAACAAAACATAAAAATAAATCCTAGCCTGTCCGGCACTAACTAAACAAATACGTTGCTATCTCAACAACTGGGGGGGCTTCTCCCACCCAGCTAACATCATACAGATCTTGAGCAGAGCTCTTCACTCACGTTTGTCTCACACAGGCAGGCAATCTGTGTGCCCCAGGCAGACACTGGAAACACCCAGGCTGGTCATCTTTTATTCCTGCAATCATTAACCCATTAGCACCCTGAAGATACTGAGTGGCCTAATTCACATAGGACAAACACCTGGGCGAGATATACCTGCCTCCATCTACCACACCAGCATGAGTCTTACACCATGTATATGGATTTATGCACATAGCACTTTATTATATATGTTTTGCAGTATGTGGTAGGTTACACAGGTCTGGTACCAGTTGTGTTCCCTTGCTGAGCATGGCATAAATTTAAATATTTTGATAGATTAAGTTACTGATTGTTAAACTGTACAAATAAAATTGATTATACTTTTACTATTTTGGACTTGTACTTTTTTTCTATGAATTAAATGTATTGTCAGTGGAGTGTATTGCTGGTGTGATTCCTCTATTTTTCAGTCCCTCCACATGGAGATGAACTGATGTTTGAGGTGTATTGGTTTCATTATGGGATATAATCATCACATCAAGTTCCTTAGAGGGTCTACTTTCCAAAATGGTGTCACTTGTCAAGGGTTTCAATGTTTAGGCACATCAGGGGCTTTCCAAACGCGACATGGCGTCCTATGTCAATTCCAGTCAATTTTGCATTGAAAGTCAAATGGCGCTCCTTCCCTTCTGAGCTCTGCCATGCACCCAAACAGTGGTTTACCCCCTGTAGGGGTTCCACTCACTCAGCTGCGACGGCTGACACTCAGGAGACATGTTCCTTTAAAGTTCACTGGGTTTATTACTTCATAAACCATGTGGCAAAACAACAGAAAACAAAATAGCCTTTGGTTCAGGCAAAGAAAAACAAGTGTCCAGTTCTTCCGGCTCAGTCCTGAAGCCGTAACACACTCAGGAGGGTTTCACCTCCACACATATCTGCTGTGTAAAGCATTAGTTAGTCTTAAATAGAGCTAACCACACCCAGTAACCCATCACATGATTAGCCATGTGGCCAGACATTACCACAGGTCCTGAAACACATATATTTACATGGTTATGTGCAAGACAGAAATACCCCTGGGCTACCATACAGTAACAAGGCACTTATGTGGCACATACCTCCCATCGACTACACACCCTTTAGCCATGCTACATACCTCCCCCCTCTGCCTAAAGCCGTGGGGCTTGGCACTTTCCCCCACTAAACAAGAGATTCTTGATAGGGCATCCGCATTACCATGCAGCTTTCCGGCCCTATGTTCCACATGGAAACTGAAGTCCTGCAGGGCTAAGAACCAACGGGTGACTCTGGCATTTCTCCCTTTCGTTTCCCTCATCCACCTAAGTGGGGCATGGTCAGATACCAGTCTAAATTTACGTCCCAGCAGATAGTACCGTAATGTGTCCACTGCCCATTTTATGGCCAAGCACTCCTTCTCAACGACTGAGTAGTTCTTTTCAGATGAGGACAGCTTCCTACTCAGATAGAGAACAGGATGCTCCTCCCCATGTAGTTCTTGGGAAAGGACTGCTCCCACCCCAACATCTGAGGCATCTGTCTGAAGAATAAACTCTTTCTTGAAGTTTGGGGCCATCAGAACGGGTTGCTTACACAAAGCGTTTTTCATTTCTTGGAAGGCTGACTCTGTTTCTTCGGACCACTTAACCATTACTGGTTTTGTCCCTTTTAGCAGGTCAGTCAGAGGCGCAGCCATCATGGCGAAGTTTGGGATGAACCTCCTGTAATATCCCACGATTCCCAGGAAGGCTTTAACTTGCTTCTTGGAAACTGGTTTTGGCCACGTTTGAATTGCCTCCACTTTACTGATTTGGGGTTTTATTTCTCCATGACCCACTATGTATCCAAGGTACTTAGCTTCTTCTTTACCCAAGGCACACTTCTTCGGGTTTATAGTAAATCCGGCCTCTCTTATAGCATCAAATACCGCTTGGACTTTCTCCAGATGACTCTCCCAGTCCGGGCTAAAGATGACGATATCATCTAGGTACGCAGCAGCGTAGGCCTTATGGGGTGCAAGGACTCTATCCATAGCCCTCTGGAAGGTCGCCGGAGCTCCCTGTAGGCCAAACGGCATCCGGGCATACTGGAAGCATCCATCAGGTGTCGAAAAGGCTGTCTTCTCCTTGGCTTCCTGTGCCATGGGGATCTGCCAATACCCCTTTGTCAAATCCAAGGTGGATATATATCTGGCGTGTCCAAGCCTTTCGATGAGCTCATCAATACGGGGCATGGGATAAGCGTCGAACTTGGAGACCTCATTCAACTTCCGATAGTCGTTGCAAAACCTCCACTCTCCATCAGGTTTTGGGACCAGGACAATTGGGCTCGACCAACTGCTCTTGGATTCCTCAATGACTCCAAGCCTCAACATACGCTCCACTTCCTTGGAGATAACTTCTCGACGAGCCTCAGGAATACGATAAGGTTTCACATTCACCCGCACATGTGGCTCTGTTAGGACCTCGTGCTCTATGACCTTCGTGTATCCTGGCAATTCTGAAAACAGGTCCCTGTTTTTCTGGAGTAACTCCCGGCACTGCTGTTTCTGGGTCTTTGATAGCGTCTCTGCTATAGTAACCGCTCCAACCTCACCTTCTGGGTTGCTTAACAATGACGGAGTTACTGTCGGCTCTCTATCTTGCCATGGCTTGATGAGGTTGACATGGTAAACTTGGAATGGTTTCCGTCTTCCTGGTTGGTGAATTTTATAATTTACCTCACCAAGTTTCTCGACAACCTCATATGGCCCTTGCCATTTGGCCAAGAACTTGCTTTCCACCGTTGGAACTAACACAAGAACTCGGTCTCCCGGATTGAACTGCCTCACTCTTGCAGACCGGTTGTAGACCCTGGCTTGAGCTTCTTGTGCTTGGAGAAGGTGTTCTTTCACGATAGGCATCACCTTTGCAATCCTCTGCTGCATCAGGGCCACATGCTCAATGACGCTTCTATGGGGCGTGACTTCGGCCTCCCAGGTTTCCTTGGCTATATCCAGGAGTCCTCGTGGATGTCGGCCATATAGAAGCTCAAACGGTGAGAACCCTGTGGAGGCCTGTGGAACTTCACGAATGGAAAACATCAGATAGGGTAAGAGACAATCCCAGTCTCTACTGTCTTTCTCTATAGCTTTTCTCAGCATGCTCTTTAGTGTCTTGTTAAACCTCTCAACAAGGCCATCTGACTGGGGATGGTACACTGAGGTCCTCAACTGGGAGATCTTCAGGGCTTTGCACAACTCCCTCATCACCTTGCTCATGAAAGGTGTACCCTGGTCAGTCAGGATCTCCTTTGGCAGACCTGTCCGGGAAAAGACATGGACCAACTCGCGGGCTATGCTTTTTGAGGAAGAATTTCTCAAGGGAATTGCCTCAGGATAGCGTGTGGCATAGTCCAGGATGACTAATATATACTGATGGCCCCGAGCTGATTTAACTAAGGGACCGACCAAGTCCATGGCAATTCTCTCGAACGGTACCTCAATAATGGGCAGTGGCACAAGGGGGTTCTGGAAATGAGGAGTGGGAGCAGTTAGCTGACATGTAGGGCAGGACCTGCAATAGTTCACTATTTCCCGGTGACACCCAGGCCAATAGAACCTCTGCACAACCCGTTCCTGCGTTTTTTCCACCCCCAGGTGTCCACCCAAGATGTGTGAATGGGCCATGTCCAACACTTTCCGTCTATACGGACCCGGCACTATCAACTGCTCTACCAACTCCTCCCTTATTTTCGTGACCCGGTACAACAACTCCCCCCTCAACAGAAAATGGGGAAATCTTGTGTCTGCCCCCGGCTCCTGTACCACCCCGTCAATAACTGTGACATTATTAAAGGCTTCCCTCAGAGTGGGGTCCCTATGTTGGGCAGTCCCAAAATTTTCACCGGTAACTTATAACTCCAAAATGTCAGATGTAGGGGATACTTCCTCCTCATCCCCAACCAGAACACAAAAAGGAAAGCTGTCTGCCTCTGGGTGTGGCGATACCCTTCCAGGGTTCACTGGTTCCCTGCCAGGGAGCTCAGAACCTTTTCCCCACAAATCCCAAAACAAACAGAAATCCCGGCCAATAATTATAGGGTGCAACAAGTCCTGAACTACGCCGACTATGTGGGACTCAGTGCCACATGCCGTTTCAATGTCCACCCTGGCCATAGGGTAGTCCTTTGCATCACCATGTATGCACCGCACTCCGACCTTCTTTCCTGGGAGCAGGTGGAGAGGAAAAGTGGCCCTCACCAGGGTCACTAGGCTCCCGAGTCTAACAGTGCCGTTACTGCTCGACCGTTCACCTTTACGGGACACGCTTGAGGTCCCTCGTTAGATGGAGAGTTCACACTACAGGCTGGATACGCATAGTATGAACAACGGCGTCCCATGCTGCAGTCCATCTGCTCAGTGGTTTGGGAACAACGGGCAGCTATATGTCCTGGCTTGTGGCACCTCCAACAAATAATATCACCCGTGGGGACCTTGGGCACCACCTCCCCCACCCTTTGTGACCTTGGACGCACCACCCCTTTTTGGGACTCAGCTGCCTTCTGGGACCCCCAGTACGGCATGGACTGCCTCCCGAAGGAGCCTTCCAACCCTTGGTATCTCTCAACCAGTCCGATCAGCTCGTCGGCATTCTGGGGATCACCCTGGGCAACCCAAGACTGTATAGGCCTTGGGAGGGAATGGACAAACCGATCCATCATCACCCGTTCTACCATCTGTGCAGGTGTAGATGACTCTGGCTGCAGCCATTTCTGGACTAGGTGCAACAGATCAAACATTTGGGAACGAGGTGGTTTGTCCCGGTGATAGCCCCAGGAGTGAACTCGCTGTGCCCTGACAGTCAGTGTCACCCCCAAACGTGCGAGAATCTCGGCTTTCAATTTGTGATACTCTTTGGCATCCTGCAAGGTCAAATCATAGTACGCCTTCTGGGGTTCTCCTGTCAGGTATGGCGCAAGTACCTCTGCCCACTGCTCTGGCGGAAGTTTTTCCCTCTCAGCGACCCTCTCAAACACCGTCAGGAAGGCCTCAACATCATCCCCGGGAGTCATTTTCTGCAATGCGCGTCTTACCGTCTTCCGGACGTGGGTGTCATCAGCCAAACCTGGGGTTGGGGCGCTCGCCTTGCCCTAGATGGCGGTTGCCAGAAGCTGCATCTGCTGCTGATGCTCCTGCTGGCTCTGCTGCATCTGCTGCCGTTGCTCCTGCTGGTTTTGCTGCATCTGCTGCCGTTGCTCCTGCTGGCTCTGTTGTATTTGCTGCATCAACAGCCTGTTGGTCTCTTGCTGCCTTTGCTCCTGCTGGACCAAGTGTTTCAGAAAGTCCTCCATTTTCTCCGGCAATGCTTGCTGGCTTGCAACAGCCTTGACCCAGGACATTCAAAAATAAACTCACGTCTCCGCTGGGAACGCTGCCCGCATTCTCCACCAATTGTAGGGGTTCCACTCACTCAGCTGCGACGGCTGACACTCAGGAGACGTGTTCCTGTAAAGTTCACTGGGTTTATTACTTCATAAACCATGTGGCAAAACAACAGAAAACAAAATAGCCTTTGGTTCAGGCAAAGAAAAACAAGTGTCCAGTTCTTCCGGCTCAGTCCTGAAGCCGTAACACACTCAGGAGGGTTTCACCTCCACACATATCTGCTGTGTAAAGCATTAGCCAGTCTTAAATAGAGCTAACCACACCCAGTAACCCATCACATGATTAGCCATGTGGTCAGACATTACCACAGGTCCTGAAACACATATATTTACATGGTTATGTGCAAGACAGAAATACCCCTGGGCTACCATACAGTAACAAGGCACTTATGTGGCACATACCTCCCATCGACTACACACCCTTTAGCCATGCTACACCCCACATATGGGGTATCAGCATACTCAGAACAAATTGTACAACAACTTTTGGGGTCCATTTTCTCCTGTTACCCTTGGTAAAGTAAAACAAATTGGAGCTGAAGTAAATTTTGTGTGAAAAAAAGTTAAATGTTCATTTTTATTTAAACATTCCAAAAATTCCTGTGAAACACCTGAACGGTTAATAAACTTCTAGACTGTGGTTTTAAGCACCTTGAGGGGTGCAGTTTTTAGAATGGTGTCACACTTGGGTATTTTCTATCATATAGACTCCTCAAAGTGACTTCAAATGTGAGGTGGTCCCAAAAAAAAAAACGGTGTTGTAAAAATGAGAAATTGCTGGTCAACTTTTAACCCTTATAACTCCCTAACAAAAAAAAATGTGGTTCCAAAATTGTGCTGATGTAACGTAGACATGTGGGAAATGTTATTTATTAAGTGACTCTCTGATTTAAGGGCATAAAAATTCAAAGTTGGAAAATTGCGAAATTTTCAAAATTTTCACCAAATTTCAGTTTTTTTCACAAATAAACGCAGGTAATATCAAAGAAATTTTACCACTATCATGAAGCACAATTTGTCACGAGAAAACATTGTCAAAATCACTGGAATCCATTGAAGCATTCAAGAGTTATAACCTCCTAAAGGGACAGTGGTCAGAATTGTAAAAATTGGCCCGGTCATTAACATGCAAACCACCCTTGGGGGTAAAGGGGTTAATCGAATAAAATGTAACATTTAATAATATTGTACTAAAAAGATAACCAATATTTTCAGAAAAACATTAACCATTAATGACTCACAAAAAGGTTTGAGCAGGGCGGACACCAGCTACATGACTCTCGTTGATGGGCGCCATCCTCATGCTATCTATGGCCCTCTCTTGTTGACACGATAAGATAAGTTCTTGTACATATTTCAGTGAATTGTTAATTTTGATGGTACCTTATTATCCTATGTATGGTGACAGGCCTTACATATACTCAGAGGCAATAAATTATTTCTCAAACCAGAGAAATGTATGTTCTCAGTTGAGGAGATGCCGTTTCTAGGCTATATTTTATCAACCGGTTTTCACATGGATCTGGGGAAAGTCTGAGCGGTACTAGATTGGTATCGCCCTGAGGATTTGAAGGCATTACAAAGGTTTTTGGATTTTGCCAACTACTACCATAAGTTCATCAAAAACCAGGAAAGGGACAGACTTTTCTAAATTGTCCAGTTTGGACAAGGAGGTATTTGATACTCTGAAGCAGTGTTTTGCATCTGTGCCGATTCCCATACAGCCTGACGTTTCTCAGCCCTTTATTGGAGAGGTTGAAGCGTCTCAAGTGGGGGTGGGGGTTGTAATGTCACACGGTGCGTCTCCTGGTAAATGGTGTCCATGTGCATATTTTTCTAAAAAAAATGTCATCCGCAGAGAAAAACTATGACATTGGTAGCAAGGAACTCTTGGCGATCAAGTGGTCATTTTCTGGAGGGGGAGTTCATCTGATTATTGTAATCATGGATCATAAGAATCTTGCATATCTAGAGTTTGCGAAAAGTTTAATGCCTCGACAGGCAAGATGGGCGTTGTTCTTCACCAGGTTTAACTTTTTTGTTACATATAGGCCGGGTAACAAGAATATTATGTCTGATGCCTTATTTCATTGTTTTCCTGGGGTGGAGATAATTATGAATCTGATCTTATACTACAAAAAGGGGTGGTTATTGCGTCTATATGCTCCGATCATGAGAAAGAGGTTGTGAAGGCTCAGGGGGAGCTGCCTGTCCATTAGGTAAACTGTTTGTATCTGTGAATCTCCATCGGAGAGTTCATATCAAGCGTCATGATTCTTTCTTGGCCGGACATCCCGGTAATAAAGCCACCACAGATCTAGTAGCGTTTTTGGTGGTCATGGATGTATCAGGATGTTCGGGAGTATGTAGCCGCCTGCAGTGTATGTGCACGTTCTAAGAGCTCTCATACTCTTCCATCTTGGTCTATCCAACCATAGGCGATTCCCTGTAGACTTTGGATTAATTCATAGGTCAATTTTATCACTGATTTACCTGTGTCAGTAGGTAATACTGTAATTTTGGTGGTGGTGGACAGATTCAGTAAAATGTCACATTTCAATGTCAATGATCTACTTGATTTACATAATGCAAAGACCTTGGTGCAAATTTTCATCACAGAGGTCTTAAAATTACATTGGATCCCTACCGATATTGTTTGTCATCAGGGGGGAGGGGGGAGGTGCAGTTTATTTCTATATTTTGGAGGGCGTTTTGTACTTGTTTGGGGATCCATCTGTCGTTCTCTTCAGCATTTCACCCACAGTTTAATGGGCAAACTGAACGGGTTAACAAAAATCTTTAGACTGATCCTAGGTGTTTTGTGTCTGAGAATCAGGAGGATTGGTTACCTACTAACCTCTAGCTGAATTTCTGTAAATAATCGCTGCCATGAGTCTATGGATAAGTCCATGTTCTTCGGGGCATTCGGGTTTCATCCTCAGTTCAGCTCATTTAATAAGAATCGTTCCTCAAGAATACCTGAAGAACTGTTTTCATCATCAATTACATGTGTATGGCAAGGGGTTCTTGATAATTTGAGGAAGATAGGGTCCAAATATGAGTGTGGCTAATAGGAAAGGATTGGTGGGTCCGGATCTGTGTGTTGGTGACTTGGTGTGGTTGTAATCAAGGAATATTAAGTTGAAGGTTCTCTCTTGGAAACTGGGTCCAAGGTTCATGGTCCTTATAAGATCATGACCGTCGTCATTCCTGCATTATTCCACCTTGCTTTGCCGTTACAGCCTCTGTACCATCACCGCTACCACCATCTCCGGTCATTGTGGATCAAAATTTAGAATTTCAAATAGCTAAGATTGTTGATTCTTGCTTAGTTCGTCGGTCACTTCAGTATCTGGTACACTGGAAGGGTTACTTTCCTGAAGAGAGGATGTGGGTACCAGCATATGACGTCCATGCGGTCTTTTTACGTGGTACACCCAGATTGGCACACCCTGATAAACCTGGCAATGAGGTTCCTTGTAGAAGGGTTTACTGTGATAGAGAGGAGCCAGAAGATTGCAGGGTCTGATTTCTCCTACTCCTGCCCTGATTAGAAGCACTTCACCTTCATATTAAACGATGCAGGTTTCTTTTAGCAGTGCAGAGGTTAATATGCACATTAAGGCTCTCAGCTGTTCACTGTTTCCCATCTCCTAAATGATCTGGACCCTGGCAAGCACTTATTGTCAGAGATAGCTTATGCTGCATGACTGGAGTTGGTGGTTGTGGTTGGAGAATGCGTATGGTGGATTTATTGTTGGCATATGCAACAGATTGGGACTTATTATAAGTGAAAGGAGGACTTTATACTAACCAGACAGCAGATGGCGATAGTGTGTAAAGTAATATACTTGCTGTAATGTGGGGAGGGAAGCTCTCAGTGGTTGGTTGTTTTCTTACTTTCGGTTTTGCTTTTCTTCATGAATGTGTTGTCTTCAGTGCACGGACTGTGTGACACTGAATTGTATCTCATGTTTATCCAGTATGAAGTAAATACTGTTTACTCAAGATATCTTGCTGATTGAAGCTCTCCTAAGTACAGCGGTGACTGCAAGAAGACGCACTCTGCAACAGGTTATGGGCCCAGGCATCCCAGATCACCCCAGATAACCCCAGATAACCCCAGGCATCCCAGATAACTCCAGGCACCCCAGACACTACAGGTCTGCACTACAAGCTCAGGCAGAAGGATCCTGCTTTATAGCCCAGATAACGGAGCACACAGATAAGCTCTGTAAACAGAAGGAACTAAATCCAGATACAGAGTGACAGAGGAATTCAGCATCCCAGGAGCTGGATATAATTGCAGAGAATTCACAGGACATACAGGAGAATATCTTCAGTACAACTCTCTAAACAAGTAAGACTATATAAAGATGATGAGTAACACAGAACTGAAATTTACAGTAGCTAAACTGAATAGTGAAAATTATCAGTTATGGAAATTCAAAGTAGAGATGTTGTTATCTAAGGATGATCTATGGGAAGTAATTGTTACAGCAACACCAGATCAAGATAATCAGACATGGGATAAGAAGGATATACAAGCGAGAGCCACCATTAGCTTATTAGTGGATGATGCTCAATTAATACATATAAGAAATGAAGAAACAGCTAAGGGAATGTGGGAAGCATTAAGAAAACTGTATGAAAGACCTAGCTTGAATCACAAGTTGTTTTTATTAAGAAAGCTGTACAGTATGAGATTGAGTGCAAATGACAATATGCAGAAGCACATATTCTCAATGATGGAAGTGATATCACAGCTAAGATCTATTGGTGAAGATATTAAAGAAAGTCATGTAGCAGCTATATTGTTGTGCAGTTTACCAGATTCGTATACAGCCTTGATAAATGCCCTTGAGACGAGACCAGAAACTGACATTACATTAGATTTTGTGAAAACAAGACTAATAGATGAATATCAGAGAAGAAAAGAACAAAGAAATTATTCTTCTACTGAAAAGGACAGTGAAAACGCTCTTAAAGATACAGAATTCCAAAAACCCTATAATAAAGAGACGAGAGAATGCTTCAGATGTAAGAAAAAAGGTCATTTAAAGAAAGACTGTACCATATGGAAAGCAGAACAACAAAAATTACAACATAAAAAGCATACAGAGAAAGTAAAAACACAATTTCCGATTCATGTGAGAATAATTGGAATGGCACATTTAAAGTAACAGACAAGAAATCATCACTTGGTTGGTTTATTGATTCAGGAGCAACGAGTCATATGACAAGTGACAAAAATTTCTTTACTGATCTTGATTTAGATAAGAAAGAAGCCATTTATCTCACAGATGGAAGCAAAATAACCGCAGAAGGTATCGGACAAGGTATGCTAAATTGTTCAAACAAGTTCGGATAAGATTCAAAGATACTTGTACAAGATGTGTTGTATGTTCCAAAATTGGAAGGCGGATTATTATCTGTGAAACGTTTAACAGCAAAAGGACTTACAGTGAAATTCAAAGACAATGAGTGTGCAATTATTGCAGGAAACAAGGTGATAACCAAAGTCAAGGCAGATGAACAATTATATCATTTTGACACACCAAAGGAACAGATGAAGGTATGTACACATGATCACAAAAACTGTATTCACATGTGGCATAGACGTCTAGGACATAGACACCCTGACAGTATAAGGGAACTACAGAGAAAAGAATTGACAAAAGATTTAAAGATATCAGATTGCTCAATTACCATAAGATGTGATTGTTGTATAAAATCCAAAGCCACAAGGATATCTATTCCAAAAGAATGTGAGATGAAAAGCGAAAGACCACTTGATTTGGTGCATACTGACGTATGTGGACCCATGAAAGTGACTACATCAGGAGGCAATAGATACATGTTGACTTTTATAGACAATTACTCAAGATACACAATCACATACTTAATTAAAAACAAAAGTGAAGTTTTTGATAAACTTGTAGACTATGTAACAAGATCAAGTAACAAATTTCAAAGGAAGCCAATTGTCATCGGAAGTGATAATGGAGGTGAATTTACAAGTCACAGAATAGAAGACTACTTAAGACAAAATGGGATAGAACACCAAAAAACGGTTCCATACACACCTGAACAAAATGGAGTAGCAGAAAGGAAAAACAGAACTCTAACAGAGATGATAAGATGTATGCTGACTGATTCCAAACTACCAGAGAAATATTGGGGTGAGGCAGCAATGACAGCTACTTATCTACAGAACAGACTTTTTTCCAGAAAACTGACGAAAACGCCATACGAACTGTGGCAAGGTAAGAAACCAAGTGTCAATCATTTAAAAGTTTTTGGATGTAAAGTTTTCATATTCATTCCAACAGAAAAACGTTCCAAACTTCAAAACAGATCCATGGAAGGAATATTTGTTGGATATAGTGAAAATTGCAAAGGATACAGAATCCTAGATCCCAAAACAGACAGAGTTACGGTGAGTAACAGTGTGACATTCATTGAAGATTTGAATGAAGATATTATGATTTCAGTTGAAACTAAAAATGAGAAAACCAATAATGACACAACTGAAGAAATATCTGATGAGAAAGAAGTAGAAGTTAATGAAGAACAAAATACTGAAAGTGAAGAATCACAACTACAAACAGACACAGAACCAAGACGTTCAATGAGAGAGAACAAAGGAAAACCACCAAAATGTCTCTCATACAAGACAAGCACAAGAAAAATCTATGAGCCTACTTCTTGGGAAGAAATATTAACGGAGAACAAAGGAGCATTCGAAATACCAAATTAAAAATATACAAAATTTTATTGAATACAAAAAAACACATACAACCATATACTTAAAATAAGGACACTAAAAGGGCCACCCCTAACACCCGTAGCGGTCATGAAGAGTATCACACATATATAATACAAAAATGAGTGTGACACAAAAGTGTTACATAGTGATAACCACGGCCATACATAGCCCCATGAGGTAATGGAGCTACAAACGTCACCACAATCTCTCTATAGTCCCCAGTATGGACCTATATGAGGCTATTTCACAAGGTGATATACCACTAAAGGTACACAGTCCAAGACACGCTGTAAGAGACTAGTCAGATTGCCAGTGTCATAGAAACATATAGCGTAATAGACGCAGTAACCACAGTCTCCCAAAGCTCCTCTTACCCAGGTGAAGGGATGGATCTAGTTAGGCAGCACCCCCGACGTACGTTTCGCTTTGGCGTTCTATAGCTTTTTCAAGGGGAAGTGTCCATGTTCCACCACGGAATCCTTATATCCAGTACTTCCGGTCACATGAAGGATCATGTGACCCGGAAGTCAGCAGGGTTGCTAATGTGCGGCGCATGCGTCCATGGCCCCCGACGCCGCAACCACCCCGCCCAGCCAGGCTACCGAGCCAGATGACTGGAGGCACGGCAATTACCATAGCACCCAGTCACCGGCCAGGGACGCCAAACGGCCGGACCGAGGAGGGGCGGGGCCGGGAGCAAACGGACGCATGCGCACAGCGAACCCAGAACCGCACCAGAGCATAGAACTACTATAAGATGTGTATACAAGAACCACAATAAGATGGTAAAATTAAAACACCACTCGTAATGAAAAAATGACGCTATGATAACAAGTGTCATATGTCACAATCCAGTATAAGATGTACATAGAGAGATCATATGGAGAATGTATATTGGGTCCTTCAGATCTTTCAGCATGCCACTCTGCGGTCCAGTTTTCAAAGGATACCAGGAGTACTGTATAACAGACTATAATAAACACAAAAAACAAGTAATTAATTAAAACCAAAATAAAAAAGGTGAAACAGACACCTTACAACAGAGGGGAGAAAACAAGATCTTAATAGGGCTACAGAAACGGGGCAAAATTGAGAGCTTCATTGAGGCCCCCGGGTCTCACAGTGCCCAGGGTCACGATCCACCTCAGTTCACGTTGGGCGAGGAGTTGTTTGATGTTACCCCCCCGTATGCCCGTATGGACAAGGTCAATCCCCCTTACCATGAATTGGCTGGGGTCACAATCATGGTACTTCCTAAAATGCTTCGGTATGGTCTTCAATTGGGAAACATCCTCCACCGTGCTGGCCGCGCCAATGTCCCGCACATGCTCCCTCACCCTTACTCTTAATTCGCGTGATGTTAACCCTATATAGATAAGGTGGCAACTGCAAGTAGCATAATAGATCACGTTTCTGCTACTGCAAGATATATAATGTCTTATGTCAAAATCTCTTTTGCCGTCCGCCGAGGAGAATGAGGAGCTGCGCAGGACATTGGCGCAGGCAACACAGTGTCCACAGGTGTAGCACCCCACGGTGCGACGCACTGAACCAAAGAGGGGAGTGGTAGGTGCCACATAATGGCTCTTGACCAAAAGATCTTTTAAACTCCTAGCCCTCCTAGGAGTCATCAGGGGACGGTCGGACAGGAAGGAGCTCAACGAGGGCTCAGTACTTAAAATCCGCCAATGCTTACTCAAAATGGTACGTATACTGTCCCATTCGTGATTGAATTCAGATATAAATCGTATTGACTCATCCGTCTTTGTATCCTTTTTAGAATATAACAACCGATTACGTGAGGTATTCTTGGCCCTGTTATACCCGTATCTCACACACCGATGGCTATATCCACGTTGTTTGAAGCGTTCTCTCAAATCACTTGCCTGCTGTTCAAAGGTATGATCATTCGAGCAGATCCGCCTGACCCGGAGAAACTGTCCGACCGGGACGGCCCTAACTGTGGCTTGACTGTGCCCAGAGGTGGCATGCACCAAGGCATTAACAGCCGTACTTTTACGAAAAACCTGTGTCTCTATAAGCTGATTGTCCCCTACCCTTAGGAATATATCCAGAAAGTCAATTTCACGGGGGTCAGACTTGTAGGTTAATCTAATGTTGAAGTGGTTAGAATTGAGCACAGTCATAAAATCCTCGAGCTGCTGTTCCGTTCCACGCCATAAAAATAAAACATCATCTATGTAGCGCCACCAGCACAGCACATGGTCGGCGGCCCCTCCCCCTGCACCACCAAACACCAACCTCTCCCAAAAACCCAAGAAGAGGTTGGCGTAGGCCGGCGCACAGGCCGCCCCCATGGCTGCGCCACGCTTCTGATGATAAAAACAGTCCTTGAAAGTAAAAAAATTATGCGTCAGAACAAATTCCAGCAGCTCGAGGATAAGCTCACATAATGGGCCGTCCAGGTCGGAGGCCTCCAGGAAAAAGCGGACCGCCCGCAGCCCATCGGTGTGATCAATACAGGTATACAGGGCCTCCACGTCTGCTGTAACCAATAGGACATCACGGTCCACAGAGACTCCGTCAACCCTCGTCAAGACGTCCGTCGTGTCCTTCACAAATGATGGCAATGTTTCCACCAGTTTTTTCAAATAAAAATCAACAAATTTACATATTGGATCACATAAACCTTGCATACCTGACACGATAGGACGTCCCGGAGGGCTGACTCGGTCTTTGTGGACTTTCGGAAGAAGATAAAACGTTGGTACTTTAGGGAACTTAACCGTCAGACCATCTAAAACTTTCTTATTGATTGTTCCCAACTCGAATGCCCTATAAAGAATTTTCTGTAACTGCACCGAGAAGGAGGCAACCGGATTATGGGTGAGCCTGGAATAAACACTGTTATTACGCAATTGCTTAAAGGCTTCCTTTTCATACATCACCACCGGCCAAACCACGATGTTTCCCCCCTTGTCTGCGGCCTTAAATACCACGTCATTGAGGGACTGAAGTTGTTTGATGGCCTCCCTCTCCTTCCGTGTTAAATTGTCGAAACGTCTCCTCGTGGAGAGTTCCTTGAAATCTTCGGTTACTAATTTAGTAAACACCTCCACCGCAGGGCACAGAGACAAAGGGGGAAACCTCGTGGACTTGGGAAGTATTGCCGGTGGAAACTCACCTCTTTCTGGAGCAGACTGCTCCTCCAGTAGCTCCTCCAAAATTCGGAGGGCCTCCCCCTCAGTGCAGTCCAGGACGTCCGATTCATGTCCACCTCTCGAGTGTAATTTTTTAAGAATCAACTTGCGTGAAAACAAGTGTAAGTCTTTTAGGGCTGTAAAAAAATTAAAGCCATTAGTTGGTGCAAATGATAAGCCTTTACCCAATACACTTAATTGACTCTCAGAGAGGACATGGTCAGACAGATTGATTACCTGGAGCCCCCCCTGATGACTCCGACCGTCCGACTGTTTATTCATCGGGCCCCTTTTAACATTTTGTCTTGTTATCATTTTAGTACTTGTTTGGGGGTCCTCTTTATCCCTCTCCTGGGCCCCCTTTCTTGCTACATGCCTATCATCAATGGATATAGAGGATTTATGAGATGTGGATCGGGATCTTGACCTTGACTCATTTCTGTAGTAAGGACGAGACCGTTCATTCCCACTTCTCCATTTATACATCTTATTAGTTTGCTTGTCATTGATGTCTCGTTGAAACTTCTTAGATTTGATTTGCTGAATATCCTCTACCCATTTCAGGACCTCAGCCTCCACTTCATTATTAAATTTACTCAGGGCTTCACTGGACATTTCCTTTTTTATTGTAGTCTGTAGAGTGTCAATCTCACTCTCAATTTCTCTAATGGAGACAGAATTCATCTCCTTAAGGATCTCCATGAAACCCATAGAACATTGGCTGGCGCATTTTTCCCATCTTTCCCTAATATTGATGTCTTCCACCGGGAAAGAGGGGAACACTTGCACCCGGAGGCCCCTCGGGATTAATCCTTTTTGTAAATATCTGTCAAGAAAGGCGTGATTCCACCAAATCTTTGTTCTTTTTCTTAATAGGTCTTTAAACTTCAATACCGTATCCTGTAGCCCAATATTAATCCCCTCCGAGCCCAACTCATTAGTGTCCTTAAAAACATCATTTAGCTGTGTGAGCCAAGCACCGTCGCGGGCCCGAAAATCCATTTTAGTAGTGCTGGGACCTGCTGTGAGAAGCACAGAAATACATATCAGTACATATAAACCCAGGCTCATAGTACACCGTGTCCAAGAACCATGTCCTGGACACTATCAAATCCAGCTCCAAAAGGCACTAGTCAATTAACGGAGAACAAAGGAGCATTCGAAATACCAAATTAAAAATATACAAAATTTTATTGAATACAAAAAAACACATACAACCATATACTTAAAATAAGGACACTAAAAGGGCCACCCCTAACACCCGTAGCGGTCATGAAGAGTATCACACATATATAATACAAAAATGAGTGTGACACAAAAGTGTTACATAGTGATAACCACGGCCATACATAGCCCCATGAGGTAATGGAGCTACAAACGTCACCACAATCTCTCTATAGTCCCCAGTATGGACCTATATGAGGCTATTTCACAAGGTGATATACCACTAAAGGTACACAGTCCAAGACACGCTGTAAGAGACTAGTCAGATTGCCAGTGTCATAGAAACATATAGCGTAATAGACGCAGTAACCACAGTCTCCCAAAGCTCCTCTTACCCAGGTGAAGGGATGGATCTAGTTAGGCAGCACCCCCGACGTACGTTTCGCTTTGGCGTTCTATAGCTTTTTCAAGGGGAAGTGTCCATGTTCCACCACGGAATCCTTATATCCAGTACTTCCGGTCACATGAAGGATCATGTGACCCGGAAGTCAGCAGGGTTGCTAATGTGCGGCGCATGCGTCCATGGCCCCCGACGCCGCAACCACCCCGCCCAGCCAGGCTACCGAGCCAGATGACTGGAGGCACGGCAATTACCATAGCACCCAGTCACCGGCCAGGGACGCCAAACGGCCGGACCGAGGAGGGGCGGGGCCGGGAGCAAACGGACGCATGCGCACAGCGAACCCAGAACCGCACCAGAGCATAGAACTACTATAAGATGTGTATACAAGAACCACAATAAGATGGTAAAATTAAAACACCACTCGTAATGAAAAAATGACGCTATGATAACAAGTGTCATATGTCACAATCCAGTATAAGATGTACATAGAGAGATCATATGGAGAATGTATATTGGGTCCTTCAGATCTTTCAGCATGCCACTCTGCGGTCCAGTTTTCAAAGGATACCAGGAGTACTGTATAACAGACTATAATAAACACAAAAAACAAGTAATTAATTAAAACCAAAATAAAAAAGGTGAAACAGACACCTTACAACAGAGGGGAGAAAACAAGATCTTAATAGGGCTACAGAAACGGGGCAAAATTGAGAGCTTCATTGAGGCCCCCGGGTCTCACAGTGCCCAGGGTCACGATCCACCTCAGTTCACGTTGGGCGAGGAGTTGTTTGATGTTACCCCCCCGTATGCCCGTATGGACAAGGTCAATCCCCCTTACCATGAATTGGCTGGGGTCACAATCATGGTACTTCCTAAAATGCTTCGGTATGGTCTTCAATTGGGAAACATCCTCCACCGTGCTGGCCGCGCCAATGTCCCGCACATGCTCCCTCACCCTTACTCTTAATTCGCGTGATGTTAACCCTATATAGATAAGGTGGCAACTGCAAGTAGCATAATAGATCACGTTTCTGCTACTGCAAGATATATAATGTCTTATGTCAAAATCTCTTTTGCCGTCCGCCGAGGAGAATGAGGAGCTGCGCAGGACATTGGCGCAGGCAACACAGTGTCCACAGGTGTAGCACCCCACGGTGCGACGCACTGAACCAAAGAGGGGAGTGGTAGGTGCCACATAATGGCTCTTGACCAAAAGATCTTTTAAACTCCTAGCCCTCCTAGGAGTCATCAGGGGACGGTCGGACAGGAAGGAGCTCAACGAGGGCTCAGTACTTAAAATCCGCCAATGCTTACTCAAAATGGTACGTATACTGTCCCATTCGTGATTGAATTCAGATATAAATCGTATTGACTCATCCGTCTTTGTATCCTTTTTAGAATATAACAACCGATTACGTGAGGTATTCTTGGCCCTGTTATACCCGTATCTCACACACCGATGGCTATATCCACGTTGTTTGAAGCGTTCTCTCAAATCACTTGCCTGCTGTTCAAAGGTATGATCATTCGAGCAGATCCGCCTGACCCGGAGAAACTGTCCGACCGGGACGGCCCTAACTGTGGCTTGACTGTGCCCAGAGGTGGCATGCACCAAGGCATTAACAGCCGTACTTTTACGAAAAACCTGTGTCTCTATAAGCTGATTGTCCCCTACCCTCAGGAATATATCCAGAAAGTCAATTTCACGGGGGTCAGACTTGTAGGTTAATCTAATGTTGAAGTGGTTAGAATTGAGCACAGTCATAAAATCCTCGAGCTGCTGTTCCGTTCCACGCCATAAAAATAAAACATCATCTATGTAGCGCCACCAGCACAGCACATGGTCGGCGGCCCCTCCCCCTGCACCACCAAACACCAACCTCTCCCAAAAACCCAAGAAGAGGTTGGCGTAGGCCGGCGCACAGGCCGCCCCCATGGCTGCGCCACGCTTCTGATGATAAAAACAGTCCTTGAAAGTAAAAAAAATTCTCGGCGGACGGCAAAAGAGATTTTGACATAAGACATTATATATCTTGCAGTAGCAGAAACGTGATCTATTATGCTACTTGCAGTTGCCACCTTATCTATATAGGGTTAACATCACGCGAATTAAGAGTAAGGGTGAGGGAGCATGTGCGGGACATTGGCGCGGCCAGCACGGTGGAGGATGTTTCCCAATTGAAGACCATACCGAAGCATTTTAGGAAGTACCATGATTGTGACCCCAGCCAATTCATGGTAAGGGGGATTGACCTTGTCCATACGGGCATACGGGGGGGTAACATCAAACAACTCCTCGCCCAACGTGAACTGAGGTGGATCGTGACCCTGGGCACTGTGAGACCCGGGGGCCTCAATGAAGCTCTCAATTTTGCCCCGTTTCTGTAGCCCTATTAAGATCTTGTTTTCTCCCCTCTGTTGTAAGGTGTCTGTTTCACCTTTTTTATTTTGGTTTTAATTAATTACTTGTTTTTTGTGTTTATTATAGTCTGTTATACAGTACTCCTGGTATCCTTTGAAAACTGGACCGCAGAGTGGCATGCTGAAAGATCTGAAGGACCCAATATACATTCTCCATATGATCTCTCTATGTACATCTTATACTGGATTGTGACATATGACACTTGTTATCATAGCGTCATTTTTTCATTACGAGTGGTGTTTTAATTTTACCATCTTATTGTGGTTCTTGTATACACATCTTATAGTAGTTCTATGCTCTGGTGCGGTTCTGGGTTCGCTGTGCGCATGCGTCCGTTTGCTCCCGGCCCCGCCCCTCCTCGGTCCGGCCGTTTGGCGTCCCTGGCCGGTGACTGGGTGCTATGGTAATTGCCGTGCCTCCAGTCATCTGGCTCGGTAGCCTGGCTGGGCGGGGTGGTTGCGGCGTCGGGGGCCATGGACGCATGCGCCGCACATTAGCAACCCTGCTGACTTCCGGGTCACATGATCCTTCATGTGACCGGAAGTACTGGATATAAGGATTCCGTGGTGGAACATGGACACTTCCCCTTGAAAAAGCTATAGAACGCCAAAGCGAAACGTACGTCGGGGGTGCTGCCTAACTAGATCCATCCCTTCACCTGGGTAAGAGGAGCTTTGGGAGACTGTGGTTACTGCGTCTATTACGCTATATGTTTCTATGACACTGGCAATCTGACTAGTCTCTTACAGCGTGTCTTGGACTGTGTACCTTTAGTGGTATATCACCTTGTGAAATAGCCTCATATAGGTCCATACTGGGGACTATAGAGAGATTGTGGTGACGTTTGTAGCTCCATTACCTCATGGGGCTATGTATGGCCGTGGTTATCACTATGTAACACTTTTGTGTCACACTCATTTTTGTATTATATATGTGTGATACTCTTCATGACCGCTACGGGTGTTAGGGGTGGCCCTTTTAGTGTCCTTATTTTAAGTATATGGTTGTATGTGTTTTTTTGTATTCAATAAAATTTTGTATATTTTTAATTTGGTATTTCGAATGCTCCTTTGTTCTCCGTTAATTGACTAGTGCCTTTTGGAGCTGGATTTGATAGTGTCCAGGACATGGTTCTTGGACACGGTGTACTATGAGCCTGGGTTTATATGTACTGATATGTATTTCTGTGCTTCTCACAGCAGGTCCCAGCACTACTAAAATGGATTTTCGGGCCCGCGACGGTGCTTGGCTCACACAGCTAAATGATGTTTTTAAGGACACTAATGAGTTGGGCTCGGAGGGGATTAATATTGGGCTACAGGATACGGTATTGAAGTTTAAAGACCTATTAAGAAAAAGAACAAAGATTTGGTGGAATCACGCCTTTCTTGACAGATATTTACAAAAAGGATTAATCCCGAGGGGCCTCCGGGTGCAAGTGTTCCCCTCTTTCCCGGTGGAAGACATCAATATTAGGGAAAGATGGGAAAAATGCGCCAGCCAATGTTCTATGGGTTTCATGGAGATCCTTAAGGAGATGAATTCTGTCTCCATTAGAGAAATTGAGAGTGAGATTGACACTCTACAGACTACAATAAAAAAGGAAATGTCCAGTGAAGCCCTGAGTAAATTTAATAATGAAGTGGAGGCTGAGGTCCTGAAATGGGTAGAGGATATTCAGCAAATCAAATCTAAGAAGTTTCAACGAGACATCAATGACAAGCAAACTAATAAGATGTATAAATGGAGAAGTGGGAATGAACGGTCTCGTCCTTACTACAGAAATGAGTCAAGGTCAAGATCCCGATCCACATCTCATAAATCCTCTATATCCATTGATGATAGGCATGTAGCAAGAAAGGGGGCCCAGGAGAGGGATAAAGAGGACCCCCAAACAAGTACTAAAATGATAACAAGACAAAATGTTAAAAGGGGCCCCATGAATAAACAGTCGGACGGTCGGAGTCATCAGGGGGGGCTCCAGGTAATCAATCTGTCTGACCATGTCCTCTCTGAGAGTCAATTAAGTGTATTGGGTAAAGGCTTATCATTTGCACCAACTAATGGCTTTAATTTTTTTACAGCCCTAAAAGACTTACACTTGTTTTCACGCAAGTTGATTCTTAAAAAATTACACTCGAGAGGTGGACATGAATCGGACGTCCTGGACTGCACTGAGGGGGAGGCCCTCCGAATTTTGGAGGAGCTACTGGAGGAGCAGTCTGCTCCAGAAAGAGGTGAGTTTCCACCGGCAATACTTCCCAAGTCCACGAGGTTTCCCCCTTTGTCTCTGTGCCCTGCGGTGGAGGTGTTTACTAAATTAGTAACCGAAGATTTCAAGGAACTCTCCACGAGGAGACGTTTCGACAATTTAACACGGAAGGAGAGGGAGGCCATCAAACAACTTCAGTCCCTCAATGACGTGGTATTTAAGGCCGCAGACAAGGGGGGAAACATCGTGGTTTGGCCGGTGGTGATGTATGAAAAGGAAGCCTTTAAGCAATTGCGTAATAACAGTGTTTATTCCAGGCTCACCCATAATCCGGTTGCCTCCTTCTCGGTGCAGTTACAGAAAATTCTTTATAGGGCATTCGAGTTGGGAACAATCAATAAGAAAGTTTTAGATGGTCTGACGGTTAAGTTCCCTAAAGTACCAACGTTTTATCTTCTTCCGAAAGTCCACAAAGACCGAGTCAGCCCTCCGGGACGTCCTATCGTGTCAGGTATGCAAGGTTTATGTGATCCAATATGTAAATTTGTTGATTTTTATTTGAAAAAACTGGTGGAAACATTGCCATCATTTGTGAAGGACACGACGGACGTCTTGACGAGGGTTGACGGAGTCTCTGTGGACCGTGATGTCCTATTGGTTACAGCAGACGTGGAGGCCCTGTATACCTGTATTGATCACACCGATGGGCTGCGGGCGGTCCGCTTTTTCCTGGAGGCCTCCGACCTGGACGGCCCATTATGTGAGCTTATCCTCGAGCTGCTGGAATTTGTTCTGACGCATAATTTTTTTACTTTCAAGGACTGTTTTTATCATCAGAAGCGTGGCGCAGCCATGGGGGCGGCCTGTGCGCCGGCCTACGCCAACCTCTTCTTGGGTTTTTGGGAGAGGTTGGTGTTTGGTGGTGCAGGGGGAGGGGCCGCCGACCATGTGCTGTGCTGGTGGCGCTACATAGATGATGTTTTATTTTTATGGCGTGGAACGGAACAGCAGCTCGAGGATTTTATGACTGTGCTCAATTCTAACCACTTCAACATTAGATTAACCTACAAGTCTGACCCCCGTGAAATTGACTTTCTGGATATATTCCTGAGGGTAGGGGACAATCAGCTTATAGAGACACAGGTTTTTCGTAAAAGTACGGCTGTTAATGCCTTGGTGCATGCCACCTCTGGGCACAGTCAAGCCACAGTTAGGGCCGTCCCGGTCGGACAGTTTCTCCGGGTCAGGCGGATCTGCTCGAATGATCATACCTTTGAACAGCAGGCAAGTGATTTGAGAGAACGCTTCAAACAACGTGGATATAGCCATCGGTGTGTGAGATACGGGTATAACAGGGCCAAGAATACCTCACGTAATCGGTTGTTATATTCTAAAAAGGATACAAAGACGGATGAGTCAATACGATTTATATCTGAATTCAATCACGAATGGGACAGTATACGTACCATTTTGAGTAAGCATTGGCGGATTTTAAGTACTGAGCCCTCGTTGAGCTCCTTCCTGTCCGACCGTCCCCTGATGACTCCTAGGAGGGCTAGGAGTTTAAAAGATCTTTTGGTCAAGAGCCATTATGTGGCACCTACCACTCCCCTCTTTGGTTCAGTGCGTCGCACCGTGGGGTGCTACACCTGTGGACACTGTGTTGCCTGCGCCAATGTCCTGCGCAGCTCCTCATTCTCCTCGGCGGACGGCAAAAGAGATTTTGACATAAGACATTATATATCTTGCAGTAGCAGAAACGTGATCTATTATGCTACTTGCAGTTGCCACCTTATCTATATAGGGTTAACATCACGCGAATTAAGAGTAAGGGTGAGGGAGCATGTGCGGGACATTGGCGCGGCCAGCACGGTGGAGGATGTTTCCCAATTGAAGACCATACCGAAGCATTTTAGGAAGTACCATGATTGTGACCCCAGCCAATTCATGGTAAGGGGGATTGACCTTGTCCATACGGGCATACGGGGGGGTAACATCAAACAACTCCTCGCCCAACGTGAACTGAGGTGGATCGTGACCCTGGGCACTGTGAGACCCGGGGGCCTCAATGAAGCTCTCAATTTTGCCCCGTTTCTGTAGCCCTATTAAGATCTTGTTTTCTCCCCTCTGTTGTAAGGTGTCTGTTTCACCTTTTTTATTTTGGTTTTAATTAATTACTTGTTTTTTGTGTTTATTATAGTCTGTTATACAGTACTCCTGGTATCCTTTGAAAACTGGACCGCAGAGTGGCATGCTGAAAGATCTGAAGGACCCAATATACATTCTCCATATGATCTCTCTATGTACATCTTATACTGGATTGTGACATATGACACTTGTTATCATAGCGTCATTTTTTCATTACGAGTGGTGTTTTAATTTTACCATCTTATTGTGGTTCTTGTATACACATCTTATAGTAGTTCTATGCTCTGGTGCGGTTCTGGGTTCGCTGTGCGCATGCGTCCGTTTGCTCCCGGCCCCGCCCCTCCTCGGTCCGGCCGTTTGGCGTCCCTGGCCGGTGACTGGGTGCTATGGTAATTGCCGTGCCTCCAGTCATCTGGCTCGGTAGCCTGGCTGGGCGGGGTGGTTGCGGCGTCGGGGGCCATGGACGCATGCGCCGCACATTAGCAACCCTGCTGACTTCCGGGTCACATGATCCTTCATGTGACCGGAAGTACTGGATATAAGGATTCCGTGGTGGAACATGGACACTTCCCCTTGAAAAAGCTATAGAACGCCAAAGCGAAACGTACGTCGGGGGTGCTGCCTAACTAGATCCATCCCTTCACCTGGGTAAGAGGAGCTTTGGGAGACTGTGGTTACTGCGTCTATTACGCTATATGTTTCTATGACACTGGCAATCTGACTAGTCTCTTACAGCGTGTCTTGGACTGTGTACCTTTAGTGGTATATCACCTTGTGAAATAGCCTCATATAGGTCCATACTGGGGACTATAGAGAGATTGTGGTGACGTTTGTAGCTCCATTACCTCATGGGGCTATGTATGGCCGTGGTTATCACTATGTAACACTTTTGTGTCACACTCATTTTTGTATTATATATGTGTGATACTCTTCATGACCGCTACGGGTGTTAGGGGTGGCCCTTTTAGTGTCCTTATTTTAAGTATATGGTTGTATGTGTTTTTTTGTATTCAATAAAATTTTGTATATTTTTAATTTGGTATTTCGAATGCTCCTTTGTTCTCCGTTAATTGACTAGTGCCTTTTGGAGCTGGATTTGATAGTGTCCAGGACATGGTTCTTGGACACGGTGTACTATGAGCCTGGGTTTATATGTATTGGGAAGAAATATCTAAACTTCCAGTGGAAGAAGCTAATAAATGCATAGAAGCAACAGAAACAGAAATTAAATCCATGCAAGATTCAAATACATGGACATTAACAGATTTACCAGAAGGAAGAAAAACCATAGGGTGTAAATGGATTTTTAAAGTTAAATACCAAACAGATGGCACAGCTGAAAGATACCGAGCAAGACTCGTAGCTAAAGGGTATTCTCAAAAATATGGAGAAGACTATGTTGAAACATTTGTTCCAGTTGTCAAACACAATACAATAAGAACTTTACTTACAGTTGCAGCAATGAAACAGATGCAACTGAGACATCTGGATGTAAAGACAGCTTTTCTGAATGGAGATTTAACAGAAGACATTTATATGGAACAACCTCCAGGATTCAAAGATGAAAGAAATCCAAACAAAGTTTGTAAACTACAGAAAAGCATATATGGTTTAAAGCAAGCAGCTAAAGCGTGGAATGACAAAATCACGGAAGTACTTACAAATGAAAAATTTCAAAGAAGCAAAGCTGATCCATGCTTATACACAAAAAGGCTGATTAATAGATGGATTTACATACTCATATATGTAGACGACATTTTGATTTGTTTTGTAAAAGAAAGGGATAACGAAAACATTCTAAAAATTCTGAAGCAACATTTTGAAATCAAAGACTTGGGAAATGTAAAACAATATCTAGGAATACAAGTAGAAAGAGAAGAAGATGGAAGTTTCCTACTGAATCAAAATCACATGATTCAAGACATAACAGAAAAATTTGGATTAAAGGATGCAAAAACAGTAAAGTCTCCAATGGAAACTAATTATCTCAAAGAGATGAACAGTGAACAAAATATGCTACCAAATAATGAAGAATACAGAACAGCAATAGGAAAACTACTGTATCTAGCAACCGTTACAAGACCAGACATCGCAGCAGCAGTAGGAATCCTTAGTAGAAAGGTATCAAAACCAAATAAAGCTGATTGGAATGCCGTGAAGAGAGTAATACGTTATTTGAAGGGAACTAGCAATGTTAAGCTGAAATTACCCACAAGCGATGATTGCATTTTAACAGGGTATGTTGATGCAGATTGGGCTGGAGATCCAACTGACAGAAGATCTACCAGTGGACATATTTTTTTCCTCTCAGGTGGACCAATAAGTTGGACAAGTAAGAAACAGTCAATTGTGACACTATCTTCAACAGAAGCAGAATATGTTGCCGCAGCACATGCGAGTCAAGAAGTACTGTGGTTAAGACAATTGTTGACAGAATTAGGACAACCACAGTTGGCACCAACAAAACTAAAAGAGGACAATCAAGGATGTCTTGTTCTTGCTCAGATGGAAAGAGTCAATCCAAGAACCAAGCATATTGATGTGAAATATCATTTCTTGAGAGATCATCAGGAACAAGGAGTCTTGAAGTTAGAGTACGGTCCTACTGAAGAAATGACAGCAGACATTTTCACGAAGGCGTTGAATGCTGATAAACATCAGAGACTTGTTGTGAATTCTGTGGTCACAAGTGGTATTGCAGTCTCTGGGCTTCCTCCCTCAGGTGTTTTGGTGAGCTCGTTGGCTGCCTTGCTATTTAGCTCCACCTGAGTCTGTCTTCCTTGCTCCTTGTCAATGTTCCAGTGTTGGATCTGAGCTACTGCATCTTTCCTTGGGCCTGCTGCTCTGCTAGATAAGTGCTTCTAGTTTGTTTTCTGTTTTTTCTGTCCAGCTTGTTATTATCTTTTGCTGGAAGCTCTGAGAAGCAAAGGGGTACACCGCCGTGCTGTTAGTTCGGCACGGTGGGTCTTTTTGCCCCTTTGCGTGGTTTTCATTTTAGGGTTTTTTGTAGACTGCATAGTTCTCTTTGCTATCCTCGCTCTGTCTAGAATATCGGGCCTCACTTTGCTGAATCTATTTCATTCCTACGTTTGTCTTTTCATCTTGCTAACAGTCATTATATGTGGGGGCTGCCTATTCCTTTGGGGTATTTCTCTGAGGTAAGTCAGGCTTGTATTTCTATCTTCAGGCTAGTCAGCTCCTCAGGCAGTGCCGAGTTGCATAGGTAGTGATAGGCGCAATCCACTGCTGCTTCCAGTTGTGTGAGGACAGTTCAGGTACTGCAGTCTACAGAGATTCCACGTCTCAGAGCTCGTCCTATTGTTTTGGGTTTTTGCCAGATCTCTGTATGTGCGCTGATTACTGCACGCTGTGTTGCCTGATTGCCAGCCATAACAGTACAAGGAGCCTATTCAATGATTTCCAATAGAGGGAAAAAAGAAATCCTGACATCATTTTTTTTTCTTAGCTCTGTCTTCAGTCTTTTTTTTCCCCTAGACATTAGAGTGCTTCAGGACACAGCTGTGGACATGGATATTCAGGCTCTGTGCTCCTCAATGGATAATCTCGTTGTAAATGTACAAAAGATTCAAGATACTATTGATCAGAAATCGATGCTAGAACCAAGAATTCCGATTCCTGATTTGTTTTTTGGTGACAGAACTAAGTTCCTGAGCTTCAGAAATAATTGTAAGCTATTTTTGGCCTTGAAACCTCATTCTTCTGGTAATCCTATTCAACAGGTTTTGATTATTATTTCTTTTTTGCGCGGCGACCCACAGGACTGGGCGTTTTCTCTTGCACCAGGAGATTCTGCATTGAGTAATATTGATGCATTTTTCCAGGCGCTGGGATTGCTTTACGATGAGCCTAATTCAGTGGATCAAGCTGAGAAAAATCTGCTGGCTTTATGCCAGGGTCAGGATGATGTAGAACTATATTGTCAGAAATTTAGAAAATGGTCAGTACTCACTCTGTGGAATGAATCTGCACTAGCGGCTTTGTTCAGAAAGGGTCTCTCTGAAGCTCTTAAGGATGTAATGGTGGGATTTCCTATGCCTGCTGGTTTGAATGAGTCTATGTCCTTGGCCATTCAGATCGGTCGTCGCTTGCGCGAGCGTAAATCTGTGCACCATCTGGCGGTATTGTCTGAGAGTAAGCCTGAGCCTATGCAGTGCAACAGGACTATGACTAAAGTAGAACGGCACGAACACAGACGTCTGAACAGACTGTGTTTCTATTGTGGTGATTCTACTCATGCTATTTCTAATTGTCCTAAACGCACTAGGCGGTTCGATAGCTCTGCCGTTATTGGTACTGTACAGTCCAAATTCCTTTTGTCCATTACCTTAATGTGCTCTTTGTCATCATATTCTGTCATGGCGTTTGTGGATTCAGGCGCTGCCCTGAATCTGATGGATTTGGATTATGCTAAACGTTGTGGATTTTTCTTGGAGCCTTTGCGGTGTCCTATTCCGTTGAGAGGAATTGATGCTACACCTCTGGCCAAGAATAAGCCTCAGTACTGGGCCCAGCTGACCATGTGCATGGCTCCTGCACATCAGGAAGTTATTCGCTTTTTGGTACTGCATAATTTGCATGATGTGGTCGTGTTGGGGTTGCCATGGCTACAAACCCATAATCCAGTATTGGATTGGAACTCTATGTCGGTAACCAGCTGGGGTTGTCAGGGAGTACATGGTGATGTTCCATTTTTGTCTATTTCGTCATCCATTCCTTCTGACATCCCAGAGTTCTTGTCGGACTTTCAGGATGTATTTGAAGAGTCCAAGTCTGATGCCCTTCCTCCGCATAGGAATTGTGATTGTGCTATCGATTTGATTCCTGGTAGTAAATTCCCTAAGGGTCGTTTATTTAATTTGTCCGTACCTGAACACACCGCTATGCGCAGTTATGTGAAGGAGTCCCTGGAGAAGGGACATATTCGCCCATCGTCGTCACCATTGGGAGCAGGGTTCTTTTTTGTAGCCAAGAAGGATGGTTCGCTAAGACCGTGTATTGATTACCGCCTTCTTAATAAGATCACTGTTAAGTTTCAGTATCCCTTGCCATTGATTTCTGACTTGTTTGCTCGGATTAAGGGGGCTAGTTGGTTTACTAAGATTGATCTTCGTGGTGCGTATAATCTGGTGAGAATCAGGCAGGGAGATGAATGGAAAACGGCATTTAATACGCCCGAGGGTCATTTTGAGTATCTGGTGATGCCGTTCGGACTTGCCAATGCTCCATCTGTTTTTCAGTCTTTTATGCATGACATTTTTCGTGAGTATCTGGATAAATTCTTGATTGTTTACTTGGATGACATTTTGATCTTCTCAGATGATTGGGAGTCTCATGTAAAGCAAGTCAGAATGGTTTTCCAGGTACTGCGTGCTAATTCCTTGTTCGTGAAGGGATCAAAGTGTCTCTTCGGTGTGCAGAAAGTTTCATTTTTGGGGTTCATCTTTTCCCCTTCTACTATCGAGATGGATCCGGTTAAGGTTCAGGCCATCCAGGATTGGACTCAGCCGACATCTCTAAAAAGTTTGCAGAAATTCCTGGGCTTTGCTAATTTTTATCGTCGCTTCATCTGTAATTTTTCTAGCATTGCCAGACCATTGACCGATTTGACCAAGAAGGGTGCTGATTTGGTTAATTGGTCTTCTGCTGCCGTGGAAGCTTTTCAGGAGTTGAAGCGTCGTTTTTGCTGTGCCCCTGTGTTGTGTCAACCTGATGTTTCTCTTCCGTTCCAGGTCGAGGTTGATGCTTCTGAAATTGGTGCAGGGGCGGTTTTGTCACAGAGAGGTTCTGGTTGCTCAGTGTTCAAACCATGTGCTTTCTTTTCCAGGAAATTTTCTGCTGCTGAGCGTAATTATGATGTGGGCAACCGAGAGTTGCTGGCCATGAAGTGGGCATTCGAGGAGTGGCGTCATTGGCTTGAGGGTGCTAAGCATCGCGTGGTGGTTTTGACTGATCATAAGAACCTTACTTATCTTGAGTCTGCCAAGCGCTTGAATCCTAGACAGGCCCGTTGGTCGTTATTTTTTGCTCGTTTTGATTTTGTGATTTCATACCTTCCGGGCTCTAAAAATGTGAAGGCGGATGCTCTGTCTAGGAGTTTTGTGCCCGACTCTCCGGGGTTATCTGAGCCGGCGAGTATCCTCAAGGAAGGAGTCATTGTGTCTGCCATCTCCCCTGATTTGCGGAGAGTGTTGCAGAAATTTCAGGCTAATAAACCTGATCGTTGTCCGGCCGAGAAACTGTTCGTCCCTGATAGGTGGACTAGTAAAGTTATCTCTGAACTTCATTGTTCGGTGCTGGCCGGTCATCCAGGAATCTTTGGTACCAGGGAGTTGGTTGCTAGATCCTTCTGGTGGCCATCTCTGTCGCGGGATGTGCGTGCTTTTGTGCAGTCCTGTGGAATTTGTGCTAGGGCTAAGCCCTGCTGTTCACGTGCCAGTGGGTTGCTTTTGCCCTTGCCGGTCCCGAAGAGGCCTTGGACACATATTTCGATGGATTTCATTTCTGACCTTCCCGTTTCTCAAAAGATGTCTGTCATTTGGGTGGTCTGTGATCGCTTTTCTAAAATGGTCCATCTGGTGCCCTTGGTTAAATTGCCTTCCTCCTCTGATTTGGTGCCTTTGTTCTTCCAGCATGTGGTTCGTTTACATGGCATTCCTGAGAATATTGTTTCTGACAGAGGTTCCCAGTTTGTCTCAAGGTTCTGGCGAGCCTTTTGTGGTAGGATGGGCATTGACCTATCTTTTTCCTCGGCCTTCCATCCTCAGACTAATGGCCAGACCGAACGAACCAATCAGACCTTGGAAACATATCTGAGATGTTTTGTTTCCGCTGACCAGGATGATTGGGTGTCATTTTTGCCGTTGGCTGAGTTCGCCCTTAATAATCGGGCCAGCTCGGCTACCTTGGTCTCTCCATTTTTCTGCAATTCTGGGTTCCATCCTCGTTTCTCTTCAGGACAGGTTGAGTCTTCGGACTGTCCTGGTGTGGATTATGTGGTGGACAGGTTGCAGCAGATCTGGACTCAGGTAGTGGACAATTTGACCTTGTCCCAGGAGAAGGCTCAGCTTTTCGCTAATCGCAGACGCCGTGTGGGACCCCGACTTCGTGTTGGGGATCTGGTTTGGTTATCTTCTCGTCATATACCTATGAAGGTTTCCTCTCCTAAATTTAAACCTCGTTTTATTGGTCCGTATAGGATTTCTGAGATTCTCAATCCGGTGTCTTTTCGTCTGACCCTCCCAGACTCCTTTTCCATACATAATGTATTCCATAGGTCGTTGTTGAGGAGATACGTGGCACCTATGGTTCCATCTGTGGAGCCTCCTGCCCCTGTTTTGGTGGAGGGGGAATTGGAGTATATTGTGGAGAAGATTTTGGATTCTCGTGTCTCTAGACGGAAACTCCAGTATCTGGTCAAATGGAAGGGTTATGCTCAGGAAGATAATTCCTGGGTTTTTGCCTCTGATGTCCATGCCCCAGATCTTGTTCGTGCCTTTCATGTGGCTCATCCTGGTCGGTCTGGGGGTTCTGGTGAGGGTTCGGTGACCCCTCCTCAAGGGGGGGGTACTGTTGTGAATTCTGTGGTCACAAGTGGTATTGCAGTCTCTGGGCTTCCTCCCTCAGGTGTTTTGGTGAGCTCGTTGGCTGCCTTGCTATTTAGCTCCACCTGAGTCTGTCTTCCTTGCTCCTTGTCAATGTTCCAGTGTTGGATCTGAGCTACTGCATCTTTCCTTGGGCCTGCTGCTCTGCTAGATAAGTGCTTCTAGTTTGTTTTCTGTTTTTTCTGTCCAGCTTGTTATTATCTTTTGCTGGAAGCTCTGAGAAGCAAAGGGGTGCACCGCCGTGCTGTTAGTTCGGCACGGTGGGTCTTTTTTGCCCCTTTGCGTGGTTTTCGTTTTAGGGTTTTTTGTAGACTGCATAGTTCTCTTTGCTATCCTCGCTCTGTCTAGAATATCGGGCCTCACTTTGCTGAATCTATTTCATTCCTACGTTTGTCTTTTCATCTTGCTAACAGTCATTATATGTGGGGGCTGCCTATTCCTTTGGGGTATTTCTCTGAGGTAAGTCAGGCTTGTATTTCTATCTTCAGGCTAGTCAGCTCCTCAGGCAGTGCCGAGTTGCATAGGTAGTGATAGGCGCAATCCACTGCTGCTTCCAGTTGTGTGAGGACAGTTCAGGTACTGCAGTCTACAGAGATTCCACGTCTCAGAGCTCGTCCTATTGTTTTGGGTTTTTGCCAGATCTCTGTATGTGCGCTGATTACTGCACGCTGTGTTGCCTGATTGCCAGCCATAACAGAGACTAATAAAAAAGTTGGGGTTGATTGAATAAGTCCTTACTGTTGAGAAAGGGTGTTGGCATATGCAACAGATTGGGACTTATTATAAGTGAAAGGAGGACTTTATACTAACCAGACAGCAGATGGCGATAGTGTGTAAAGTAATATACTTGCTGTAATGTGGGGAGGGAAGCTCTCAGTGGTTGGTTGTTTTCTTACTTTCGGTTTTGCTTTTCTTCATGAATGTGTTGTCTTCAGTGCACGGACTGTGTGACACTGAATTGTATCTCATGTTTATCCAGTATGAAGTAAATACTGTTTACTCAAGATATCTTGCTGATTGAAGCTCTCCTAAGTACAGCGGTGACTGCAAGAAGACGCACTCTGCAACATTTATGAGACTGTTAGGGTATGTGCACACGTAGAATGGTCCTCTGTGGATTTTTCCGCAGCAGATTTGATGAATCTGCAGGGCAAAAACACCTGCAGATTTATAGCGTATTTATCGTGGTTTTTGTGCAGATTCCACTGTGGTTTTACACCTGCGGTTTTCTATTATAGAGCAGGTGTAAAACCGCTGCGGATTCCGCACAAAGAATTGACATGCTGCGGAATGTAAACCGTTGCGTTTCCGCAGCATGGGCACAGCGTTTTTGGTTTCCCATAGGTTTACATTGTACTGTAAACTCATGGGAAACTGCTGCGGACCCGCAGCTGCGGATCCGCTGCGCATCCGCAGCAAAATCCGCATCGTGTGCGCAGAACCTCATGAGGTTTTGGGTGTGTGCTAATCCCCTTCTTCTCCTACTTTGGATTTACCCCATCCTCCACTCCCAGGTGTTTACCTCTGTTGTTTGCGTGAATGTATTTGTTTGATTAATATTTTCTTTTATCCCTGTTCATATTACCTTGTTAGTCTGGTGGTGTTTTACAGCACACTATTATTCTCCTCTTCCCTGGGTGGGGCAGGGGTACAGATTGAGGGCAGATTCAGGAGCCAAGGCAAATTACAAGACCCCGTAGTCTTCACTATCAGAAGTAATCCACGGAACAGGGCAAGTTAGGGCACCCCTAGCGTTAGGGACAGGGAAGGAGCCCCTGGTCTCAGGATACACGGCTTTGTGAGCAGAAGAGGCCAGTGGTTGTGTAACACCCCAGGTATCCAGTTGTTACAATGATGTTGCCTTCCTTTCCGGGAGGGCTATATCATTCTTGGAGACTAGGAGGATTCCTTTTACCAGGTAAAGCACCTACATGCAACACATTCTGAATCAAAGCTAGAAGGGGGAGCTCTGAACTCTGATTCAGGGGAGCTTCCCCTAGATATATGTATTTTGGTCTGGAGGAGGAGTTAGTTAGTTAGTTAGTTAGTTAGTTGGTAGCAGAAGTGGAGGAGAGAGGAGTGAGAGCAGAGAGTGGGGCCATGCTGCCACGTGTGAGCTGCAGCT
This sequence comes from Ranitomeya imitator, assembly GCF_032444005.1. NCBI lineage: Eukaryota > Metazoa > Chordata > Amphibia > Anura > Dendrobatidae > Ranitomeya > Ranitomeya imitator. The sequence goes on from NC_091288.1 coordinate 151,792,365, forward strand.
CCACGAACAGAAGATAACCTGAAGGGAATGTCATTGAGCATCTGAGGAAAGCAGCAAAGGAGAAGGAAAGGACTTAGAGGGGAACTGTGACTGGGCACCCTCTGAGCCGAAGAGCAGGAACCGGGCACCGGGAGCCCGAGGTTGTGTTGAACTCTAGGTCGCACAGCGGAACCGGAGGGCAAAGGACTTTAAGTATTATAGTATCAAATGTGCAAAGTAGCAAAGGAGTGTGGTCAGCTGCTGGGAATGTGTATCTACTTATGTTGTATGACCACAAGATAATAGTTCATTAGTCCAGTATGTAGTGTTGCCACAGGTGTATAAAAATAATCAGATATGAATTATAATCAAGTCCATGTAGAAGACAGCTTACACAGGGAAAAGTATTACTATGTGGTCATGGCTAGACAAAGACCAGCCAATATGAAGGGAGTGTACAACATGTTAAGGTGCAAGATGAGCCCCGCCACAGCCTGCACCTGAATGGTGCGCCTTTTGCCTGAGCTTTGACGAGGTGATGAGAAGAAAGTGTGCTGAGGTATATTTAGGTCATGAGGAGCCAATCATGTGTAGTGATATAAACAGCTGACGCCGATTGTTTGGTATTCTATGCATGGTGTTACCGACGTCACTTCCTGCCCACAGGACACATCTCCCTGGAGCGCATCACATGGACTGAACTGACGGAGATATGCATTCCAGGTTATAACGCAAGCTATGTCCGAAGTGGTGAGTGGATTGGAATGGAGTGTGCCTGTATAGCGCATATATAATGAATATAGTGATCATGTAAGGTGAATAGCTATAAGTGACAGTGTGACTCACAGTAAAACGGATGATGCGGCAAAGCGTCATCTATGTGATTCTGTTACATATAATAAACTAACATTCAACCCTTTATCTAGTTATCAAGCTCAACTTCAAACAATTTTTTTACCTACTACCCAAAATAAGAACATAAGACCCAGAATAAGAACATAAGAACTTGGAGAATTCACCTGGTAGACCTATCATCTCAGGTATTGATAATATGTGTGAGTCCATTTGCAGATTCATAGATCACATTTTGAGACCAGTATTTGAAGCCTTACCATCATATCTGAAAGACACCTTTGATTTACTCCGAAAGATGGATGGTATATAAGTCATTGCTGACACTATAATGGCAATCCGTGATGTCCAATCACTATCCATTCACCCCCCACATCCGATCACTGGCTCGCTCTTCTTATCTGCACCTCAAAAACATTTCTAGAATTCACCCTTTTCTTACTTTCGACTCTGCGAAAACTCTTACTGTTTCACTTATTCATTCTCGTCTGGACTATTGTAACTCTCTACTAATCGGCCTCCCTCTTACAAAACTCTCCCCGCTCCAATCTGTGCTGAATGCTGCAGCCAGGATCATATTCCTCACCAACCGTTACACCGATGCCTCTACCTTGTGCCAGTCATTACACTGGCTACCCATCCACTCCAGAATCCAGTACAAAACTACTACCCTCATCCACAAAGCACTCCATGGCTCAGCACCACCCTACATCTCCTCCCTGGTCTCAGTCTACCACCCTACCCGTGCCCTCCGCTCCGCTAATGACCTCAGGTTAGCATCCTCAATAATCAGAACCTCCCACTCCCGTCTCCAAGACTTTACACGTGCTGCGCCGATTCTTTGGAATGCACTACCTAGGTTAATACGATTAATCCCCAATCCCCACAGTTTTAAGCGTACCCTAAGAACTAATTTGTTCAGATTGGCCTACCGCCTCAACACATTAACCTAACGATCCCTGTGTGGCCTATCATAAAAAAAAATAAAAAAAAACAGGTTCCTCATATCATGTTCTCATACACTTTATGCAGTTAATAGCCTCTGTGTCTGTACTGCTACATATTTAGGCAGTTAACTGGTTCATGCAGCTTTGCAGGAACACCTGAGCCTTACACTATGGCTGGTCCGAATAACTAAAGCAATTGTTACCATCCACCTCTCGTGTCTCCCCTTTTCCTCATAGATTGTAAGCTTGCGATCAGGGCCCTCACTCCTCTTGGTATCTGTTTTGAACTGTGATTTCTGTTATGCTGTAATGTCTATTGTCTGTACAAGTCCCCTCTATAATTTGTAAAGCACTGCGGAATATGTTGGCGCTATATAAATAAAATAATTATTATTATATACCTCAATCAGACATAGCGACATTAGATTAGTGAGGTTCTTTTTGGAAATGTCCAATATGGGGGAGGAAATTACCAAATTTATCCTTGGACTTCTCCGGTTTGCACTTACCCATAATTTTTTTCTATTTAAGGGTTGCTTCTTCCTTTAACTCCAGGGAACAGCTATGGCTATGTGCCCGGATTTCAAGATCACCAGTAATCTGTGCCCTGGACTGCAATTCCACCAGTAAAAGGTAAAGAGACTGCAACTCTGTGTCTTCCAACTCTTACCTGCACCTCAACATCTACAACCCCTCTTAGACTGTCCTGGTAGCCCTGTTGCCTCCACTCCACCTGTGGGGAGCCAAACCAACTAAGCTGCAGTACCATCGGCCCCAGTGGATCCCTTTAAGCACCGTCGGCCATCCCTGGCCAAGTACCACAGGTGACGTCACGAACACTACTAAATTAGACTTTATTTCCACTTACATTCATCCCCCTTTTATTGGACGCCAAGGGCCATGGACCGAGTCACTGCTGTTGTGACACATCCCTTTAAGAACTGGCCTGGTTTCCGAGTACCCCACTGTCCTAGCGGGCGCTCCATTGATAGAATCAACATAGACATATGTGGGGGCAACTGGAAAAAGTGCTTGGCACAAAAAGAAACCAGATGGATCACCACTTTAAATACTGTATCAGCCAAGGGCCTCGGCTTTGTCACTTTTCTCTGAATAGTTCTCTTTTGGCGCCTCCGACGCCTGTGCAGTAGCAGCTATTGGATTGCCTGCAGCCGGCGCCATTTTCAAACTTTTTTTTAGGAATTTATGGATATCATCAAAAAGAATAATTAACTGCACATTTTGGAGGGGATCATAGTGCTGCGCCTGCTTGCAGAAGGGGATTTAAAAAAAAAAAAAAATGTATCATATTCATTATGTAAACTAGGGGGGCAGGTCAGTGAGGGATCAGTGACCTGTCATAAGCCATCAGTATGAATACCTAAGCAGAGCACCACATGAAGATCCCCCCACATGACGCCCTGGAGCACGAGCATATCATTAACTGAAAACCAAAAATAAAGATTGAACAACAACCAGAAGACAGATTTCATCATCCAAGGTATCATTGTAATCAGTATAACAGCGCCGACCTGACACTGTAGGTTACCGTGCACAATCCTGCCGGCTGGTTCCCTCTAAGGTAAATGTGAATCACAGAGGTGGGACCCCTCCTATTGAACAAGTATCACACATCCCGTGCTTATGCCATAATGAGACACTCCTTAAATATAGAAAAGCGCACTGCGAACAGAACACGAGTTGGGTCTTATAGAATCAAACTAAATAGTGGAAAATTGGCATCCATAATTGTGTAAATATGAATTATAAGAGAGGTACTATATTGGTAATCTTTCCCATCTTATGTGATATACATTTTTCTCTTCCTGTAGAACAGTATAAATCCATTGCCCGAGGGCACAGTGGTAGAGGTGAGCAATGAATGGTTATGAGAAAATTACATTAGGGTATGTGCTGAACATCTGGGATGTTGTAAGCCCCATATTATTTTACTTGTATGAGTCTTATAGCAACACAGCGTAATCTAAAATGTATGTAAAATATTTTATCACCGCATCTGGTGAAGAAAGGTTCTGTTTTTGGTTCTGTGCATAACATCAGGTCAGGGCACAATAATTCCTTTAGTAGAAAGTAATTGATGGCAGTAATCCATGGTACACATTACTTTACACTCAGATGGAAAATTAACTAAATATGTGACCAAATATTTGGAAGAAAGTTCAGTGACGTGATAGATTTGGTGCATGCTGGACACTCATGCTTCCTTTAGTGGCAGTGGCTCTCCATTCTGACTAATAGCAAGATGTCTGGATCATAAAACCAACGTGACAGGGCCTATTAAATGGGCTGTTTTGAGGAGTCCACATCTTTAACCCCTTCCCGACCCATGACGCCACGTAGGCGTCATGAAAGTCGGTGCCAATCCGACCCATGACGCCTATGTGGCGTCATGGAAAGATCGCGTCCCTGCAGATCGGGTGAAAGGGTTAACTCCCATTTCACCCGATCTGCAGGGACAGGGGGAGTGGTAGTTTAGCCCAGGGGGGGTGGCTTCACCCCCCCCGTGGCTACGATCGCTCTGATTGGCTGTTGAAAGTGAAACTGCCAATCAGAGCGATTTGTAATATTTCACCTAAAAAACTGGTGAAATATTACAATCCAGCCATGGCCGATGCTGCAATATCATCGGCCATGGCTGGAAACACTTATGTGCCCCCACCCCACCGATCGCCCCCCCAGTCCCCCGATCTGTGGTCCGCTCCCCTCCGTCCTGTGCTCCGCTCCCCCGTCCTCCTGTCCGCTCCCCCCGTGCTCCAATCCCACCCCCCGTGCTCCAATCAAACCCCCCCGCACTCCGATCCCCACCCCTGCACAGCGATCCCCCCCCGTGCTCCAATCCACCCCCCCGCACAGCGATCCCCCACCCCGTGCTCCAATCCACCCCCCCGTGTTCCGATCCACTCCCCCAAGCTCCGAACCACCCCCCCCATGCTCCGACACCCCGCCCCCCGTGCCCTGATCTCCCCCCCCTTATACTTACCTAGCCTCCCGGGGTCCGTCTGTCTTCTTTCCTGGGCGCCGCCATCTTCCAAAATGGCGGGCGCATGTGCAGTGCGCCCGCCGAATCTGCCGGCCGGCAGATTCGTTCTAGAGTGAATTTTGATCACTGAGATATAATCTATCTCAGTGATCAAAATAAAAAAAATAGTAAATGACCCCCCCCTTTGTCACCCCCATAGGTAGGGACAATAAAAAAAAATAAAGAATTTTTTTTTTCCCACTAAGGTTGGGGTAAGAACTAGGGGTAGAGTTAGGGTTAGGGGTAGGGTTAGGGGTAGGGTTAGGGGTAGGGTTAGGGGTAGGGTTAGGGTTCGGGATGTGCACACGTATTCTGGTCCTCTGCGGATTTTTCCGCAGAGGATTTGATAAATCCGCAGTGCTAAACCGCTGTGGATTTACCGCGTTTTTTCTGCGCATTTCACTGCGGTTTTACAACTGCGATTTTCTATTGGAGCAGTTGTAAAACCACTGCGGAATCCGCAGAAAGAAGTGACATGCTGCGGAATGTAAACCGCTGCGTTTCCGTGCAGCTTTTCCGCAGCATGTGTACAGCGATTTTTGTTTCCCATAGGTTTACATTGAACTGTAAACTCATGGGAAACTGCTGCGGATCCGCAGCGTTTTCCGCAGCGTGTGCACATACCTTTAGAATTAGGCTATGTGCACACGGTGCGGATTTGGCTGCGGATTCGCAGCAGTGTTCCATCAGGTTTACAGTACCATGTAAACATATGGAAAACCAAATCCGCTGTGCCCATGGTGCAGAAAATACCACGCGGAAACGCTGCGTTGTATTTTCCGCAGCATGTCAATTCTTTGTGCGGATTCCACAGCGTTTTACACCTGTTCCTCAATAGGAATCCACAGGTGAAATCCGCACAAAAAACACTGGCAATCCGCGGTAAATCCGCAGGTAAAACGCAGTGCCTTTTACCCGCGGATTTTTCAAAAATGGTGCTGAAAAATCTCATACGAATCCACAACGTGGGCACATAGCCTTAGGGTTAGGGTTGGGTTGGAATTAGGGTTGTGGTTAGCGTTAGGGGTGTGTTGGGGTTAGGGTTGTGGTTAGGGGTGTGTTTGGGTTAGGGTTGTGATTAGGGTTACGGCTACAGTTGGGATAAGGGTTAGGGGTGTGTTGGAGTTAGAATTGAGGGGTTTCCACTGTTTAGGCACATCAGGGGGTCTCCAAACGCAACATGGCGCCACCATTGATTCCAGCCAATCTTGTATTCAAAAAGTCAAATGGTGCACCCTCACTTCCGAGCCCCGACGTGTGCCTAAACAGTGGTTTACCCCCACATATGGGGTACCAGCGTACTCAGGACAAACTGCGCAACAATTACTGGGGTCCAATTTCTCCTGTTACCCTTGAGAAAATAAAAAATTGCTTGCTAAAACATCATTTTTGAGGAAAGAAAAATGATTTTTTATTTTCATGGCTCTGCGTTGTAAACGTCTGTGAAGCACTTGGGGGTTCAAAGTGCTCACCACATATCTAGATAAGTTCCTTGGGGGGTCTAGTTTCCAAAATGGGGTCACTTGTGGGGGGTTTCTACTGTTTAGGCACACCAGGGGCTCTGCAAACGCAACGTGACGCCCGCCGACCATTCCATCAAAGTCTGCATTTCAAAAGTCACTACTTCCCTTCTGAGCCCCGACGTGTGCCAAACAGTGGTTTACCCCCACACATGGGGTATCAGCGTACTCAGGAGAAACTGGACAACAACTTTTGTGGTCCAATTTCTCCTGTAACCCTTGGGAAAATAAAAAATTCTGGGCTAAAAAATTATTTTTGAGGAAAGAAAACGTATTTATTATTTTCACTGCTCTGTGTTATGAACTTCTGTGAAGCACTTGGGGGTTCAAAGTGCTCAACTTACATCTAGATAAGTTCCTTTCAGGGTCTAGTTTCCAAAATGGGGTCACTTGTGGGGGGTTTCTACTGTTTAGCCACATCAGGGGCTCTGCAAACGCAACGTGACGCCCGCAGAGCATTCCATCAAAGTCTGCATTTCAAAACGTCACTACTTCACTTCCGTGCCCCAGCATGTGCCTAAACAGTGGTTTACCCCCACATATGGGGTATCAGCGTACTCAGGAGAAACTGGACAACAACTTTTGGGGTCAAATTTGTCCTGTTACCCTTGGGAAAATAAAAAATTGTGGGCTAAAAAATCATTTTTGAGAAAATAAATTTTTTTTTTATTTTCATGGCTCTGCGTTATAAACTTCTGTGAAGCACTTGAGGGTTCAAAGTGCTCACCACACGTCTAGATTAGTTCCTTTGGGGGTCTAGTTTCCAAAATGGGGTCATTTGTGGGGGATCTCCAATGTTTAGGCACACAGGGCTCTCCAAACGCGACATGGTGTCCGCTAATGATTGGAGCTATTTTTCCATTTAAAAAGCCAAATGGCGTGCCTTCCCTTCTGAGCCCTGCCGTGCGCCCAAACAGTGGTTTACCCCCACATATGGGGTATCTGCGTACTCAGGACAAACTGGACAAAAACATTTGTGGTCCAATTTCTCCTATTACCATTGGCAAAATAGGAAATTCCAGGCTAAAAAATCATTTTTGAGAAAAGAAAAATTATTTTTTATTTTCATGGCTCTGCATTATAAACTTCTGTGAAGCACCTGGGGGTTTAAAGTGCTCAGTATGCATCTAGATAAGTTCCTTGGGGGGTCTAGTTTCCAAAATGGGGTCACTTGTGGGGGAGCTCCAATGCATAGGCACACAGGGGCTCTCCAAACGCGACATGGTGTCTGCTAACAATTGGAGCTAATTTTCCATTCAAAAAGTCAAAAGGCGCGCCTTCCCTTCCGAGCCCTGCCGTGTGCCCAAACAGTGGTTTACCCCCACATATGAGGTATCGGCGTACTCGGGAGAAATTGCTCAACAAATTTTAGGATCCATTTTATCCTATTGCCCATGTGAAAATGAAAAAATTGAGGTGAAAAGAATTTTTTTGTGAAAAAAAAGTACTTTTTCATTTTTACGGATCAATTTGTGAAGCACCTGAGGGTTTAAAAGGCTCACTATGCATCTAGATAAGTTCCTTGGGGCGTCTAGTTTCCAAAATGGGGTCACTTGTGGGGGAGCTCCAATTTTTAGGCAGACGGGGGCTCTCCAAACGTGACATGGTGTCCGCCATGGTGCAATCTTGCCTTGCGCAGGCATGTACTATGGAGGACAGAAAATGAACTTCAATCCAATATTGCAGCCAGCATGCAGCCAGCGGGTAAGGAAAGGGTGAATCAAACACCGGAAAACCCCGCCTCCATGGCTGAAGATTGTTCCCTCCAAATTCAGGTGACAGTGTCCCTTTAAGGTCAAAATAGGCTGGGTCATGAAGGGGTTAAAAAAATTGTTTAAAGGGTTTGACCCACTATAACAACATATTTTTTCTGTTCACGGTATTGATGAAAAGATGCTGATCGCTGAAGGTCAGACCACTCAGATCAGTAACGATCCTTAACACGGGGTTCTGGAGCCCCCCATTTGAATTGATGTATGCTTACCACAACTCCTTTAATTGTCTATTGAACTGATGCAGAAAGCAGAGCATTGTATCTGGCTATCCCTGTCAATCCCATAAGCAACACATGGAGTGTTATATACATGGATCAGTGAAGTGGAAAGCAAATGGAAAAACCACACAATATATCCTACTTGGCTTAGGTTTTGGCCAACATGCGCTGCGAGGCTAGAACCCCGTAATGATGTCGGAGAGTCTAGTTCAGATAGTGTTAACTTCAAAAACCAGACTGGACAGTGGAGTGGCTGCTGAGAGACTTGGAAGTACCAAGAGGTGGCCTGGTAGACAGACATTTTGTCACGCCGTAAGCGGCGTTAAAGGGGCAGGACGGCATACTGGGACCCGCACATGTCCTTACCACTTTAATGGGGCCCTGGCTTTCCCTTATCTCGGGGGTACCTATGAAGGTTTGGAGGCCTCAGCCGCCAGCGTATCCCTGTCTACTGTGCAGGCCCTATTAGTGGCCCCCTCTCCCCCCAAAGGAGGTGGAGTGCACCCGTGTAATTATACAACAAATAAAAGGGTAAACAGACAAGGTAACTAAAAGATTCAAACTCACCAAATGCTCACACAACCACAGAGGAAACACAGAGAAGGGAAGAGAAGGAATAAACTTAGGAAGGAAAACAGATTTAGGCTTTGTGCACACGATGCGGATTTTGCCGCGGATCCGCAGCGGATTTGACCGCTGCGGATCTGCAGCAGTTTTTCATGCGGTGTACAGTACAATGTAACCCTATGGAAAACAAAATCCGCAGTGCACACGATGCAGAAAAATCTGCGCGGATTCTCTGCGGAAAAAAAGAAGGAGCATGTCACTTCTTTCTGCGGATTCCGCAGCGGATTTCAACTTGCACCAATAGGAAAGTGCAGTTGAAAACCCGCAGAGGAATCCGCAGAAGAAACTGCACACAAATCCGCAGTGAAAACCGCAGCGGTTTTGCACTGCGGATTTTCCAAATCCGCGGCGGAAAAATCTGCGGCAAAATCCGCATCGTGTGCACATACCCTTAACATGCAACCAAAACTGCAGACACCAATCTCTGTAAATAAACCTCCAACACCAACACCTCTCTCCATCAACCTCCAAGCCAGGCAGTAGAACTGATCACTGACACTAGCTGAAGTCAGGACTGGATCTATATAGAGGATCAGATTACAAGATCCATTTCAGCTGAGAGACCCAGCTCTCAGCAACTCAGAAGTAAGGGTTAACTCCTGCACTGCTGGCACAAAGCAGCCAGGTCAGAAAACAGGTGAAGAGCTTCTGTTCACTGTGTGTGAATGAGGCCCAGAGCGCTGCGGTTCTCTGGAACCTCTCTGTCACGGTAGCCCCGTGACACATTTAGGTCAGACTGTATTGTTTCTTTCAAGCTGCGCATTGTTCTAGTATGACGCGGCAGAAACCTTTTTACAATGACTGTTTCATTCCATAGACACTATTATTGATCCAGTTAAAACATTGGAAATCTTCAGAAGTGTTATTCCTTTAGTTCTAAGCCACTTTACTAAAGCCTGTCACAAAGGTCTATAAGTTGTCTGCTCCACCATAATAATCAATTACCGTTGTTATCACATACATATCTGAGCGATAAAGTGTTTATGTCCAGGGAAGATGAAAACATACAGTCGTGGCCAAAGTATTAGCACCATTGAAATTGTTCCAGAAAATGAAGTATTTCTTCCAGAAAATTATTGCAATCAGGAACAGACTGGGACTGAAATTCAGCCCTGGCATTTAATATCATATGGGCCCATGTTGTCCCCGTCCCCAAGCACCAGATTGGGATATATTATTACTTTTACGCTGATGGAGGAAAGCAAGATTTACTGCAAGACCAATATTTCTAATGATACCCATGGCACCCTAAGGTAAGTGACTGCGTCAACAATTTTGTACTCCGTCACAACTCTTTAACCCCTTCCCGACCTGTGACACAGCGTATGCGTCATGAAAGTCGGTGCCAATCCGACCTGTGACGCATATGCTGTGTCACAGAAAGATCGCGTCCCTGCAGATCCGGTGAAAGGGTTAACTCCCATTTCACCCGGCCTGCAGGGACAGGGGGAGTGGTAGTTTAGCCCAGGGGGGGTGGCTTCACCCCCCCGTGGCTACGATCGCTCTGATTGGCTGTTGAAAGTGAAACTGCCAATCAGAGCGATTTGTAATATTTCACCTAAAAAACTGGTGAAATATTACAATCCAGCCATGGCCGATGCTGCAATATCATCGGCCATGGCTGGAAACACTTAGGTGCACCCACCCCACCCCACCGATCGCCCCCCCAGCCCCCCGATCTGTGGTCCGCTCCCCTCCGTCCTGTGCTCCGCTCCCCCGTCCTCCTGTCCGCTCCCCCGTGCTCCAATCACACCCCCCGTGCTCCAATCAAACCCCCCCGCACTCCGATCCCCCCCGCACAGCGATCCCCCCCCGTGCTCCGATCCACCCCCCCGCACAGCAATCCCCCACCCCGTGCTCCAATCCCCCACCCCGTGTTCCGATCCACCCCCCCATGCTCCAATCCACCCCCCCGTGTTCCGATCCACCCCCCCGTGCTCCGACGCCCCCCCCCCGTGCCCTGATCTCCCCCCCTTATACTTACCTAGCCTCCTGGGGTCCGTCCGTCTTCTTTGATGGGCGCCGCCATCTTCCAAAATGGCGGGCGCATGTGCAGTGCGCCCGCCGAATCTGCCGGCCGGCAGATTCGTTCCAAAGTGAGTTTTGATCACTGAGATATAACCTATCTCAGTGATCAAAATAAAAAAAATAGTAAATGACCCTCCCCCCTTTGTCACCCCCATAGGTAGGGACAATAAAAAAAAAAAAAAGAATTTTTTTTTTGTTCCACTAATGTTGGGGTAAGAACTAGGGTTAGGGTTAGGGGTAGGGTTAGGGGTAGGGTTAGGGGTAGGGTTAGAGTTAGGGGTAGGGTTAGGGGTAGGGGTAGGGTTAGGGGTAGGGTTAGGGTTAGGGGTAGGGTTAGGGTTAGGGTTAGGAATGTGAACACGTATTCTGGTCCTCTGCGGATTTTTCCGCAGAGGATTTGATAAATCCGCAGTGCTAAACCGCTGCGGATTTATCGCAGATTTACCGCGGTTTTTCTACGCATTTCACTGCGGTTATACAACTGCGATTTTCTATTGGAGCAGTTGTAAAACCGCTGCGGAATCCGCAGAAAGAAGTGACATGCTGCGGAATGTAAACCACTGCGTTTCCGTGCAGTTTTTCTGCAGCATGTGTACAGCGATTTTTGTTTCCCATAGGTTTACATTGAACTGTAAACTCATGGGAAACTGCTGCGGATCCGCAGCGTTTTCCGCAGCGTGTGCACATACCTTTAGAATTAGGCTACGGTATGTGCACACGGTGCGGATTTGGCTGCGGATTCGCAGCAGTGTTCCATCAGGTTTACAGTACCATGTAAACATATGGAAAACCAAATCCGCTGTGCCCATGGTGCGGAAAATACCACGCGGAAACGCTGCGTTGTATTTTCCGCAGCATGTCAATTGTTTGTGCGGATTCCGCAGCGTTTTACACCTGTTCCTCAATAGGAATCCGCAGGTGAAATCCGCACAAAAAACACTGGCAATCCGCGGTAAATCCGCAGGTAAAACGCAGTACCTTTAACCCGCAGATTTTTCAAAAATGGTGCTGAAAAATCTCATACGAATCCGCAACATTGGCACATAGCCTTAGGGTTATGGTTGGAATTAGGATTGTGGTTAGGGTTAGGGGTGTGTTGGGGTTAGGGTTGTGGTTAGGGGTGTGTTGGGGTTAGGGTTGTGATTAGGGTTACAGCTACAGTTGGGATAAGGGTTAGGGGTGTGTTGGAGTTAGAATTGAGGGGTTTCCACTGTTTAGGCACATCAGGGGGTCTCCAAACGCAACATGGCGCCACCATTGATTCCAGCCAATCTTGTATTCAAAAAGTCAAATGGTGCTCCCTCACTTCCGAGCCCCGACGTGCGCCCAAACAGTGGTTTACCCCCACATATGGGGTACCAGCATACTCAGGACAAACTGCGCAACAATTATTGGGGTCCAATTTCTCCTGTTACCCTTGAGAAAATAAAAAATTGCTTGCTAAAACATCATTTTTGAGGAAAGAAAAATGATTTTTTATTTTCACGGCTCTGCGTTGTAAACGTCTGTGAAGCACTTGGGGGTTCAAAGTGCTCACCACATATCTAGATAAGTTCCTTGGGGGGTCTAGTTTCCAAAATGGGGTCACTTGTGGGGGGTTTCTACTGTTTAGGCACACCAGGGGCTCTGCAAACGCAACGTGACGCCCGCAGACCATTCCATCAAAGTCTGCATTTCAAAAGTCACTACTTCCCTTCTGAGCCCCGACGTGTGCCCAAACAGTGGTTTACCCCCACACATGGGGTATCAGCTTACTCAGGAGAAACTGGACAACAACTTTTGTGGTCCAATATCTCCTGTAACCCTTGGGAAAATAAAAAATTCTGGGCTAAAATATTATTTTTGAGGAAAGAAAACGTATTTATTATTTTCACGGCTCTGCGTTATAAACTTCTGTGAAGCACTTGGGGGTTCAAAGTGCTCACCTCACATCTAGATAAGTTCCTTGGGGGGTCTAGTTTCCAAAATGGGGTCACTTGTGGGGGGTTTCTACTGTTTAGCCACATCAGGGGCTCTGCAAACGCAACGTGACGCCCGCAGAGCATTCCATCAAAGTCTGCATTTCAAAACGTCACTACTTCACTTCCGAGCCCCAGCATGTGCCTAAACAGTGGTTTACCCCCACATATGGGGTATCAGCGTACTCAGGAGAAATTGGACAACAACTTTTGGGGTCAAATTTGTCCTGTTACCCTTGGGAAAATAAAAAATTGCGGGCTAAAAAATCATTTTTGAGAAAAGAATTTTTTTTTTTTCATGGCTCTGCGTTATAAACTTCTGTGAAGCACTTGAGGGTTCAAAGTGCTCACCACACATCTAGATTAGTTCCTTTGGGGGTCTAGTTTCCAAAATGGGGTCATTTGTGGGGGATCTCCAATGTTTAGGCACACAGGGGCTCTCCAAACGCGACATGGTGTCCGCTAATGATTGGAGCTAATTTTCCATTTAAAAAGCCAAATGGCGTGCCTTCCCTTCTGAGCCCTGCCGTGCGCCCAAACAGTGGTTTACCCCCACATATGGGGTATCTGCGTACTCAGGACAAACTGGACAACAACATTTGTGGTCCAATTTCTCCTATTACCATTGGCAAAATAGGAAATTCCAGGCTAAAAAATCATTTTTGAGAAAAGAAAAATTATTTTTGATTTTCATGGCTCTGCATTATAAACTTCTGTGAAGCACCTGGGGGTTTAAAGTGCTCAGTATGCATCTAGATAAGTTCCTTGGGGGGTCTAGTTTCCAAAATGGGGTCACTTGTGGGGGAGCTCCAATGTTTAGGCACACAGGGGCTCTCCAAACGCGACATGGTGTCCGCTAACAATTGGAGCTAATTTTCCATTCAAAAAGTCAAAAGGCGCGCCTTCCCTTCCGAGCCCTGCCGTGTGCCCAAACAGTGGTTTACCCCCACATATGCGGTATCAGCGTACTCAGGACAAATTGGACAACAACTTTCGTTGTTCAGTTTCTCCTTTTACCATTGGGAAAATAAAAAAAATTGTTGCTGAAAAATCATTTTTGTGACTAAAAAGTTAAATGTTCATTTTTTCCTTCCATGTTGCTTCTGCTGCTGTGAAGCACCTGAAGGGTTAATAAACTTCTTGAATGTGGTTTTGTGCACCTTGAGGGGTGCAGTTTTTAGAATGGTGTCACTTTTGGGTATTTTCAGCCATATAGACCCCTCAAACTGACTTCAAATGTGAGGTGGTCCCTCAAAAAAATGGTTTTGTAAATTTCGTTGTAAAAATGAGAAATCGCTGGTCAAATTTTAACCCTTATAACTTCCTAGCAAAAAAAAATTTTGTTTCCAAAATTGTGCTGATGTAAAGTATACATGTGGGAAATGTTATGCTATTTTGTGTCACAAAACTCTCTGGTTTAACAGAATAAAAATTCAAAATGTGAAAATTGCGAAATTTTCAAAATTTTTGCCAAATTTCCGTTTTTATCACAAATAAACACAGAATTTATTGACCTAAATTTACCACTAACACAAAGCCCAATATGTCACGAAAAAACAATCTCAGAACCGCTAGGATCCATTGAAGCGTTCCTGAGTTATTACCTCATAAAGGGACACTGGTCAGAATTGCAAAAAACGGCAAGGTCTTTAAGGTCAAAATAGGCTGGGTCATGAAGGGGTTAACAGTATGGGAGTCTTGAGAACACCGATTCTGTTAACAATGTAGCAGACAAGGCAGCCCACGACCAGACAGGTCCTTCTGGCATATGCCAAAATTGCCAGAAGGACAGTCCAGCCCTGATTGCAATTACATATATTTTGTTATACACATTTATTTCCTTTGTGTGTATTGGAACAATAAAAAAGACTGAGAAAAAAAGGCAAATTGGACATAATTTCGCACTAAACCCCCAAAATTCACTGGACAAAATTGTTTTCACCCTCAACTGAATATTTGGTTGCACACCAAAGAAGCTTCTTACACCTCTCAGTTGGAATTTTGGACCACTCTTCTTTTGCAAACTGCTCAAGATCTTTCACATTTGAAGTCGCGTTTGCCCAACAGTAATTTTAAGATCTCTCCACATGTGTTCAATGGGATTTAGATCCGGACTCATTGCTGTCACTTTGGAACTCTCCAGTGCTTTGTTTCCACCCATTTCTGGATGCTTCTTGAAGTATGTTTGGGATCATTATCCTGCTGGAAGACCCATGACCTAAGGTGCAAACCCAGCTTTCTGACATTGACATTGGGCACAACATTGTGACCCAAAATCCTTTGGTAATCTTCAGAATTCACAGATTTCATTATGTCTTGTACACGGTCAAGGAACCCAGTGCCAGGGGCAGCAAAACTACCCCAAAAACATCTTTCAGCCTCCACCATATTTGACTGTGGTATTGTGTTCTTTTCTTTGTAGGCCTAATTCCGTTTTAAGTAAACAGGAGTGCTGAGGTAAGAAGAGGCTGCTCGCACTGCTGTCCATGTGGTCTTCCTGAGTACTGAGTGGATGCTGCGAACTAGAGACAAGACAGTCCATACCGGTACATAATACAGGTTATTTCTAGGTCCCAGCAGTGGAGCTTCTTACCGCATGTTCACAGCCTCATGTCCTAGGAACATTCTAGGGCAAGGTCGTGTCAGTGTAACCAGATGGAGATCATTTTAATATACTTTAGAGTTGACCTCCCTGGACAAACAAGTGTGATTTACCATAGTAATTAAAATGTATTGGGGACTTTTTAAAATAAGTTTTCTTGTTTTTTTGTTTTCTACGCGTAAAGCCTATGAATAAAGCTAGGCTTTAATTCTTGTTTTTATTATTCAGAATGTATTTAAAATGTGATCCACCCTAAGTATGTTGTTTTTTCAGATACTTAGTAATCGTGTTTTGTTCTGATATTGCGGGGGGAGGAGGGGAGCCTTTTCTAAAACTTCTTACACTTTATCTTCACAATGCAAAAGTGAACACATGGGTCATTATGAAGTATGGAGTGGCACACTCTCAATCCATGTAGAGAGCTGCTTTCATCAAGAAACATATTTCATTCATGGCTCCAGTTGAAAGCATATCCCGTCTCATTTATATCCTTCCTTTGGTTCAGCTTGAAATAGATCATTCCTTCTTGTTTCCTGTTGACTTTCCTTTCTTTGCAGGTTTTAGTGTCATAGAGACCACAAATACAGTGAAACTTAGACGAAGAAAAAAATGATGTGGACACAAAATAACTCTGGAAAATGAATTTCTATATCAATTATTCAGAGTTGGATTGTTCTGTAGACCTGAACACAAGTTTTTAAACAAGCACATTATAGTTATTACCCTTTTCCTACAGAATGGTCCACATTTGCCAATGCTGTCTAATATGAAGACAACATAAACTTGGACCTAGCAGTTACAAGATTCTCCAAATGTATTACTGTATCAGACCCAGTGTGTTAAATTTGGCATGTTTGAATGAAGTTGGACACTCATACCTACTTCTTTTTGTACAATTTATCATTATATTTGCCACTGCTTGTGTGTTCCTCTCCCAATTAAGGTGTATAAAGGATCAGAGCAAGTACAAATTCCCATCCTTCCAACAGGTGAGAATCCCAAGGGTTGGACCTGCACCTTTTGTTAGTATTCATCATAAACCTTTAAGATGAGAATCCCCATTTATGCTGCTTGTCAGACCCAGCCGGTCTGTGGACCACTTCTGGTCATCGGTATTTATATATTGCCCTCATATCCTAATGGTCAGGCTACCCCTACATATAATTGCTGAGCTCATAGTGCAGGATGATTCATTGTGGATGACATTAGAAATGACAATGCAATGGGCCATGTGCTGTAGTCACTTTTATGGATGATGATCTGACTGATATAACAATTTTATGTTAGATGTACACACATGCTAGCCACCTTAGGGAGAGACCCAAGTTGGGCTAAATGTAGCGGGACGAAAGAGACCGAAAAGCCCTCTACTTAAAGGAAATACATAGTGGATGCTTTCCTGAAACGGAAAGTACTTGCAAGCAGCATAATACAAAGAATAGCTGGTTTACCCAGAATCCTTTGCAGTAGGCGGAGCTATGCAAATCATCTCTTTCCACCCCAGTCTAATCCACAGCGCTTGGAACCGCCAAGCGTGCAATGCTGCGGATTAGTTTCTAAATTTACACAGCCAACCAATTCCTACCTGTGGACACGTGTTTCGGGCTTTAGGCCCTCATCAGCACAGGGCTGGAATTGGTTGGCTGTATGGAGTGGGGCTCGGTGAGCAAGCGATACACACATGCTAGCCACCTTAGGGAGAGACCCAAGTTGGGCTAAATGTAGCGGGACGAAAGCGCTGTGGATTAGACTGGGGTGGAAAGAGATGATTTGCATAGCTCCGCCTACTGCAAAGGATTCTGGGTAAACCAGCTATTCTTTGTATTATGCTGCTTGCAAGTACTTTCCGTTTCAGGAAAGCATCCACTATGTATTTCCTTTAAGTAGAGGGCTTTTCGGTCTCTTTCGTCCCGCTACATTTAGCCCAACTTGGGTCTCTCCCTAAGGTGGCTAGCATGTGTGTATCGCTTGCTCACCGAGCCCCACTCCATACAGCCAACCAATTCCAGCCCTGTGCTGATGAGGGCCTAAAGCCCGAAACACGTGTCCACAGGTAGGAATTGGTTGGCTGTGTAAATTTAGAAACTAATCCGCAGCATTGCACGCTTGGCGGTTCCAAGCGCTGTGGATTAGACTGGGGTGGAAAGAGATGATTTGCATAGCTCCGCCTACTGCAAAGGATTCTGGGTAAACCAGCTATTCTTTGTATTATGCTGCTTGCAAGTACTTTCCGTTTCAGGAAAGCATCCACTATGTTAGATGTAGACATTTAACAATAATACTTTTTTACATATAATATTTTAGTCCTCACAATAACAGTAACAAATGGAGTCATTAAAGGGTGCAAATCTGCAGCTCACGGCAGTGGTTAGGAGCTGTTATTAACTCTGGTGGCTCCATTTAATGTTTAGCGGACGCTGCTGAGAACTGAAGGATCTGAAGGACCTGAACTTTGGAGCTAGAAAATCTCTCTCTCTCTCGATCCTCCCTGAACTCCCAAACTGTAAACCGGCTTCCGGGAGAAGTCTGTATTCGGAGTTCAGCACCGGCAGGCTTGGACTGGCCCACAGGAGAACGGGAGAATCCTCCGGTGGGCCCCTGTGTAATAGTGAGCCACCACCCTCTTATATGAGCAGCGCTTGACTGCTGGAATCACTATCTGCAGACAATGGCAGCATCTTATTCATTTATCAATCTACCCAGCTCATTGTTAGATACATTTGTGATTGAGGATAATGTCACCTTTGCATTTGGCTAAAAAGAGCCCTTGGAGTTGGTCACTGGTGGGTCCTTCTCAACCCAGTCCACCACTGAGCACCCAGTATGAACCCTGCACTTCACAGTTGGGGTTCACTCATCTCAGCTTAGGCCTCTTTCACACTTCAGTCTTTTGGCGTCAGTCTGAAACCGCCATTTTCCTCAAATAGCGGATCCGCCATTTTTTTTTTGCAGATCCGCTATTTTCCCATAGACATACATTAGTGACGGATTGTGGCGGATGGTCGTCCGTTGCATCCGCCATGTGACAGATCCGTCGAGATTTGGCGGATGTCATCTAGACATAGACGGACATTATAACGTTTTTTTGTCTGCGCCGAAATGGCGGTTCGCGACAGATCCGTCACGTCCGCCATTCCATAGAATGGCCGCCTATGGCCGACGGATCCGTCACGACTGTCATTTGGTGGATCCGTCGCCCCAATCCGCTTTTTCAATTGTGCATGCTCCAAAAAGTAGATACTTTTCCCAGACAACCCCCAAGTAACAGATCCATCAAAAAAACGGATCCGTTAGAACAGTTTTCTCAACAATTGTGACGGATCCGTCGATCCGTCACTATGTCGGAGCAGACTGATGCTAAACAACTGAAGTGTGAAAGAAGCCTTAGGAACCAATAGCAGCAGGCAGTGTGGATGCTGGGTGTTGGT
The DNA here is from genome assembly GCF_032444005.1 of Ranitomeya imitator. NCBI lineage: Eukaryota > Metazoa > Chordata > Amphibia > Anura > Dendrobatidae > Ranitomeya > Ranitomeya imitator. The sequence continues at coordinate 151,811,339 of NC_091288.1, forward strand.
TCTGTTCTTATAACGGAGCTTCTGCATCTTTTCCTGACATCCTTTTCCTTTTTTCTGTTGTTGCCAGTGCTGCTTACCTGACTTATCTCTGTTTGTCTTGACTTTCCCTAGATTGCTGTTTCTTGCTGCCATCTACCTAATTTGTGTTTTAGTTCTGCATTACAAATATTTTCTTTTAGCAATGGCTGACATGTAGATGAACTGAAGAAATAAATGCATGGCACTAAGGCATTGGGTGGGCCTCAAAATCAATTCCACTTGTGGACCCTACCCACCCCATTCCAACACTCCTACCAGGCGCCAGTACAGGAAAAAACCATTAGTGTATGTTATGACGGCCCATAACAATGATTGACTGATCTGCTGCTGGGCAAGGAAAGACATTGTGAGGGTATGTGCACATGTTGCGGATTTTGCTGCGGATCCGCAGCGTTTCCGCAGCTGCGGATCCGCAGCAGTTTCCCATGAGTTTACAGTACAATGTAAACCTATTGGAAACCAAAAACGCTGTGCCCATGCTGCGGAAAAAAACGCGCGGAAATTCACCGTTTTATTTTCCGCAGCATGTCAATTCTTTTTGCGGAATACGCAGCGTTTTTACATCTGCTCCAATAGAAAACTGCAGATGTAAATCCGCAGCGGAATCCGCATTAGAAAACGCGATAAATTCGCAGTAAAAACCACAGCGGTTTTGCACTGCGGATTAATCAAATCCGCTGCGGAAAAATCCGCAGTGGACCATTCTACGTGTGCAAATACCCTTACTCACCGCCATCATGAGTTTTGTGGATTGGGCAGAAACAGCTTGTGTAAATGGGACCGCAAAGTGACTTGACAGTCATTTTTACATCAATACGATCAGTGAAAATTATTTTATCATTGATCTTACCCACTTTCTTGAAATAAATGTGAAAAGTACTATAAAGGGTTTGCTAAATTATGGTAATTTGATCCTACTGTTTCACATGATAATTTACTAAGAAGGCACATAGGATACAAGAATCACCTGGCAGAAGTGAATCATTGTTTTATTGTTTGAACATGACACATGAGCAGATTTATAAGTGACTTCATTTTGCTCGTCCTACTATTTCATGTAGCAGCATGCCCTTAAAGCAATCAAATTGCAAAGATAAATATATCTGGTGCCAGAAGCTGTTAGAACAGATAATAATGATGAAAAAGAGAAAATAAAACAAAAAACAAATTTACGATGAAAAAGGAAAAAAATTGTTGTGTTGAACACTTTGGATAGAGCTGTCATATACCAAAAATGAATAACCTCATATTTTGCCGCTTCCCAAAATGTAAGGGACCACAGGAGGCCATATACCGTAGATCACCTTATGGAGCAAAGAGATTGGGAGCTACCGAGGAGTTAAAACACAAACCAGGGGTGTAAAGAGGACTAGTTGACAGCAGAAAACACAAGACCTATGTGTAACGTGGATATTCCAGTGCTTCCCCTTAAGGAAAAGAAGACCAAATAAATTCATCAGTTTAGTTTTTCACAGGACACAGAATAATTTAGGCAATCCTCTTGCTGCGGATCCCAGTTGATTTAGCAGACACTTCAAAATACTGTCACTTTTAGTGGAGTCTTAGACAACACGCTTCGCTCCAGCCATGTGTCAGACGTCGGTCTCTCACAAAGATCTCGCTTTGTGGTTCTCTCTTCTACACAGGACACTGTCTCTTTGTCAACTTTCGCTTTGATTTTGGATCTGAATTGGCTCTGTAACTCCCTAGGTTTTCCCCAGTTCTGCCCAGTAGACAATCTCATCATAGATCCTCTCCACACACTTGTTCTGACAGAATTTCACCTCTCCCTACTTTCTGCCCCACCAGACCGCCCTCCATGCCTCAACTTTGGTTCTCCTCTTCTCTTCAGTCATAGCATCATATAGGCGAAGGCCCCACAGGGTTCTCAGCTTGTCTTCCTGCATGACACATGCTAAACATAATAATTATACCTTAACTACCAAATTTTGAAGAACACAAAGAGGGACAAACCATGCGGTACGAGTAGAGTGCCAAATTTTAGCCATGCCCCTGGCCACACCCCAAGCCATTTACATTTCTTTCTCCCCTGACAGGATATATAAATATAGAAAATCTACCAACCCAATTGATTTAATGTACAGTAAGGTAGTGGTGAAAATATTAAAATATACCTTTATTAATAAATCCTTTAAAAAAACAAATAACAGACAAAGGACAACATACCAGAAGAGGGGACGGGAAGAAAAACATTAGACTCGAACAAAGACGACCCAGGAAAACATACTCAGAAGGGAGGTAAGAACATTTCTAAAACAATCCACAGCGAGGAGATTGGAACAAAACAAAATCCTCTAAACTGCATGCTCGCAAACGCCAGAAGCCTGACAAACAAGATGGAAGAACTAGAAGCAGAAATATCTACAGGTAACTTTGACATAGTGGGAATAACCGAGACATGGTTAGATGAAAGCTATGACTGGGCAGTTAACTTACAGGGTTACAGTCTGTTTAGAAAGGATCGTAAAAATCGGAGAGGAGGAGGGGTTTGTCTCTATGTAAAGTCTTGTCTAAAGTCCACTTTAAGGGAGGATATTAGCGAAGGGAATGAGGATGTCGAGTCCATATGGGTTGAAATTCATGGAGGGAAAAATGGTAACAAAATTCTCATTGGGGTCTGTTACAAACCCCCAAATATAACAGAAAGCATGGAAAGTCTACTTCTAAAGCAGATAGATGAAGCTGCAACCCATAATGAGGTCCTGGTTATGGGGGACTTTAACTACCCGGATATTAACTGGGAAACAGAAACCTGTGAAACCCATAAAGGCAACAGGTTTCTGCTAATAACCAAGAAAAATTATCTTTCACAATTGGTGCAGAATCCAACCAGAGGAGCAGCACTTTTAGACCTAATACTATCTAATAGACCTGACAGAATAACAAATCTGCAGGTGGTCGGGCATCTAGGAAATAGCGACCACAATATTGTGCAGTTTCACCTGTCTTTCACTAGGGGGACTTGTCAGGGAGTCACAAAAACATTGAACTTTAGGAAGGCAAAGTTTGAACAGCTTAGAGATGCCCTTAATCTGGTAGACTGGGACAATATCCTCAGAAATGAGAATACAGATAATAAATGGGAAATGTTTAAGAACATCCTAAATAGGCAGTGTAAGCGGTTTATACCTTGTGGGAATAAAAGGACTAGAAATAGGAAAAACCCAATGTGGCTAAACAAAGAAGTAAGACAGGCAATTAACAGTAAAAAGAAAGCATTTGCACTACTAAAGCAGGATGGCACCATTGAAGCTCTAAAAAACTATAGGGAGAAAAATACTTTATCTAAAAAACTAATTAAAGCTGCCAAAAAGGAAACAGAGAAGCACATTGCTAAGGAGAGTAAAACTAATCCCAAACTGTTCTTCAACTATATCAATAGTAAAAGAATAAAAACTGAAAATGTAGGCCCCTTAAAAAATAGTGAGGAAAGAATGGTTGTAGATGACGAGGAAAAAGCTAACATATTAAACACCTTCTTCTCCACGGTATTCACGGTGGAAAATGAAATGCTAGATGAAATCCCAAGAAACAATGAAAACCCTATATTAAGGGTCACCAATCTAACCCAAGAAGAGGTGCGAAATCGGCTAAATAAGATTAAAATAGATAAATCTCCGGGTCCGGATGGCATACACCCACGAGTACTAAGAGAACTAAGTAATGTAATAGATAAACCATTATTTCTTATTTTTAGGGACTCTATAGCGACAGGGTCTGTTCCGCAGGATTGGCGCATAGCAAATGTGGTGCCAATATTCAAAAAGGGCTCTAAAAGTGAACCTGGAAATTATAGGCCAGTAAGTCTAACCTCTATTGTTGGTAAAATATTTGAAGGGTTTCTGAGGGATGTTATTCTGGATTATCTCAATGAGAATAACTGTTTAACTCCATATCAGCATGGGTTTATGAGAAATCGCTCCTGTCAAACCAATCTAATCAGTTTTTATGAAGAGGTAAGCTATAGGCTGGACCACGGTGAGTCATTGGACGTGGTATATCTCGATTTTTCCAAAGCGTTTGATACCGTGCCGCACAAGAGGTTGGTACACAAAATGAGAATGCTTGGTCTGGGGGAAAATGTGTGTAAATGGGTTAGTAACTGGCTTAGTGATAGAAAGCAGAGGGTGGTTATAAATGGTATAGTCTCTAACTGGGTCGCTGTGACCAGTGGGGTACCGCAGGGGTCAGTATTGGGACCTGTTCTCTTCAACATATTCATTAATGATCTGGTAGAAGGTTTACACAGTAAAATATCGATATTTGCAGATGATACAAAACTATGTAAAGCAGTTAATACAAGAGAAGATAGTATTCTGCTACAGATGGATCTGGATAAGTTGGAAACTTGGGCTGAAAGGTGGCAGATGAGGTTTAACAATGATAAATGTAAGGTTATACACATGGGAAGAAGGAATCAATGTCACCATTACACACTGAATGGGAAACCACTGGGTAAATCTGACAGGGAGAAGGACTTGGGGATCCTAGTTAATGATAAACTTACCTGGAGCAGCCAGTGCCAGGCAGCAGCTGCCAAGGCAAACAGGATCATGGGGTGCATTAAAAGAGGTCTGGATACACATGATGAGAGCATTATACTGCCTCTGTACAAATCCCTAGTTAGACCGCACATGGAGTACTGTGTCCAGTTTTGGGCACCGGTGCTCAGGAAGGATATAATGGAACTAGAGAGAGTACAAAGGAGGGCAACAAAATTAATAAAGGGGATGGGAGAACTACAATACCCAGATAGATTAGCGAAATTAGGATTATTTAGTCTAGAAAAAAGACGACTGAGGGGCGATCTAATAACCATGTATAAGTATATAAGGGGACAATACAAATATCTCGCTGAGGATCTGTTTATACCAAGGAAGGTGACGGGCACAAGGGGGCATTCTTTGCGTCTGGAGGAGAGAAGGTTTTTCCACCAACATAGAAGAGGATTCTTTACTGTTAGGGCAGTGAGAATCTGGAATTGCTTGCCTGAGGAGGTGGTGATGGCGAACTCAGTCGAGGGGTTCAAGAGAGGCCTGGATGTCTTCCTGGAGCAGAACAATATTGTATCATACAATTATTAGGTTCTGTAGAAGGACGTAGATCTGGGTATTTATTATGATGGAATATAGGCTGAACTGGATGGACAAATGTCTTTTTTCGGCCTTACTAACTATGTTACTATGTTACTATGTTACCAACACACACATGAAACAAACACTTCAGGCTCATAAGAATCTATAGGTGTCAAACCCCCAAATGCCTCACAGTATCTCCTTATTCCATTATTTATCAACACGTGTGCACACTAGGTAGTGCCAATAATTGCATCCTTTGCTGCTGCACAATTCTTATACATATACCTTTCTTCTATAAAATGAGCCTGTAAGAAAATTGGAAGAATCTCACCCAGGTTCATGTTCCTTCCTTCATCACATGTACAGTCCCAGTCTTAGAGATGACTCCCAATGTAATCCCGATAATCCGGATATGAAGAAAAGGGGGGTACGCCAGAGTTCCCATACACATCATAAACCCTCATTCCTGGATTCGGGTATTAGACCGTATCCCTAATGCCTCCCAACGCGTTTCATTTTGTCAAATCATCAGGGGAGGGAAAGTCCCGGTTAAAGAGAGGAAGGTGTTCTCTTAAAAAAGAATGAACATCCTTCATATACAAAAACCGCAGACCGCAGATTTATTTTGTATATGAAAGATGTTCACATGTCAGTTGCTCCATCAGGTCTTCTGTCTAAAAACCTGAAAAATAGGACAAGGAGCACAACCTGTGACGGGGCTGTTGACCTTAATGAGGCAGATGGAGTCACTTTGTGCTCTGTCTGACCTCACTTTATCAGTTTCCATTTTTTTTGCGAGGCATGCGCAAAAGCATGGCCGATTGCACTTTTATGCCCCCTTCAAATAAGTGGACACTGCCGAAGCTTCAGCCAGACAGCACAAAGTGTCTAAGTACACAAAAACACACAAGTCTTTTTATAATTATAATGTTGAGGTGCACGCTACCATCTGATATGACACTGGGTGTGGAGAGACACAACTGAAAACTGGGCAGTAGCGTTAAATTGTCCACTACTCGGGCATCCCCTTTTCAATGACTGTATTCCACCTTGTAAAAAAAAAAACTGTCTGCATTCACCTCCGGTGCTGGCATTGTTCCAGCATTGTTGGTGCCAGGTCTCATGTGACTTATGCCATGAGAGCCCTGCAGCCAATCAGCGGCTGCTATTAGACTGCTGCACTCACTTCCTTTCTCCAAACCTTGGACAAACAATATAGTGAGAGTGCAGCAGTGTATTAGAAGCCACTGATTGGCTGCAGGGCTCACGTGGCATAACGTCACATGAGCCTCAGGAGACCCGGCGCAGACATCTCTGGAACTGCGCCAGTAAGAGAGGTGAGTATAGGGTATTTTTATTTAACAGTGTGGTCTACTTTATAATAAAAGGGGTTGTCCAGGTAGTGGACAACCCCTTTAATATTAATCTACTATATAATAGTCTGAGGGTCACTTCCGTATGTCTGTCTGTCACAGAAATCCCAAGTCGCTGATTGGTCGCGGTCAAACGGCCACGACCAATCAGCGACAGGCACAGTGCAGCCACAAAACGGCCACTCCCTACTTCCCTGCCGTCAGTGCCCGCTCCATACTCCCCTCCAGTCAGCGCTCACACAGGGTTAATGGCAGTGTTAACGGACCGCGTTATGCCACGGTTTAAGGCACTCTCTTAGCGCTGCTATTAACCCTGTGTGACCAACTTTTTACTATTGATTGCTGCAGCATCAATAGTAAAAATATCTAATGTTAAAAATAATAAAAAAATAAAAAATCATTATATACTCACCTGTCGGCCCCCGGATCCAGCCCAGGCCTTTCCCGCTCCTCGCGACGGTCCGGTCCATGTATTGCGGTCTCGCGAGATGATGACGGCATCATCTCACGAGACCGCAATGTACTCTTGGGACCGAAGCGTCACGAGGAGCATCGGTAAACGCTTGGGCTGGATCCGGGGACCGACGGAAGGTTAGTATATAACTATTTTTTATTTTAATTCTTTTTTTTTAACAGGGATATGGTGCCCGCATTGCTATATACTACGTGGGCTGTGTTGGATACTACATCTCTGTGCTATAAACTATGTGGGCTGTGCTATATACTACGTGGCTGTGGTATATATTACGTGGCTGGGCAATATACTACATTGCTGTGCTCTATACTACGTGTACTGGGTTATATACTGCATGGGCAGTTATATACTACATCTCTGTGCTATATACTATGTGGCTGTGAAATATATTATGTGGCTGTGCAATATACTACGTATCTGTGCTATATACTACGTGGCTGGGCAATACACTATGTGGCTGGGCAATATACTACGTGGCTGGGCAATATACTACGTGGCTGGGCAATATACTACGTGGCTGGGCTATATACTATGTGTCTGTGCTATATAGTACGTGGGCTGTTTTATATACTACGTGGCTGTGCTATATACTACGTGGGCTGTGGTATATACTATGTGGGCAGTGTTATACGCTAATTGGCTGTGCTATATTTCTATGCTGTATCTATGAATCATGGTATGTGTTAAAGAGGTAGGCCCACTGAGACTCTTTCGCCCGGGGCCCTCAAAAACCTGGAGCCAGCCCTGGCTTCACTGATTGGTCACGCCCAGCTGCGAACAACCAGCGACAGTCGCAGTCCGCCCGCGAATTGGTCATGACTGGCCGGCCGAATCCTTTGTATAAATTGTATTATTCTGAAAACTTCATAAATAAACTACATACATATTCTAGAATACCTGATGCGTTAGAATCGGGCCACCATCGGGCCAATCATTATATACTCACCTTCTGTCGGCCCCCGGATCCAGCCCAGGCCTTTCCTGCTCCTTGTGACGGTCCGGTCCATGCATTGCGGTCTCACGAGATGATGACGTAACGGTCTTGCGAGACCGCTATGTCATCATCTCAAGAGACCGCAATGCACTCTTGGGACCAGAGCGTCACGAGGAGCATCGGTAAACGCTTGGGCTGGATCCGGGGGCCGACGGAAGGTGAGTATATAACTATTTTTTATTTTAATTCTTTTTTTAACAGGGATATGGTGCCCACATTGCTATATACGACGTGGGCTGTGTTAGATACTGCGTGACTGTGGTATATATTATGTGGCTGGGCAATATACTACATTGCTGTGCTCTATACTACGGGGCCTGGGTTATATACTGCATGGGCAATGTTATATACTACGTCTCTGTGCTATATACTATGTAGCTGTGCAATATATTACATGGCTGTGCAATATACTACATAGCTGTGCAATATATTACGTGGCTGGGCAATATACTTCGTGTATGTGCTATATACTACATGTCTATGCTATATACTATGTGTCTGGGCAATACACTACGTGGCTGGGCAATATACTACGTGGCTGGGCAATATACTACATGTCTGTGCTATTTACTATGTGGGCTGTGCTATATACTACGTGGCTGGGCAATATACTACGTGGCTGTGCTATATACTACATGGGCTGTGTCATATACTATGTGGATGTGCTATATACTACGTGGGCTGTGTTATATACTACATGGGCTGTGTTATATACTACTTGGCTGTGCTATATACTATGTGGGCTGTGTTATATATTACGTGGGCTGTGTTATATACTACGTGGCTGTGTTATATACTACATGGGCTATGTTATATACTACGTGGGTGTGTTATATACAAGTGGCTGCGCTATATACTACATGGGCTGTGTTATATACTACGTGGGCTGTGTGATATATCTTACGTGGCTGTGCTATATACTTTGTGGGCTATGTTATATACTACGTGGGCTGTGTTATATGCTACTTGGCTGTGCTATATTTCTCTGCTGTATCTGAGCATCATGAATCGTGGGATGTGTTAAAGAGGGGGACCCACTGAGACTCTTTCGCCCGGGGCCCTCAAAAACCTGGAGCCGGCCCTGGGTTCACTGATTGGTCACGCCCTTTCCGCGAACAATCAGCGACAGTCGCAGTCTGCCCGCGAATTGGCGCGGAATTTGAACCACGCTTCGCTAATTGGCCGGACGAATCCTTTATATAAATTGCATTATTCTGAAAACTTCATAAATAAACTACATACTGGTACATATTCTAGAATACCCAATGCGTTAGATTCGGGCCACCATCTAGTATATAATAAAAGGCATTGTTTGTCTTAAAGGGGTTATTCAGGCTTACGATTAAAGTCAGACCTTTGAATTCTCAGTTCCCGAACTGTGCGCTGTGAGGATTCTCTGGTGTCAGGAGCAGGTGATTATGTAACCGTAAATATGTGATTTGCATAAATGCGGTCATGTGCCGTCTAGGTGGGCACTGCCTCGCTGAATGCAAATATATTGAGCGAGACTGGACACGTCTAGTCGGAATGTGGCCAGAAATATGCAAATCACATACTAGTGGTCACATGACCACCTGCTCCCATCACTGGAAAATCCTCACAGCACACAGTATGAAGATTCAACAGTCTACAGTCGCATAGAGTGACTGCAGACTTACACCTCAAACCTGGACCAATCAGAGGCCAGCAGCTGACATCGGCAGGGGTGCATGGCAGTGATGCCATGTGCTCCTGTTGCTTCAACTCTCAAGTAATCTGCTGGCTTCAGGAGAGGACGCCTCCCAGAGGGGGAGGTGAGGGAAGGTGAGATTTTTTTTTTTTTTGTAAATCCGTGAATACACAGTGGCCATACTACTATATGTAGTGACTATGTGCTGTGCATTATACTACATGAATGACTATGGGCTGTGCATTATACTACATGCATGACTATGGGCTCTGCATTGCACTACATGTATGACAATGGGCTGTGCATTATACTATATGGAGTACTATGGGCTGTACATTATATTACATGGATGACCATGAGCTGTACATTATACTAGGGAAAGGATGATTATGGGCTATGCATTATACTACATTTAGGAGTATGAGCTGTGCATTATACTACATGGATGACTATGGGCAGTGCATTATGCTACATGGATGACTATGGACTGTGCATTATACTACAGGTATGACTGTGGGCTGTGCATTATACTATATGGAGGACTATGGGCTATGCATTATACTACAGGTATGACTATGGGATGTGCATTATACTATATGGAGGACTATTGGCTGTGCATTATACTACATGGATGACTATGGGCTGTGCATTATATTATACAGAGGACGTTGGACTGTGCATTATACTGCATGGATGACTATGGTGGTTACATTATAATACATGTATGACTATGGGCTGTTCATTATGCTACATGGATGACTATGTGCTCTGCACTATACTACATGGAATACCATGGGCTGTGCATTATACTATACAGAGTACAATGGGGGCACATTATACTGTATGGAGAACTATGGGGAGTGCATTATACTATATGGAAGACTATGGAGGGTGTATTATACAACATGAAGGACTATGGGGGTGCCCTATACTATAGTGAGGAATATGGGCTGTCCATTGTACTACATGGATAACTAAGGGTTGTGTATTATACTACAAGGATGACTATGAGCTATACATTATATTACATGGATGACTATGGCCTGTGCATTATGCTACATGGATGGCGATGGGCTGTGCATTATACTACATGGATGACTATGGGCTGTGCATGATACTTTTTGTATGACTATGAGATGGGCATTAAGCTACATGGATGACTAACAGTTGTGCATTACACTACATTGACTAAGGGTTGTGCATTATACAATCTAGATGACTATGGGCTGTGCATTATGCTACATGGATGATTATGGGCCTGGCATTAAACTACATGGATGAGTTTCTGGGGCGTATTATACTACATGAATGATTATGGGCTGTGCATTATACTATATGATGGACTATGAGGGGCACAACATACTGTGTGGAGGACTATGAGTAGTGCATTATACTATACAAAGGACTATGGGGGTGCATTACAATATGGGGAGGACTATGGGCTGAGCATTATACTACGTAGAATCATAGAATGTTAGAGTTGGAAGGGACCTCAAGGTTCATCGTGTCCAACCCCCTGCTCAATGCAGGATTCACTAAACCATCTCAGACAGATGTCTGCCAAGCCTCTGTTTGAAGACTTTCATTGAAGGAGAACTCACTGCCTCTCGTGGCAGCCTAATCCACTCATCAATCACTCTCAAAAAAGTTTTTTTTTGTTAAATCTAATCAGTATATTCTCCTTTCAATTTCATTCCATTGCTTCTCGTGTTTACATGTACAAATGAGAATAAGGATGAGTCCTCTACACTGTGACATGCCTTCAGATATTTGTAGACAGCTATTAAAGGGAACCTGTCACCCCCAAAATCAAAGGTGAGCTAAGCCCACCGGCATCAGGGGCTTATCTACAGCATTCTCTAATGTGGTAGATAAGCCCCCGATGTATCCTGAAAGATGAGAAAAAGAGGTTAGATTATACTCACCCAGGGGGCGGTCCGGTCCGATGGGCATCGCAGTCTGGTCCAGGGCCTCCCATCTTCTTATGATGATGTCCTCTTCTTGTCTTCACGCTGCGGCTCCGGCGCAGGCGTACTTTGTCTGCCCTGTTGAGGGCAGAGCAAAGTACTGCAGTGCGCAGGCGCCGGGAAAGGTCAGAGAGGCAGTACTCAACAGGGCAGACAAAGTACACCTGCGCCGGAGCCGCAGTGTGAAGACAAGAAGAGGACATCATCCTATGAAGATGGGAGGCCCCAGACCGCGACGCCCACCGCAGCGGGACCGCCCCTGGGTGAGTATAATATAACCTCTTATTCTCATCTTTCAGGATACATCGGGGGCTTATCTACAGCATTACAGAATGCTGTACATAAGCCCCTGAAGCCGGTGGGCTTAGCCCACTTTCGATTTTGGGGGTGACAGGTTCCCTTTAAGTTTCCTCTTAGCCTTCTTTTTTGCAAGCTAAACATTCCTAGATCCTTTAACCATTCCTCGTAAGACATGCTTTGCAGTCCGCTCACCATCCTGGTAGCTGGACACGGTATTCCAGATGAGACCTGACAAAGGAGGTGTAGAGGGAGATAATTAATTCATGTGATCTGGACTCTTTGCTTCTCTTAATACATCCTTAAACTGTGTTTGACATTTTTGCTGCTGCATCACACTGTTGACTCGTGCACTCTGTGATCTATTAGTATACCCAAGTCTTTTTCACACATACTGTTGCTTAGTTCTACTGTATTCCTCCCATTCTGTAGATGTAATTTTCATTTTTCTTGCCAAGATGTAGAATCTTGCATTTCTTCCTGTTAGATACCATTCTATTAGTCGCTGTATCAAAAACCTATTTCCCCCACTGTCTATCTATCTATATATAATCCGGATGGGGGGCCCGGTCCAAATCTTGCTTCGGGGCCCATAAGACACTTGTTGATTAGAAAGCTAAAAAAAAAAGTTCTTTTGTTGTTTTCCCACATTTTCCACTGCACCTGTACCTGAGTCTCTCTTGGAGCTGCAGTTACAAGAAGTTACTAACAGAGCTGAATTGGGAGTGCAACTAGGACACTGCAGCTCTGCCAGACAGGCAAAATCGGGACAGTCCCGTTGAATCCGGGACAGTTGGGAGCTATGATTATACATCTGATCAGTCTTTCTACTAGTTTTTTCAGAAATATAGAACCGTACAGAATATATGGGCAGCCCATAATCTGCAACAAATTGGGGTCACAATTGTTAATCTAGGATAAAGAGCAATGACTAAAGAGCAATGACCAAAGTTCTGACTGCTTTTCCAGTAAGGGTCTACTTACACAGACCAACCTGGTAGCATGATACCACCACCGACTTGTAAACGTTTACCAATCAGCAGTAGTTTGAATGCCTGTTTACATAGACCGGCCAAAGTAACCGATGTGCGCCATTATTCTGAGCTGCATAATTTCTGGTTACACCAGACGATGCACCGTTAGAATGATCTTTTATGCTGCATAAAACCCTCATCTCACCCAATCAAAGAGCGTTTTGCTCGGTCACCGAGTGATCAGCAGCCTGATTATATGGAAGATGACTATGAAATGAGCTCTCTTAACAACTTTCATTCACAATATAGCAACGATTCCGAATTTTTTTTAAAGCTTTTTTTCAATTAAAACATTCTTCTATAGAATCTCCACCTTATCAAGGCCACAGGTTAGGTGGATTTACTTACTGGACAGGTTCTATTGTGTAATGAGTATTTTCCTTTTTCTGATTGTTTACAATGTCTGGAAGTCCTAAGGTGCCCATAAAACCACATCTATATTTGGGTTGAGACAACAATCTATCCTTGAGCCTGAAATAAACACCTTCTGTAAGTAAAAGCAGCTTAATGACAGGTTAGGCTCAAGAAGATGCTTTTAGAAAACTTGAATTTTGCCAAAGCTTCTTAAAATGATGTCAGTTATATAATATATACGGTAATGATAATATATTAAATAAGGACAGGGTTAACGACTGTATTTTATCTCATATGAGAATGTGATCAGAGTGTGATCATAGTTTCATCTGATTTTCCTGGATGAGAAGATGGAAAAACATTTTTTCTCCATCTCCTCCATTCTGTCAGTTTGTGTAAATCGGACATTCGAGTGTGGTCCAATTTTTTTCCACCGACTTCCATGGCTGAGTGCAATGTGAATACAGGATGCAAGTCGTGCATGTTGTGATTTTTTTCCTTAGACATACTAAGTTGGAGAAACAAATTGTACATGTACATGGCCCCACAGATTAACATTGGTCTGAATGTGCGCCAATGTTTTGCCAGATCGCACTTGGACCAAAAATACAGTCGTGTGCAAGAGCCCTTACATGGCTTAACTCAGTCCCCTTACTCATCATTAGCTACAAAGGCTTGCAAAAGTATTCACCCCATTGCCTTTTTACCTATTTTGTAACATTACAACCTGTGTTTAAATGTTTTTGTAATTGGATTTGTATGTGATGAATCAGTACTAAATAGTCTAAGTTGATGAAGTCAGAAAAATATAGGCATAAATTAAATTTATGGTATCAAATAACTAAAAATTAGCATGTGCATATGTGTTCCCCATTTTTGCTATGAAGTCCCTAAATATTTCTGGCGATGATCCCCAAGAGCACCATCAAATCCATTATCATCAAATAGAAATAACATGGTACCACAACAAACCTGCCAAGAGATGGTCGCCCAACACTCCCAGCCCAGGTAAGGAGGGCATTAATCAGAGACGCAGACCAAAGGTAACCCTGATGGAGCTGTAGAGTTCCTCATGCAGAGACTGGAGCATCTGTCCATATAACCTCAATAAGTCGTACACTCCATAGAGGTGGCCTTTATGGAAGAGTAGGCAGAAAAAAAGCCTTTACTTACACACAGAAATTGTAAGGCTCATTTTCAGTTTGCCAAAAGACGCGGGGGAATCTCCAAAAGTATGGAGAAAATTTCTGTGGTCAGATGAGACCAAAATTGAATATTTTGGCCACCAATGCAAATGCTATGTCTGGCACCAATCTAACACAGTGCATCCCAAGAACAACATGCCCACAATTAAACATAGTGGTGACAGCATCATTCTGTAGGGATGTTTTTTGGCAGCAGGGACAGGTCAAATGGTCCAAATCAAGGGGGAAGATGGTGTGAAATACAGGGATATTTTTGAGAAAAACCTGTTTCAGTCTGTCAGTGATTTGTGACTGGGACAGAGGTTCACCTTCTAATAAGACAATGACCCAAAGCAAGCTGCTAAAGCAACACTCGAGTGGTTTAAGGACAAATGTGTAAATGTTTTTGTGTGGCCCAGACCTTAATCCAATTGAAAACCAGTGGTCAGAATTGAAGATTGCTGTTCATCAGAGGAAACCATCTGACTTGAAGGAGCTGAAGCAGTTTTGCCTTCAGGAATGTGCAAAAATCCCAGTGGTAAGATGTGGAAAGCTCACAGAGACTTACACAAAGTGCCTTGCAGCTGTAATTGACACAAAAGGAGGCTCTACATAGTACTGACTTTAGGGGGGTGAATAGTTATGCACATTGAAGTTTTCACTTATTTAGTCAAATTTGTTGTTTTCTTCACAATAAACAGAAAACCAAATGTTCACAGTTATAGGCATGTTCTTTACATGAACTGATGCAAACCCTTAAAAAAAAATCAGTGAAATTCTAGGTTGTGAGGTGGCAAAACACGAAAAATGAAAAGGGGGGCATGATGTGAATAATTTCACAAGCCATTGTATCTACTCAAGAATTCATTATAAACTTGTTGACCAAACACTGATGTAAGTAATGTGGCCCATGTATGTGTCTTCTGTAAACTCTCCTTTTATAAAGTTGTATTGAAAAGTATTGAAGCCCCACTACATATCAGGTTTATTAGCAACGTGTATAAGTCATCTGCTGGTTGGAATAAACCAAACAGCGTAAATAGCTCAATGCAACTAACATAACTACACTGTGTGCAGAATTATTTGGCAAGTTGTTTTTTTGGATCACATGATACTTTTTATACATATTGTCCTACTCCAAGCTGTTCAGGCTTGAGAGCCAACTATCAATGAAGTAAATTAGGTGATGTGCATCTCTGCAATGAGGAGGGGTGTTGTCTAATGACATCAAAAGCCTATATAAGGTGTGCTTAATTATTAGGCAACTTTCTTTCCTTTGGCAATATGGGTCAGAAGAGAGATTTGACGGGCTCTGACAAGCCCACAATTGTGAGATGTCTTGCAGAGGAAAGCAGCAGTCTTGAAATTGCCAAACTTTTGAAGCGTGATCACCGAACAATCAAGCGTTTCATGGCAAATAGCCAACAGGGTCGCAAGAAGCGTGTTGTGCAAAAAGGAGCAAAATAACTGCCCATGAATTGAGGAAAATCAAGTATGAAGCTGCCAAGATGCCATTTGCACCAGTTTTGCCATATTTCAGAGCTGCAACGTTACTGGAGTATCAAAAAGCACAATGTGTGCGATACTCAGGGACATGGCCAAGGTAAGGAAGGCTGAAAAACGACCACCTTTGAACAAGAAACATAAGATAAAACGTCAAGACTGGGCCAAGAAATATCTTAAGACTGACTTTTCAAAGGTTTTATGGACTGATGAAATGAGAGTGACTCTTGATGGGCAAGTGGCTGGATCAGTAAAGGGCAGAGAGCTCCACTCCGACTCAGACGCCAGCAAGGTGGAGGTGGGGTACTGGTATGGGCTGGAATCATCAAAGATGAACTTGTGGGACCTTTTCGGGTTGAGGATGGAGTGAATCTCAACTCCCAGACCTACTGCCAGTTTCTGGAAGATAACTTCTTCAAGCAGTGGTGCAGGAAGAAGTCAGTATCGTTCAAGAAAAACATGATTTTCATGCAGGACAATGCTCCATCACATGCCCCCAACTACTCAACAGCGTGGCTGGCCAGTGAAGGTCTCAAAGAAGAAAAAATAATGACATGGCCCCCTTGTTCATCTGATCTGAACCCCATAGAGAACCTGTGGTCCCTCATAAAATGTGAGATCTACAGGAAGGGAAAACAGTACACCTCTCGGAACGGTGTCTGGGAGGCTGTGGTGGCTGCTGCACGCAATGTTGATCGTAAACAGATCAAGCAACTGACAGAATCTATGGATGGAGGCTGCTGAGTGTCATCATAAAGAAAGGTGGCTATATTGGTCACTAATTTTGGGGGGTTTTGCTTTTGCATGTCACAAATGTTTATTTCTAAATTTTGTGCAGTTATATTGATTTACCTGGTGAAAATAAACAAGTGAGATGGGAATATTTGGTTTTTATTAAGTTGCCTAATAATTCTGCACAGTAAGTTACCTGCACAAACAGATATCCTCCTAAGATAGCCAAATCTAAAAAAAAAACCACTCCAACTTCCAAAAATATTAAGCTTTGATATTTATGAGTCTTTTGGGTTGATTGAGAACATAGTTGTTGATCAATCTACTATATAATTGTCTAAGGGTCTCTTCTGTCTGTCTGTCTTTCTGTCACGGATATTCATTGGTCGCGGCCTCTGTCATGGAAATCCAAGTCGCTGATTGGTCGTGGCAAAACTGTTGGCATATGCAACAGATTGGGACTTATTATAAGTGAAAGGAGGACTTTATACTAACCAGACAGCAGATGGTGATAGTGTGTAAAGTTATATACTTGCTGTAATGTGGGGAGGGAAGCTCTCAGTGGTTGGTTGCTTTTCTTACTTTCGGTTTTGCTTTTCTTCATGAATGTGTTGTCTTCAGTGTACGGACTGTGTGACACTGAATTGTATCTCATGTTTATCCAGTATGAAGTAAATACTGTTTACTCAAGATATCTTGCTGATTGAAGCTCTCCTAAGTACAGCGGTGACTGCAAGAAGACGCACTCTGCAACAGGTTATGGGCCCAGATAACCCCAGATCACCCCAGATAACCCCAGATAACCCCAGGCATCCCAGATAACTCCAGGCAACCCAGACACTACAGGTCTGCACTACAAGCTCAGGCAGAAGGATCCTGGTTTATAGCCCAGATAACGGAGCACACAGATAAGCTCTGTAAACAGAAGGAACTAAATCCAGATACAGAGTGACAGAGGAATTCAGCATCCCGGGAGCTGGATATAATTGCAGAGAATTCACAGGACATACAGGAGAATATCTTCAGTACAACTCTTTAAACAAGTAAGACTATATAAAGATGATGAGTAACACAGAACTGAAATTTACAGTAGCTAAACTGAATAGTGAAAATTATCAGTTATGGAAATTCAAAGTAGAGATGTTGTTATCTAAGGATGATCTATGGGAAGTAATTGTTACAGCAAGACCAGATCAAGATAATCAGACATGGGATAAGAAGAATATAAAAGCTAGAGTCACCATTAGCTTATTAGTGGATGATGCTCAATTAATACATATAAGAAATGAAGAAACAGCTAAGGGAATGTGGGAAGCATTAAGAAAACTGTATGAAAGACCTAGCTTGAATCACAAGTTGTTTTTATTAAGAAAGCTGTACAGTATGAGATTGAGTGCAAATGACGATATGCAGAAGCATATATTCTCAATGATGGAAGTGATATCACAGCTAAGATCTATTGGTGAAGATATTAAAGAAAGTCATGTAGCAGCTATATTGTTGTGCAGTTTACCAGATTCGTATACAGCCTTGATAAATGCCCTTGAGACGAGACCAGAAACTGACATTACATTAGATTTTGTGAAAACAAGACTAATAGATGAATATCAGAGAAGAAAAGAACAAAGACATGATTCTTCTACTGAAAAGGGCAGTGAAAACGCTCTTAAAGCTACAGAATTCCAAAAACCCTATAATAAAGAGACAAGAGAATGCTTCAGATGTAAGAAAAAAGGTCATTTAAAGAAAGACTGTACCATATGGAAAGTAGAACAACAAAAATTACAACATAAAAAGCATACAGAGAAAGTAAAAAACACAATTTCCGATTCATGTGAGAATAATTGGAATGGCACATTTAAAGTAACAGACAAGAAATCATCACTTGGTTGGTTTATTGATTCAGGAGCAACGAGTCATATGACAAGTGACAAAAATTTCTTTACTGATCTTGATTTAGATAAGAAAGAAGTCATTTATCTCGCAGATGGAAGCAAAATAACCGCAGAAGGTATCGGACAAGGTATGCTAAATTGTTCAAACAAGTTCGGACAAGATTCAAAGATACTTGTACAAGATGTGTTGTATGTTCCAAAATTGGAAGGCGGATTATTATCTGTGAAACGTTTAACAGCAAAAGGACTTACAGTGAAATTCAAAGACAATGAGTGTGCAATTATTGCAGGAAACAAGGTGATAACCAAAGTCAAGGCAGATGAACAATTATATCATTTTGACACACCAAAGGAACAGATGAAGGTATGTACACATGATCACAAAAACTGTATTCACATGTGGCATAGACGTCTAGGACATAGACACCCTGACAGTATAAGGGAACTACAGAGAAAAGAATTGACAAAAGATTTAAAGATATCAGATTGCTCAATTACCATAAGATGTGATTGTTGTATAAAATCCAAAGCCACAAGGATATCTATTCCAAAAGAAAGTGAGATGAAAAGCGAAAGACCACTTGATTTGGTGCATACTGACGTATGTGAACCCATGAAAGTGACTACATCAGGAGGCAATAGATACAT
Organism: Ranitomeya imitator; assembly: GCF_032444005.1. Classification (NCBI taxonomy): domain Eukaryota; kingdom Metazoa; phylum Chordata; class Amphibia; order Anura; family Dendrobatidae; genus Ranitomeya; species Ranitomeya imitator. The sequence continues at coordinate 151,830,602 of NC_091288.1, forward strand.
GTTGACTTTTATAGACGATTACTCAAGATACACAGTCACATACTTAATTAAAAACAAAAGTGAAGGTTTTGATAAACTTGTAGACTATGTAACAAGATCAAGTAACAAATTTCAAAGGAAGCCAATTGTCATCAGAAGTGATAATGGAGGTGAATTTACAAGTCACAGAATAGAAGACTACTTAAGACAAAATGGAATAGAACACCAGAAAACGGTTCCATACACACCTGAACAAAATGGAGTAGCAGAAAGGAAAAACAGAACTCTAACAGAGATGATAAGATGTATGCTGACTGATTCCAAACTACCAGAGAAATATTGGGGTGAGGCAGCAATGACAGCTACTTATCTACAGAACAGACTTTTTTCCAGAAAACTGACGAAAACTCCATATGAACTGTGGCAAGGTATGAAACCAAGTGTCAATCATTTAAAAGTTTTTGGATGTAAAGTTTTCATATTCATTCCAACAGAAAAACGTTCCAAACTTCAAAACAGATCCATGGAAGGAATATTTGTTGGATATAGTGAAAATTGCAAAGGATACAGAATCCTAGATCCCAAAACAGACAGAGTTACGGTGAGTAACAGTGTGACATTCATTGAAGATTTGAATGAAGATATTATGATTTCAGTTGAAACTAAAAATGAGAAAACCAATAATGACACAACTGAAGAAATATCTGATGAGAAAGAAGTAGAAGTTAATGAAGAACAAAATACTGAAAGTGAAGAATCACAACTACAAACAGACACAGAACCAAGACGTTTAATGAGAGAGAACAAAGGAAAACCACCAAAACGTCTCTCATACAAGACAAGCACAAGAAAAATCTATGAGCCTACTTCTTGGGAAGAAATATCTAAACTGCCTGTTGGAGAAGACTATGATGAGACATTTGCTCCAGTTGTCAAACACACTATCTTCAACAGAAGCAGAATATGTTGCCGCAGCACACGCGAGTCAAGAAGTACTGTGGTTAGACAATTGTTGACAGAATTAGGACAACCACAGTTGGCACCAACAAAACTAAAAGAGGACAATCAAGGATGTCTTGTTCTTGCTCAGATGGAAAGAGTCAATCCAAGAACCAAGCATATTGATGTGAAATATCATTTCTTGAGAGATCATCAGGAACAAGGAGTCTTGAAGTTAGAGTACTGTCCTACTGAAGAAATGACAGCAGACATTTTCACGAAGGCGTTGAATGCTGATAAACATCAGAGACTAATAAAAAAGTTGGGTTTGATTGAATAAGTCCTTACTGTTGAGAAAGGGTGTTGGCATATGCAACAGATTGGGACTTATTATAAGTGAAAGGAGGACTTTATACTAACCAGACAGCAGATGGCGATAGTGTGTAAAGTTATATACTTGCTGTAATGTGGGGAGGGAAGTTCTCAGTGGTTGGTTGCTTTTCTTTCGGTTTTGCTTTTCTTCATGAATGTGTTGTCTTCAGTGCATGGACTGTGTGACACTGAATTGTATCTCATGTTTATCCAGTATGAAGTAAATACTGTTTACTCAAGATATCTTGCTGATTGAAGCTCTCCTAAGTACAGCGGTGACTGCAAGAAGACGCACTCTGCAACAAAAACGCCCACGACGAATCAGCGACGGGCACAGTCCGGCGGCAACATGGCCGCTCCTTCTTCCCCGCAGTCAGAGCCCGCTCCATACTCCCCTCCAGTCAGCGCTCACACAGCGTTGGCAGCGTTAATTGACCGCGGTGTAACGCACTCCATTAACGCTGCTATTAACCCTGTGTGACCAACTTTTTACTATTGATGCGGCCTATGCAGCATCAATAGTAAAAAGATCTAATGTTAAAAATAATAAATCAAATAAAAAATCATTATATACTCACCGTCCGTCGGCCCCCGGATCAGGAACAGGCCTTTACCGCTCCTCGCGATGCCCTGATGACCGCTCCATGCATTGCGATCTCGCGAGATGATGACGTATCGGTCTTGCGAGACCGCTACGTCATCATCTCGCTAGACCGCAATGCACTCTGGAGACCAGAGCACACGAGGAGCATCGGTAACTGCTTTTCTTGGATCCGGGGGACAACGGAGGGCGAGCATATAACTATTTTTTATTTTAATTCTTTTTTTTTTAAACAGGGATATGATGCTCACATTGCTATATACTACGTGGGCTGTGCAATATATTACGTGGGCTGGGCAATATACTACGCGGGCTGTGCAATGTACTGCACTGGCTGGGCAATATACTACGCGTGCTGGGCAATATACTACGTGTGCTGTGCTATATACTGCGCGGGCTGTGCTATATACTGCGCGGGCTGTGCAATGTACTACGCGGGCTGTGCAATATACTACGCGGGTTGTGCAATATACTACGTGGGCTGTGCAATGTACTACGTAGGCTGTGCCATGTACTATATGGGCTGTGCCATGTACTACGTGGGCTGTGCAATATACTACGTGGCTGTGCTATATACATTGGCTGTGCTATATACTACGTGGCCTGTGTTATACACTATGTGGCCTGTGTTATATACTGCGTGCGTGGTACTGCACGGGCTGTGAAATATACTATGCGGGCTGTGCAATATACTACGTGGGCTGTGCAATATACTACGTGCGCTGTGCTATATACTCCGTGGGCTGTGCTATATACTCCGTGGGCTGTGCTATATACTCCGTGGGCTGTGCTATATACTACGTGGCTGTGCTATTTACTGCGTGGGCTGTTATATACTACGTGGCTGTGCTATATACTACGCGGCCGGCCGCGAATAATCAGCGACAGGCGCAGTCCTGTGTATTCAATGTATTATTCTAAAATCTTCATAAATAAACTACATACATATTCTAGAATACCCGATGCGTTAGAATCGGGCTACCATCTAGTAATAAAAATAATCCTCTAAAATACAACTTGCCTAATAATTCTGCACACAGTGTAGTGGCTTTCCTCAGATTTAGCCCCAAATGCCACTTGTAAGGAATATTGCAGTCTCAGCCCTTTGATTACAAGTGTATTTGGTACTTAGTACAGCAATCTTGGCTGTTATGACCTGTCCCAGACATGAAGCTTAGCCTGACAGCAGTTTCTGGCAGTGCTCCTCAGGAATCCTAGCCAGTCCCTCATGAAAATGGGCTCCAGTTCACCAATATTCTTTGGTTGTCAAAAAGTGGTACAAAAATGTTGAGAAGAGATCGGTGCCTTGTACATACAATGAAAAAGATACAAAAATAGGGATTTTTGTGTTACTCACCGTAAAATCCTTTTCTCCGAGGCGCTGATTGGGGGACACAGGACTGTGGGTGTATGCTACTGCCGCCAGGAGGCTGACACTAAGTAAACATGAAAAAAAGTTTAGCTCCTCCTCCGTCGTACACACCTTGACACTGGCCACCGGCAAACCCAGTTTGGTGCAAAAGCAGTAGGAGAACAAAAGAAAAAAATACATCAGCATTAATACAGAAATATCATGTCTACAAACGACAAAAAGGAGCCATCTGGCTAACAGGGAGGGAGCTGTATCCCCCAATGAGCGTTTCAGAGAAAAGGATTTTACGGTGAGTAACACAAAAATTCCTATTTCTCCTTCACCTCATTGGGGGACACAGGACTGTGGGATGTCCTACAGCAGTCCCTGGGTGGAGAATAAACTCACCGGTACAGTATCCAGGCAACTGCTGGCTACAAGTGCGCTACCGCTGCTTGAAGAATCCTTCTACCCAGACTTGCATCTGCAGAAGTCTGAGTGTGGATATTGTAGTGTTTGGAAAAGGTATGCAAACTAGACCAGGTTGCAGCCCTGCAAACCTGTTCTGTTGAAGCCCGATGCCGAAGCGCCCAGGAAACCCCCACTGCTCAAGTGGAATGTGCTTTAATTCCAGCCGGAACTACCATGCCCTTGACGCGGTAGGCCTCCTGAATAGCCGATCGTATCCACCTGGCCAAGGTAGATTTTGAGGCAGCGAATCCTTTCCTGTGACCCTCCGGGAGAACAAACAGCGCATCCACCTGCCGAAAAGGAGCCGTCCAAGAAATGTACCTTCTCAGCGCTCTCACTAGGTCTAACGTATGGAGAGCTTTTTCCACACGGTGCATCGGCGCCGGGCAAAAAGAAGGTAGAACGATGTCTTCGTTAATGTGAAACGAGGAAACTACCTTCGGCTAAAAGGAGGGTGCTGGTCTGAGCACCACCTTATCCTGATGGAACTGTAGAAAAGGAGCACGGCAGGATAGAGCAGCCATCTGATACCCGCCTAATGGAAGTTATGGCCACCAAGAATATTACCTTCCAGGAAAGGTACGTTAAAGAGATGTCCTGAAGTGGTTCGACAGGAGCTTCCTGCAAGGCACCTAAGACCAAATTAAGGTCCCAAGCATCCAGAGGAGTCTTATAAGGAGGAACCTTATGAGCGACTCCCTGTAAGAAAGTCTTTACCTGTAGATTAATAGCGATTCTGTGCTGAAAAAGGACCGACAAGGCTGATATTTGTCTTTTAAGAGTACTTGGTGCCAGCCCTGAATCGAGGCCGACTTGGAGAAAGGCAAGAGTGTTTGGGATGGAGAAACGTAGTGGAGGTAGTCCACGCTTTCTGCACCATAAAAGGAAAACCTTCCAGGTGTGATGATAAATACGTGCCGAGACGGATTTCCGGGCGCTAATCATGGTAGCGGCTACCTCTTGGGAGAACCCGGCCTGTGTTAGAACCCAAGATTCAACGGCCAGGCCATTAAACACAGGGCCCCTAAGTTCTGGTGGTAGATCGGGCCCTGAGATAGAAGATCTAGGCAGTCTGGAAGCCACCATGGAACTCTGGCGAGCAGCTGCACTAGGTCTGCGTACCATGACCGACGAGGCCAATCCGGGGCGACCAGAATAGCTGGCTTGACCTTTCTAATTACTTTCGGGAGCAGTGCCAGAGGGGGAAACAGATATGGGAGACGAAATTGGCTCCAAGGTAGAACTAACGCATCCACGGCGATCGCCTATGGATCTCGATACCGGGCGACAAACCTGGACACCTTGGCATTCCTCCCGGAAGCCATTAGGTCCACGTCCGGAGTCCCCCATTGCTGACATATTTGTTGAAATACTTTAGGGTGGAGAGACCATTCCCTTGACGCCAGGCCCCGCCGACTGAGAAAATCCGCAACCCAGTTTTTTTCACCCGGAATCTGGACTACCGAAATCACCGAGTGATTCCTCTCGACCCAGCAGAGTATTTGCTTTACCTCCTGCATGGCCGCCCTGCTGCGGGTACCCCCTTGATGATTTATGTATGCTACGGCTGTGGCATTGTCCAATTGAATCCGGACAGGGCGGCCTGCCAGATGATGGAAATGCTGCAAAGCCAGCCGAACTGCCCGAATCTCTAAAAGATTGATCGGAAGACCTGACTCCTGAGAGGACCAGCTTCCCTGAGCTGTGGTGATAAAACACTGTTCCCCAACTGAGGAGACTGGCATCCATCGTGACTACTAGCCAATGGGTTGGGGGAAAGGGTTTCCCCTTTAGTTAGGACGGACTGGTTAACCACCATGAGAGAGCTTGCCTGACCTGGAGAGACAGACGGCACTTGAGGTGGAGGGAGAACGGACTCTTGTCCCATGTTGTTAAAAGTGCATGTTGGAGAGGGCGAAGATGGAGTTGCGCAAATGGCACCGTTTCCATTGCCGCAACCATCCTTCCTAAGACCCTCATGCAGAACCGGAGAGATTCCATTCGAAAGCGACGAATGTTGACAAACCTGTTTAAACGTTTCAGGTCCAAAATGGGCCTTACCATTCCGTCTCTTTTGGGAACTATGAACAGGTTGGAATAGAACCACTGAAATCTCTCTTCCTTTGGAACTGGAATGATGACCCCGCGGAGTTGAAGGGACTCTATAGAATTTAACAGGGCTTGAAGCCGGGATTCTGACCTGGGAAGACAGGATGGGAAGAACCGACACGGGGGGGTGGCAGACCAACTATATCTTGTATCCTGAGGTCATCAGCTCTTTTACCCACCTGTCGTAAACCATGGTGAGCCAGGCCTGGTGAAACAAGAGTAGGCGCCGCCAACTCTGTCGATGGTGACCAGAGGACGCCTCCAGTCACTTGGCTGAAAACCTATGGGACCTAGATCCCCTTGATCTAGGTAGCTGGGATCGCATTCTTCCCAAAGGGTTGGCTCTGTAGGAGACCCGATTATCTCTGTCCTGGTTGGGTTGACCTGGCGCAAGGAGATTTGATGCTGGGGTCCACCTGGTATTACGAAATGGTTTGAAACGTGCCTGAAAATGGTGACGAAAAGGCTGTTTAATCCTTTGCTGTGGGAGAAAATTGCTGATGCCGCACAGTTTGCTGCATCTAAGGACGCATTGATCAGATAGCTCCCAGCAAGAGCTATTTGATTTGACATTTCTGTCAATTCCACTGGCAGGTCCCTCTCCTGAAGAGCCTAAAGGTACCGTCACATTTAGCGACGCTGCAGCGATCTAGACAACGATCCCAATCGCTGCAGCGTCGCTGTGTGGTCGCTGGAGAGCTGTCACACACCGGCACCGGAATGTAAGTATGTAGTGTTTGTTTTTTTTTACGTTTACGCTGGTAACCAGGGTAAACATCGGGTTACTAAGCGCGGCCCTGCGCTTAGTAACCCAATGTTTACCCTGGTTACCAGTGAAGACATCGCTGAGTCGGCGTCACACACGCCGATTCAGCGATGTCTGCGGGAGTCCAGCGACGAAATAAAGTTCTGGACTTTCTGCTCCGACCAACGATGGCACAGCAGGATCCTGATCGCTGCTGCCTGTCAAACTCAACGATATCGCTATCCAGGATGCTGCAACGTCACGGATCGCTAGCGATATCGTTCAGTGTGACGGTACCTTTAGTCAAAGATTCTGACCAAGACATCATGGCCTTAGCTACCCATGTTGCCTCAAAAGAGGGTGAGAGGGCTGAACCTGAGGCCTCAAATACTGAACGAGCCAAACTTTCTATAAGCCGATCCGTAGGATCCCTAATAGAGGAGCCATTGGGAAGGGATAACAGTGTGTTAGAAGCCAAGCGAGACACCGGAGGATCTACCGAAGGGGATTCTACCCATTTATTACGTAGCTCAGGAGCAAAAGGGTATCTTGCCTTCAAGGCTTTTTGACCTGAAAAACGTCTGTCCGGACGTTCCCGGTGATGCTGGACCAAGTCCTCAAACTCAGGGAGAGAAGAGGAAACCCTATGAGACAGCTTGGCCCTCTTGAATGATACCTTGTGATCCGAGGTCAAGGCGGGTTCATCTTCTACTCCCAGGGTCTGGTTGACGGCCTCAATTAGGCTTGCTACTGACTCCTGGAAACCAGGTGTCTCCAAATTAAAGGACCCCTCAGAATCATAGTCCGAACCGAGTTCATCGCTCTCTGCTGGGGAAGGTGAACGAGAGGCGGAACTCCAAAATGCAGATGCACCTGACGGACTGGGAGAAGGTGTGAGGGTTCGCTTCCCCCGCGTCTGCCTAGTGTGAGCGCGGCCCCTGCAGGCCGAAGGCTCTTGAGAGTCGAAGGATCTCTCTAAGGCAGGCGAACTGCTGTCCCTGACTCCAGCCGTGATCTGAAGGGACTCGATTGCCTTAGTTAGGGATGCCATGGATTATGACAAGGACGTGACCCATTCTGGTGGAAACACCCCAAGTTTCTGAAATGGCGGGGGGTGGGGTGGGAGGGGCCTCCTGAGCGCGTTCAGAGTTGTAGGCCTCGCAGAGACGATTACTCTGGGCATGCGGAAAAGCGGACCGACAGGTTACACATACGGTATATAAGACCGTGTAAGATTTGGTCCTTCTAGACATGGTGCTCTGCAGATGCTATAATCAGGGGCTCTAGACTGAAGAAATGCAGATATTGCTGCTGTCAGGCTGGGGGGAGTAGCACTTAACGCAGTCCTGTGTCCCCCCCATACGTACTGTGGAACCGATCATAGAGCGATGAGTGTGTGCCGTCTTTTTTAAAAAAGAGCGCCATCATCAGTGGGCGGGGCTGCCGGGATTGCAGGGTCCCTACGGCCTACAGCAGGCCAAAGCCAGGGCCTGGATTTCTCCTCGGCGAGGAAAAAAGGGGGCGGACCCGGAATATGACGTGCCGGAATGTGTGTGGCTTCTGCCCACGGCCCACCCCGGTCAGAAGCCAGTGGGTAAATTTAATGATCGCCCCGGAAGTGACGCCGGAATACGCGGTATCGCACTGGTAAGACCGCAGTTCCACCCACACCAGACAGGCCGCAGCACCGCTCGACGCCAGGGAAGTCGCGGCGCCGACAGTAGGTGAAAGACTGTGGCGCCGCAAGCCGCAGAGAAAATGCGGCGCCCGCAGAGCTGTCCTGTGCTTCAGACGCCAGGTAAGATGCGCTGCCACAGGAGCCCTCCTCTGGATGCTAAGGTTAGAGGGGGGGTTGTAAAAAAGACGGTGCAGGCACCCTAACTCCATCTTCCCTTCATAGAATGAGGAGAGGGACTGTCCACCTTCCTTCTATCACCTGTCTGAGCATTGGTGATGCAGTGGGGGCCACACGGAAAATACACGTGCACCTGCACAGCCTATGGTTCTGTTACCTTAGGGTGGTCAGGGCTGAGTCCGGCAAGTAATCCCACGTTGCGGGAGAGGATACGTGGAATACTCACACGTGCTCGCCCGATGATGGTTTGGGGCGATCGGACCCCGTCAAAAGGGTCCGTCACCCCCTGTCTCACTTCCAAGATGTAGAGAAAAAAAGGGTCCAAAAAGTCTGGAACCCAGACATGTGCCTCCTTCAGACACTATGCATGAACTGGGTTGCCAGTGGCCAGTGTCAGGGTGTATACGACGGAGGAGGAGCTAAACTTTTTTTCATGCTTACTTAGTGTCAGCCTCCAGGCGGCAGAAGCATACACCCACAGTCCTGTGTCCCCCAATGAGGCGAAGGAGAAAATTAGAAAGTGCACTCAGTAGTGTTGAGCATTCCGATACCGCAAGTATCGGGTATCGGCCGATACTTGCGGTATCGGAATTCCGATACCGAATTCCGATACTTCCCGCGTATCGGATACCGGAATCGGAAGTTCCCAGAATTCAAACTGAACGCAGCAGCTAACTGAGGGCCAGTTGAGATAGCTAATTGCTTTATTTTGCTTTTCCAAGGCTAATTTAGCAAACGCTGTGTTCACTGTTCAGTTCACCTTGCTCTTGCCTTGCAGCGTTGTTTTAACAGCGTTCTGCAAGGTCTCAGTGTGTGTGTGTGTGCAGCTCACTCTGTAGTCTGTGTGCAGCCATATACATACCAGGTTGTATTCAGCTCAGGGGGGATTCACACTGCCTCACACAGTTCTATCCATTGTCCTTTTTTGCTCATAGTGCAGCCTGCTGCATATTTTTTCTAAAATTTCCTATTAGTGTCTTTCCACCCGTCTCCAGCCAAATAGTGGAAAAACACTAGATAGGATAACCTAGAGGGGTTTTTTTGGGCCTTGCAGCGCCGTTTACGGCTGTCTGCACGGTCTCCGTGTGAGCGCAGCTCGCCCTGTAGTCTGTGTGCAGCCACAGCCGGTTGTATTCAGCTCAGTGTTTTGTCACTGCCTCATACTGTAAAATAACTTGTCCTTTTTTCAAATAGTGCAGCCTGTTGAAAAATTTTTTAAAAATTTCCTATTAGTGTCTTTCCACCCGTCTCCAGCAAAATAGTGGAAAAACACTAGATAGGGTAACCTAGAGGAGGGTTTTTCGGCCTTGCAGCGCCGTTTACGGCTGTCTGCACGGTCTCCGTGTGAGCGCAGCTCGCCCTGTAGTCTGTGTGCAGCGACAGCCCGTTGTATTCAGCTCAGGGTTTGTCACTGCCTCATACCGTTCAATAACTTTTCATTTTTTTCAACTAGTGCAGCCTGTTTAAAAATTATTTAAAAAATTCCTATTAGTGTCTTTCCACCCGTCTCCAGCTAAATAGTGGAAAAACACTAGATAGGATAACCTAGAGGAGGGTTTTTGGGCCTTGCAGCGCCGTTTACGGCTGTCTGCACGGTCTCTGTGTGAGCGCAGCTCGCCCTGTAGTCTGTGTGCAGCGACAGCCCGTTATATTCAGCTCAGGGTTTGTCACTGCCTCATACCGTTAAATAACTTTTCATTTTTTTTCAACTAGTGCAGCCTGTTGAAAATTTTGTAAACAATTTCCTATTAGTGTCTCCAGCAAAATAGTGGAAAAACACTAGATAGGATAACCTAGAGGAGGGTTTTTGGGCCTTGCAGGGCCGTTTACGGCTGTCTGCACGGTCTCCGTGTGAGTTAAACTCGCTCTGTAGCCCGATCTGCACAAAAAAAAAAGTAAAGTTCACCAAACACCACTTAACACTTGTGTAGGCCACATTTTATCAATAATAAAGTCTAGTCCACGCTTTACAACATTAGTGTTTCTTACACCTGTTAGGAGGAGCATTTCAGGAATAAGCACACTAAAGCCTTAGTACTTTTCTGCTTATCTTTATCTGTCAACCAAGATGAAGAGGGCAGGGAGTAAGGGTCGTGGGCGTGGAGCAGGGAGAGGAGCAGGGAGAGGACGTGGTGATTCTGTGCCTGCTGCGGGCACCGGTGACTCACCATCACCCAGTTTCAGCAGGGAACAGTCCTTCATGCGCAGCTTTGTCGGAGAGCGCTGTGCACCGCTGCTGCGTGAAGATCAAATTCAAGCCGTTGTCGGATGGATGGCAGCTAACGCATCGACTTCAATTAGTGCCACATCCTCTCAGGCACAGACCACTGGAGAGCAGCCATCTGTCTCTTCACCACCTGCCAAATTGGCCAGGCAGTCAGAGAGCCTAGGACAGGAGCAGTCTCTACTTCTGTTCTCTGAATCTCTTGGCTTGGAAACAGGGGGCCAGCCAAGCAGTATTGGAGAAATGGAAGAAGAGGCAGTGTTCAGTGATGCCCAACAGCTTTGTCTCTCTGACTCTGAAGAGGCGGCCGGGTCAGTGCCTGCGGTGACCACAACGCAGTACGCATCTGATGATGAAACTCAGGTGCCGCTTTCTGGTGCGTACTGTGCTGCCGAGACTACCCAGGAGGAGCACTTGGTGGCAGAGGGTAGTGGAGATGATGAGGTCCTTGACCCATCGTGGCGTGAGGAACAGGAAGGTGGTGGGAGCAGCTCAGAGGAAGAGATTCCCCTAACGGGCCAAAGAGGGAGAGGGAGGGGGAAGACTGCGGAGCCTGTAGCCTCCACTTTGGCACCAGTTAGGAGCCTGTCTCTTTCAAAAGCCAAAAAGGGCGCTCCCAAGACTTGCAGTGCCTGGTCCTTTTTTGACACAGTTGCAGATGACATTTGTTTTGTCAAATGCAAGCTGTGTCATCAGAAAGTAAAAAGAGGTAAAAGTGTCAGCAACCTCAATACCACAAATATGTGGAAACATGTGCGGACCAGGCACGCAGTGGAGTTCCAAAAACACACTGAAGACCTAGGCCAAAGAACAGCGGCAGCTACCACCTCTTCAGCTCGTGTTGCTTCTTCCTCCAGCTCACGCACAGCTGGTTCGGCTTCCTCCTTGGATCGCCATGGAAGAACCTCTGGCACTGTTGTCCAGAGACCTAGTGTAATTCCACCCACAGCACCACGTTCCCAGTCATCCTCACACTCCCAGCCTAGTCTACAGCCATCGGTAGTACAGGCATGGGAGAAAAGGCGGGCATTCTCGGCAAACCACCCCCGAGCACAGGCTCTGAATGCAGGCATTGCCAAACTTCTGTCCCTGGAAATGCTCTCATTCAGGCTGGTGGAGACTGACAGCTTCCGTGACTTGATGGCATTGGCAGTCCCACAGTACCAGGTGCCCAGCCGCTTTTACTTCAGCAGGCAAGCTGTCCCTGCCCTGCACAAGCATGTGGAGGGACAAATAAAACATGCGCTACTGAACGCCGTCAGTAGCAAGGTCCACCTCACCACCGATGCGTGGACCAGTCAACATGGACAGGGGCGATACCTTTCCGTCACTGCCCATTGGGTTAATGTTGTTGAGCCAGGTACAGACCGTGCGAGTGGCGCAGGACGTGTCCTGCCCACTCCAAGGATTGCAGGAATCCAGTCTGTACGCATTGACTCCTCCTCTTACACCAGTTCCTCAGATTCCTCGCTGCAGGATCCGTCACAGTCCACCTCCACATGGACCCGTGAACGTTTACCTATTACGACTGACATGAGCACAGCCGTGGCCAAACGTCAGCAGGCCGTCTTGAAATTAGTTTCTTTGGGGAATCGAAGCCACACAGTGCAGGAGCTCTGGAATGCCCTAAAGCAGGAGAGCGATGTGTGGTTTGTGCCAGCAAATCTCCAGCCAGGCATGGTAGTGTGTGACAATGGCCGAAATCTGGTGGCAGCTTTAGGCCTTGGCAACCTCACTCACATCCCATGTCTGGCACATGTGCTCAATTTGGTTGTGCAGAGTTTTCTGAGGGACTATCCGGATCTTGATGCACTTCTGCACAAGGCCCGCCTAGAGTGTGCTCACTTGCGGCGTTCCAGCTTGGCAAGATCCCGCGTTGCTGCTCTGCAGTGTCGGTTTCGCCTTCCTGAACATCGCATCATATGTGACCTACCTACCAGGTGGAATTCCACGTTACATATGTTGGAGCGGTTGTGTGAGCAGCAGCAAGCAGTAATGGAGTACCAGCTGCATCAGGCGCAAAAAAGTCGCAGTCAGCGCCGCTCAGACTTCACAACCACAGAGTTGGCCACTATGAAGGACGTCTGCCAGGTTTTGCGTCCTTTTGATTATTCCACGCGGATGGCAAGTGCAGATGATGCACTAGTCAGCATGACTGTCCCTCTTATCTGCTTGCTTCAAGAAACCCTGCAAGGGATAAGGGATGATGTGGAAGAGGTGGAGGATGAGGAGTCACCTTTTCCATCCGGTTCTGGACAGTCAGCGCCACGTGGTTCCTCACAAAGGGGTCGGCAGGGGACCCTTTGTGAGGAGGATGAGGAGGAGTCAATGGACGAGGAAGAGCTACGTCCAGAGGAGGGAGTTCCACCATTGTCCAGTGGTCAGTGTGTACAGCGAGGGTGGGGAGATGAAGAGCGGGCAGAGATCATGTCTCAAGCAGGGGACAGCGTTTCTGGGCCAGTTGGCAGTCTGCAGCACATGGTTGAGTTCATGTTGCAGTGCCTGAGAGACGACCGCCGCATCGACCACATTCTCAACGTGCCTGATTATTGGGTGTACGCCCTCCTCGATCCTCGCTACCGTGACAATGTCCAAAACCTCATCCCGGCGTTGACACGGGAGCGTAAAATGCGGGAGTACCACGACACACTGGTGAATTCCATCATCTTCTCCAGTCCAACTGAGAGGAGTGCTGCTAGTGCTTTACAAAGCAGCTCAGTGCGTCGAGGCAGTGGAGGAGGAGGCTCTGCACAAAGAGGGAGCAGAAGCAGTGCCTCTGCCCAAGGCAAGCCAAGTATGGCACAACTGTGGCAAACTTTTGTGTGCCCGCCCCAAATGTCTACACCATCACCGGCGGCTCCAGTCAGCAGGAGGCAACTGTTCCGTCAGATGGTGACAGACTGCATGGCTTGCCCTCTTAGTGTACTCCCAGACGGCTCTTCCCCGTTCAAGTTTTGGGTCTCTAAGCTGGATACATGGCCAGAGCTAAGCCAGTATGCATTGGAGGTGCTGGCTTGCCCTGCGGCTAGTGTCTTATCGGAATGTGTCTTTAGTGCCGCAGGTGGTGTACTAACAGACCGTCGCATGCGACTATCCTCCGATAACGTTGACCGGCTTACTTTCTTGAAAATGAACCAGGCCTGGATCTCGCAGGAATTTGCCACTCCTCTGCCTGATTAAGTAATTAGGTGTCATCCAGGTCTCCTGATGTGTTCATCTTTCTACCACCTGAACTGCTATTCCTGGGCTCCAACACCGCCAGTTGCGGCTCAGAAGTGCAGGCTGCACAGTCTAAACATACGACCCAGTGTTATTGGGTTTCAGTAACGTCAGCTGATCCCCAGCTGTGTAGCCGGCAATGTGTCCTGCAACCGCCACGCTGGCACAACAACCTAAATGTAAGGGAACCTGTTTCCCTCCCCCCCCCCCTCGGCGTTTGTTACTGAAAGAGCCATCTTGTGCAGCAGTAATGTCGCACAAGGAAAAGGTAGCTCTTTCATTTTAGCTCCTTGCACACGCAGAACTTAACACTTATAAAATGTGTTCACTGATACTGTTATACCGTCCCAGAGCTGGGACTTTCCTTCATAATGTGACGCAGCACAGCCGTCATTACTACCCCCTTGGTGCCATGCGCTGCCTCCTCAGCGTTGTTTTAAGCTGTCATGGAGCCTGCGCTGTTCTGTTATCCCTTGGCCATGGCCAGTTTGCGCTGCCTGTCTTCTGACATAATTTGGTGTCAGGATGGCTGCGCCTGTGCGCCCGCGCTGCCCGAGAACCCGCCTCGCAGTGTCTTCTGATTGAATCACACTGCGAGCCTGGGATCCATGGGCATGCGCAGTGCATATCTTCACCTCGGGCTCTCGCCCATCTCCCTCCGCCTTCTTTAGACTGTGCGCCGTCAGCTGATCCCTAATAGCATGCCACGGCCGTGACGCCGCACAGTCTGAAGAAGAGGGAAGGAGGGGAGTGAGAGTCGAGGATATGCACTGTGCATGTCCATGGATCCAAGGCCCGCAGTGGGATTACAATAGACGACGCTGCGAGGTGAGATCTGGAGCAGCGTGGACGCACAGGCACTGACAGCCTGACACCAAATTATGTCAGAAGACAGGCAGCGCAAATTGGGCATGGCCAAGGGATAACAGAACAGTGCAGGCTCCGTGACAGCTTAAAACAACGCTGAGGAGGCAGCGCATGGCACCAAGGGGATAGGAATGACAGCTGTGCTGCGTCCCATTACGAAGGAAATTCCCACCTCCGGGACGGTTTTACGGTATAAGGGGACACATTTTTAGTGTTTACTTCTGTGTTTGCAAGGAGCATAATTAAAAGAGCAACCTTTTCCTTTTGCATCCTTAGTGCTGCACAAGATGGCTCTTTCAGCTACAAACGTCTTGGGGGGGGGTTAAAGGTTCCCTTTCAACTTGCTCCAATCAGGCTTCGGCCTACACTCTGTTCCTCTGCTCCTCCTGCTGTCCCTGGGCTCTAACACCGCCAGTTGGTGCCTGGAAGTGCTGTCTTCACAGTCAACAGTCGCTCCTCTGTTATTGGGGTTCAGTAACGTCATCTGATCCCCAGCTGTGTGTGCGGCAATACCTCCAATCTGCTCCTCCTGCTGTCCCTGGGCTCTAACACTGCCAGTTGGTGCCTGGAAGTGCTGTCTGCAAAGTCAACAGTCGCTCCTCTGTTATTGGGGTTCAGTAACGTCAGCTGATCCCCAGCTGTGTGTGCGGCAATACCTCCAATCTGCTCCTCCTGCTGTCCCTGGGCTCTAACACCGCCAGTTGGTGCCTGGAAGTGCTGTCTGCACAGTCAACAGTCGCTCCTCTGTTATTGGGGTTCAGTAACGTCAGCTGATCCCCAGCTGTGTGTGCGGCAATACCTCCAATCTGCTCCTCCTGCTGTCCCTGGGCTCTAACACCGCCAGTTGGTGCCTGGAAGTGCTGTCTGCACAGTCAACAGTCGCTCCTCTGTTATTGGGGTTCAGTAACGTCAGCTGATCCCCAGCTGTGTATCCGGCAACGTGTCATGCGACCACCACGCTGGCACAACTAAAATGTAAGGGGACCTGTTTCCCCCCCCCCTTAGGCGTTTGTTACTGAAAGAGCCACCTTGTGCAGCACTAATACTGCACAAGGAAAAGGTCGCTCTTGAAATTATGCTCCTTGCAAACGCTGAACTACACACTCATGTAATGTGTCCCCTCACACCGTCCAACCGTCCCGGAGGTGGGACTTTCCTTTGTAATGTGACGCAGCACAGCCGTCATTGCTACCCCCTTGGCACCGTGCGCTGCCTCCTTAGCGTTGTTTGATTCCGTCATGGACCCTGCGCTGTTATGTTATCCCTTGGCCATGCACAGTTTGCGCTGCCCGTCCTCTGACATCATTTGTTGTCGTCCTGGCTGCGCCTGTGCATCCACGCTGCCCGAAATCCCACCTTCGCAGTGTCGTCTAATGTGATCCCACAGTGGGCCTGGTATCCATGGCCATGCGCAGTGCATATACTAGCCTCTCACTCCCCTTCTTCACGCTTCTTCAGACTAGGCGGCGTCAGCTGATCCCTAATAGCATGCCACGGCCGTGACGCCGCACAGTCTGAAGAAGCAGGAAGGAGGTGAGTGAGAGGCGATGATATGCACTGCGCATGCCCATGGATCCCTGGCCCGCAGTGGGATTACATTAGATGACACTGCGAGGTTGGATCTCGGGCAGCTTGGACGCACAGGCACTGCCAGCCTGACACCTAAATGATTTCAGAAGACGGGCAACGCTAACTGTGCATGGCCAAGGGATAACATTACAGCGCTGGCTCCGTGACAGAACCAAACAACGTTGAGGAGGTGGCGCACGGCACCAAGGGGGTTGGAATGACGGCTGTGCTGTGTCACATTACAAAGTAAAGTCCCACTTCCGGGACGGTTTGACGGTGTGAGGGGACACATTATATGAGTGTGTACTTCAGCGTTTGCAAGGAGCATAATTTTAGGAGCCACCATTTTCCATGTGCAGTATTACTGCTGTACAAGATGGCTCTTTCAGGAACAAATGCCTGGAGGGGGGGGGGGGGGGGGTTTAAAGGTTCCCTCCTCTTTGATTCCCTGGGTTTCAACACTGTCAGTTGCCACCGGGAAGTGTTGTCTACACAGAAAAAACACTAGCTGATGTGTCAGTGGGGTTCAGCACCGCCAGCTGTTCCCCTGCTGTGTAGTCGGCAACGTGTCCAGCACAAGCCACGCTGGCACAACCGACCAAAAGCTGCCACCAGTGCAGGCTTCGGCCTACACTCTGCTCCTCTCCACCTCCTGCTGCCCCTGGGCTCAAACACCGCTAGTTTTTGCCTGGAAGTGCTAGCTGCACAGAGAAAAACACCAGCCAATGTGTTAGTGGGGTTCAGCACCGCCAGCTGTTCCCCTGCTGTGTAGCCGGCAACGTGACCTGCAAACGCCACGCAGGCACATGAACTGAAATTAAAGGGACCCTGCCACCCACCCCAAGGTGTTTCTATGTATAACAGCTACCTTGTACAGCAGTAATGCTGCATTTGTACAAGGTGGCTGACTTTTTCTCCTTGCCAACGTGGAACTCAACACGTACAAAATGTGTCTCATTGAGACCATTCCACTGTCCCTGAGGTGTGACTTTCCTTTCTAATGGTACGCAGCACCACCCTTGGTAGCGCTGCCCGTCTTCTGACATCATTGGTTGGCTGCCTGTGCCTGTGCGTCCGCCTTGCCCGACACAACCCCCCTCGTTGTCTCATATATTTTGGCTGCGAGGGTGTGATTGATGGGCATGTGCAGTGCATATGTTCGCCTGTCTTAACTCATCTCCTTCCGCCTTCTTCAGACTGTGCGGCCTCATGGCCATGGTAGGCGATAAGGGATCAGCTGAGGCCGCCCAGTCTGAAGCAGGTGTAAGGACATGTGTGAGCGGCAAACATATTTACTGCACAAGGGCACGAATCCCAGCCACGCAGTGTGGTTTTTTGAAAACACACTGCGGGTCTGGGATTCATGGCCATTGCTAACCACACCGGCCAACATGAAATGAGGTGAGAAGACAGGCAGCGCTCACAGCGCATGGCCAAGGGATCACAATAGCGCAGATTCCTGTACAGCAAATAACAATGCTCAGGAGGCTGCGCCCAGCACCAAGGCGTTATTTATGTGCACCTGTGCTGCGTCTCCTTAAAAAGACAAGTCACGCCTCCAATACAGAACTGAACTACTGTTCAATGGGCTAAATTGTGTACGTCTTTCATTCTGCGTGTGCAATGAGCAAAACTTAAAGAGCAACCTTTAACTTGTGGAGCTTTACTGCTGCACAAGGTGTGGCTCTTCAACATTGTAACACCTGAGGGTGGGTTAAAGGTTACCTTTGAAATTGGTTCAAGTAGGCTTCCGCCTACACTCTGCTCCTCCTGCAGACCCTGGGCTCTAACTACGCCAGTTGGGGCCCGGAAGTGCTGGCTGCACAGAGAAAAACACCCACCATTGTGTCAGTGGGGTTCAGCACCGCCAGCTTTTCCCCTGCTGTGTAGCCGGCATCGTGTCCAGCACAAGCCACGCTGGTACAACAGACCAAAAGCTGCCACCAGTGCAGGCTTCGACCTACACTCTGCTCCTCTCCTCCTCCTGCTGACCCTGGGCTATAACACCGCCAGTTGTAGCCTGGAAGTGCTAGCTGCACAGAGAAAAACACCCGCCAATGTGTTAGTTGGGTTCAGCACCGCCAGCTGTTCCCCTGCTGTGTAGCCGGCATCGTGTCCAGCACAAGCCACGCTGGCACAACAGACCAAAAGCTGCCACCAGTGCAGGCTTTGGCCTACACTTTGCTCCACTCCTCCTCCTGCTGACCCTGGGCTATAACACCGCCAGTTTTTGCCCGGACGTGCTAGCTGCACAGAGAAAAACACCAGTCAATGTGTCAGTGGGGTTCAGCACCGCCAGCTGTTCCCCTGCTATGTAGCTGGCAACGTGTCCTGCAAACACCATGCAGGCACCTGAACTGAAATTAAAGGGAACCTGGCCCCACCCCCCCAGGTGTTTCTATGTATAACAGCCACCTAGTACAGCAGTACTGCTGCATTTGTACAAGGTGGCTGATTTTTTCTCCTTGCCCACGTTGAATTAAACACGTAAAATATGTGTCTCATTACAGACCATTACAATGTCCCTGAGGTGTGACTTTCCTTTTTAATGACACGCACCACCCCCCTTGGTAGCGCTGCCCGTCTTCTGACATCATTGGTTGGCTGCCTGTGCCTGTGCGTCCGCCCTGCCCGACACAACCCCCCTCGTTGTCTCATATATTTTGGCTGCGAGGGTGTGATTGATGGGCATGTGCAGTGCATATGTTCACCTGTCTTAACTCATCTCCTTCCGCCTTCTTCAGACTGTGCGGCCTCATGGCCGTGGTAGGCGATAAGGGATCAGCTGAGGCCGCCCAGTCTGAAGCAGGTGTAAGGGCGTGTGAGCGGCAAACATATTTACTGCACAAGGCCACGAATCCCAGCCACGCAGTGTGATTTTTTGAAAACACACTGCGGGCCTGGGATTCATGGCCATTGCTAACCGCACCGGCCAACATGAAATGAGGTGAGAAGACAGGCAGCGCTCACAGCGCATGGCCAAGGGATCACAATAGCGCAGACTCCTGTACAGCAAATAACAATGCTCAGGAATCTGCGCCCAGCACCTAGGTGTAAAATTTGACACCTGTGCTGCGTCTCCTTAAAAAGACAAGTCACGCCTCCACTACTGTTTGACAGTATAATGGGCTAAATAGTGTACGTGTTTTATTCAGCGTGTGCAATGAGCAAAATTAATAGAGCAACCTTTGACTTGTGCAGCATTAATGCTGCACAAGGTGTGGCTCTTGTACCTTGCAACACCTGAGGGGGGGGTTAAAGGTAACTTTTGAAATTGGTTCAACTAGGCTTCGGCCTACACTCTGCTCCTCTCCTCCTCCTGCTGACCCTGGGCTCTAACACCGCTAGTTTTTGCCCGGAAATGCGAGCTGCACAGAGAAAAACACCAGCCAATGTGTTAGTGGGGTTCAGCACCGCCAGCTGTTCCCCTGCTGTGTAGCCGGCATCGTGTCCAGCAGAAGCCACGCTGGCACAACAGACCAAAAGCTGCCACCAGTGGAGGCTTCGGCCTTCACTTTGCTCCTCTCCTCCTCCTGCTGACCCTGGGCTCTAACACCGCCAGTTTTTGCCCGGACGTGCTAGCTGCACAGAGAAAAACACCAGTCAATGTGTCAGTGGGGTTCAGCACCGCCAGCTGTTCCCCTGCTGTGTAGCTGGCAACGTGTCCTGCAAACGCCATGCAGGCACCTGAACTGAAATTAAAGGGAACCAGCCCCCACCCCCCCAGGTGTTTCTATGTATAACAGCCACCTTGTACAGCAGTACTGCTGCATTTGTACAAGGTGGCTGACTTTTTCTACTTGCCCACGTTGAACTCAACACGGAGAAAATGTGTCTCATGGAGACCATTCCACTGTCCCTGAGGTGTGACTTTCCTTTCTAATGATACGCAGTACCACCCTTGGTAGCGCTTCCCGTCTTTTGACATCATTGGTTAGCTGGCTGCGCCTGTGCGTCCGCCCTGCTCGAAACAACGCCCCTCGGTTTCTTATTTATTTTGTCAGCGAGGGTGTGGTTTATGGGCACGAGCAGTGCATATGTTCGCCTGTCGTCACTCATCTCCTTCCGCCTTCTTCAGACTGTGCAGCCTCATGGCCGCGGCATGCGAGAAGGGATCAGCAGAGGCCGCCCAGTCTGAAGCAGGTGTAAGGACGTGTGTGAGCGGCGAAAATATTTACTGCTCAAGGCCACGAATCCCAGCACCGCAGTGTGACTTTATGAAAAGGCACTGTGGGTCTGGGATTTATGGCCATCGTTAACCGCACCGGCCAACATGAAATGAGGTCATAAGACAGGCAGCGCTAACAGGGCATTGCCAAGGGATAACACAAGAGCGCAGACTCCTGTACAGCAAATAACAACGCTCAGGAAGCTGCGCCAAGCACCAAGGCGTTATTTGGGACACCAGTGCTGCGTCTCCTTAAAAAGACAAGTCACGCCTCCACTACAGTTTGACTGTAGAATGGGCTAAATTGTGTACGTCTTTCATTCAGCGTGTGCAAGTAGACAAATTAATAGAGCAACCTTTGACTTGTGCAGCATTAATGTTGCACAAGGTGTGGCTCTTGTACTTTGTAACACCTGAGGGGGGGTTAAAGGTTTCCTTTGAAATTGGTTCAACTAGGCTTCGGCCTACACTCTGCTCCTCTCCTCCTCCTGCTGCCCCTGGGCTCTAACACTGCAAGTTTTTGCCCGGAAGTGCTAGCTGCACAGAGAAAAACACCCGCCATTGTGTCAGTGGGGTTCAGCAACGCCAGCTGTTCCCCCACTGTGTAGCCGGCAAAGTGTCCTGCAAACGCAACGCAGACACAAAGCTGCCTCCAGTGCAGGCTTCGGCCTACACTCTGCTCCCCCTGCTTACCCTTTGCTCCAACACCGCTAGTTGGGGCTCTAGGAAGACAATCTTTAATAGGCAACGCATCCGGGATCCAGCACCGCCAGCTGGTTCTCGCCAGTGTTTTTGTCACGGATACTCCCTCGTGCCCAGCCTGGTTCCAGCACCGTGCCTCCTCCTGGGTATCCGAGTTCCGCCAACGTCAGGCGGTCCTTGGTAGTGCTTTTAAGCGCAGGCACCTACAGCTTAGTAACCGGGTTCCAGCACCGTCAGCTGGTCCTCGGTCGTGCCATTGGCTCTTGCACACTGGGGCGACGCATCCAGGTTCCAGCACCGCCAGCTGGTTCTCGGCAGTGTTTTTGTCATGGGTACTCCCTCGTGCCCAGCCTGGTTCCAACACAGTCAGCTGTTTCCGGGGACTGTCAAACTCACTGAGACGCCTATGCTTGCCCCGTCGTGTTGCGGTCGGGTTAACCAACTCCAGGGTGCCTCCAGTTTAGGAGCTTCCTATGTGGGCTGCGTGAATTGGTAGTCAAGGCTGGTTCTGTAGTGCCAGTAGGCCAAGCTCCCCCTGTAGGACTGTTGGGGTTCGGTAACTGCGGCTGCCTCGCGGCCTAGCTGTTCTCTCCTCTCCTGTGGACCTTCTGGTCCACATCCTGGTTCCAGCACTGTCAGCTGGTTCTCGGCAGTGTCTTTTGCTCTTGTACCTTCTGCTCCCCATCCTGGTTCCAGTACCGTCAGCTGGTTCCGGGCAGAGCCTTTGGCTTAGGTGCCTCCTTCTGGGTATCCAAGTTCCACCAACGTCAGGTGGTCCTTGGTAGTGCTTTTTAGCACGGGTACCTCCTGCTTAGTAACCGGGTTCCAGTAA
The DNA here is from genome assembly GCF_032444005.1 of Ranitomeya imitator. Classification (NCBI taxonomy): domain Eukaryota; kingdom Metazoa; phylum Chordata; class Amphibia; order Anura; family Dendrobatidae; genus Ranitomeya; species Ranitomeya imitator. Next base: position 151,852,605 of record NC_091288.1, read on the forward strand.
CGTCAGCTGGTCCTCGGTAGTTCCATTGGCTCTTGGACCTTCGGCTACCCATCCGGGTTCCAGTACCGTCAGCTGGTTCTCGGCAGTGTCTTTTGCTCTTGTACCTTCTGCTCCCCATCCTGGTTCCAGTAACGTCAGCTGGTTCCGGGCAGAGCCTTTGGCTTAGGTGCCTCCTTCTGGGTATCCAAGTTCCACCAACGTCAGGTGGTCCTTGGTAGTGCTTTTTAGCACGGGTACCTCCTGCTTAGTAACCGGGTTCCAGTAACGTCAGCTGGTCCTCGGTAGTTCCATTGGCTCTTGGACCTTCGGCTACCCATCCGGGTTCCAGTACCGTCAGCTGGTTCTCGGCAGTGTCTTTTGCTCTTGTACCTTCTGCTCCCCATCCTGGTTCCAGTAACGTCAGCTGGTTCCGGGCAGAGCCTTTGGCTTAGGTGCCTCCTTCTGGGTATCCAAGTTCCACCAACGTCAGGTGGTCCTTGGTAGTGCTTTTTAGCACGGGTACCTCCTGCTTAGTAACCGGGTTCCAGTAACGTCAGCTGGTCCTCGGTAGTTCCATAGGCTCTTGAACCTTCGGGTAGCCATCCGAGTTCCAGTTCCATCAGCTGGTTCTTGGCATTTTCTCAGCCTTCTTGTACCTTCTGCTACATTTCCAAGTTGAAGACCCTAAAGTTGACGACCCGGAAGACCACCCCGATGACGACGACGACGGCGTAGACGACGACCCTGGAGACGACGACATGGAAGACCGAGAAGCAGAAGAACAAGAGGCTGCAGAACAAAGAGCAGAAGAACATTAAGCATAACACTTAATATCAGAGCAAAAGATATTATCTAAATTATATGCAGAAGACTAAGCAGTGTATGGGGGTGAGTCCGTTCCTCCTCGTGGTGCCCCTGGATAAAGCCTGATGCTGCAGGCCAAACTGAACGCGGACAAATGTAACTTTTGTGACTGGCAGAACGGAAGGTGTAATCTTCAAACTTTTATAGATAACAACTACGGGAATGCCTGTCACAAATGAGAATATGATGAAGAAGTAGAATAGGAAGAATAATAATAGTTGAAGAAAATGAATATGTAGAATAGGAAGAATAATAATAGTTGAATAAAATGAATATGAAGAATGTAATAAAAAAAAAAATAGGTAGAAGATGAAGAAGAAGATGAATAAGGTGAAGAAAGTTGATGTCAAAGATGCTGATGATGATGAAGATGAAAGTGTGGGAAAAGTAAAAAAAAAAAAAGGGGAAGGGCGTGGAATAGTGAAACATCAATATCTGACAAAATAAAAAAAAAATTACATAGTCAATATCTTTGTCACTACGAACGTCTTTAAAAAAAAAAAAAAAAAAAAGGCTATTCTATTTGATTGCGCTAAACCTCTATGACTTTAATGTCTCCGCCACCTCCCCAAATACATCCTGCATTATTCTTTGTTGTTTTCCTTCATGTAGAATGAACCTACAAGGAAAGAAAGGGTTTATTTTAATTCCGATATTTTGGTCCCATTGACTTGCATTGGGATCGGGTATCGGTATCGGCGACATCCGATATTTTTTGAATATCGGCCGATCCAATCCGATACCGATACTTTCCGATATCGGAAGGTATCGCTCAACACTAGCACTCAGGGCTCCTAGAGACACAGCTGGAACCAGAGTTCACAAGTTCAAAGTTAAAAAAACCATCGGCTACACTACCCGGATGTGGCAGATAGAAGAAGCTGCATTACCGGCTGACAACCAATTTCTGTGCAGGCTACTGGTCAAAAACCCTCGAGTGACTGGAAAAAATGGCATCTACAGTTGAAACCTGACGTTTCCATCCACTATATAAAAGGACACATCTGCATGTTTTTCTCAATATCTGACATGAAATCAGAATAAACCTTTCCCGTTTTAGGTCAAATTAGCATTACCATAATTATTAATGACATAGCAAAGTACTCAGCCCAGTGTTATTCTATTGGGCAGATCACATCTGAGATTATTTTCTCATGCAGATTCAGAATCAGATCGCACTCACCCATACAAGTCTATGAGTGCGCGTGAAACATCGCACTGCACTTGGATGGCACCCGAGTGCAGTGTGATTCCCGCAGATGTCGGCAATTGAGAAATGACTTCCCTGTCTCCTCAGCCTCTGTGCTGTGATTCTCTGATTCAAGATGATCAGAGCACAGTAGCATGACACTCGGATCACGCTTGCAGCAGAGCAGGGCCATTAGTGTCTCACATCATATGATATGAGCTATGCAGCCATCACTCTCGGGTCGGGAGAGCCGACAGCCAGTCCGAACATTGCATCGTGATTCTTGTCCGAGTTATGCAGATGTCTGACTCTTCCCTTTAGGGCCGTGGAGTCGGAGTCAGAGGCCATTTTGGTGGAGTCGGAGTTGGTGTCTTGGAAATTGAGGTTTGGCTTACGGACTCCACAGCCCTGCTTCCCTTACCAGGAGACATGTGCTGAGCTGACCCCTTTCACTGCCAGTATCAATACTCTAACTTGGTATACAGCTCTGACACAAATTAAGAGACCACTGCAAAATGTTCAGTTTGTCTGATTTTTCTCTTCATAAGTCTATTTTTGAGTAAAATGTACCGTAAATTGTTTTTTTATTCTATAAACTACTGACAACATGTCTCCGAAATTCCAAGCAATAATTTTTTTTTTCTGAAAATGAGAAATGGCCAAAATAAAAAACCCAGTGCTTTCAGACTTCAAATAATGCAAAGAAAACAAGTTCATAATCATTTAGAAACAACAATACTAATGTTTTAACTCAGGAGGAGTTCAGAAATCAATATTTTGTGGAATAACCATGATTGTTAATCACAGCTTTCATGTGTCTTGGCATGCTTTCCACCAGTCTTTCACACTGCTTCTGGTGCAAAAATGTAAGCCGTTCTTCTTTGTTTGATGGCTTGTGACTATCCATCATCCTCTTGATAAAATTCCAGAGGTTTTCAATGGGGTTCAGGTCTGGAGATTGGGCCGGCCATGACAGGGATTTGATGTGGTGGTCCTTCATCCACACCTTGATTGACCTAGCTATGTGGCATGGCACATTGTCCTGCTGAAAAAAAACAGTCCTCAGAGTTGGGGAACATTGCCTGAGCTGAAGGAATCAACTGTTTTTCCAGGATAACCTTGTATGCGCTTTGATTCATACGTCCTTCGCAAAGAACATTCTGCCCAATTCCAGCCTTACTGAAGCATCCGCAGATCATCACCGATCCTCCACCAAAGTTCACAGTGGGTGCAAGACACTGTGGCTTGTACGCCTCTCCGGGTCTCAGTCTAACCATTAGATGACCAGGTGCAGACAGACGGCCGTATTTCTCGTGCAAGGACCGCTTCACAGTGCATGGACTGGCCCTCACCTCTCCTGACTGGAGCGTGACATATTTCTATGCAGCTCTCACTTTCAGGTCAGGAGAGCAGACGGTCAGTCCGAGAATTGCAATGTGATCCTCGCACGAGAAGTATGGCCGTTTGCCCATAAAGTACATCTTCTCTGAGCTGGAGTGTTTAAGAGAAGATATACCTGTCTGCAATTGTGCAGCCAGGCTGTCATCCACGCTGCCCGCGGTTTGGGCAGTATGGGTCAGATGACAGTTTCTGTGTAAGGTGTACTATAATCAACTTTTTATGCCCTAAGAAACCTCCATGGGGTGAGCAGACCCTTGTAAATGGAACTGATGATACCAAATGGTCAGTTCTACAATCGGCTTGCTGCAGGCCAGGCTTTTCTTGCCATGAATGTCTTTTAGACCATTGTTTGATAAGAATACAAACCTATCTGAACAATGTCTTAAGACTCTCATACACCGTAGAAAGCTGATAGCCGGACCACCGTTCGGCCCTACCTTTCCCAACTTCTTCATACACAGCAGGCTTCCTCTGGTGACAGATTGGTGGTCCTACCTCTGGCACGTCGGGTCCTTCTATGTTTTAGGGCAGTCAGGAGGCCTCCAGCCACACCAGAACGTCGGCTGAGCCTTTTGATATCAGTGGGATGAGTTGATGTTTGTTGAAGCCCCCCACACACATTAGATCATCATAAAACGGAAAACTACTGAATAATTAGTAAACCGCACGGAAAAAGCCCTGTGTCCTAGCATGCCGTTCTCATGGCCATGTTTTCTGCAATAATTTTAGGCACGTTTCTCTTGCTTTAGTACCTACACATTTTATTCTGGTTTTTAATCCTGTGCGTCAGCAGGACGAGGCCGATTTTAGGGCTCTGAAGATATGAAAGCTTCTATTTATTGACAGAGATGTTGATTCGGTGAGTAAGGGTATGTGCACACGATGCAGATTTAGTGCAGAATTGGTGCAGAACTGCAGCAGATTTTTCTACTGCAGAAACGCTGCAGAACTGCACTGTGATTTACAGTACAATGTAAATCAATGTGAAAAGAAAAAAGCTGTGCACATGGTGCAGAAAAATCTGCGCAGAAACGCTGCAGATTTCAAAGAAGTGCACGTCGCTTCTTTTGTGCAGTTCTGCAGCGTTTCTGCGCAGATTTTTCTGCACCATGTGCACAGCTTTTTTCTTTTCACATTGATTTACATTGTACTGCACAGAAACTGCATAGAAACTGCACATAAACTGCATAGAAACTGCACAGAAACTGCACAGAAACTGCATAGAAACTGCACAGAAACTGCATAGAAACTGCACAGAAACTGCATCAAATCTGCAGATGCAGATTTAGTGCAGAAAATTCTGCACCACATTTCCTACGTGTGCACATAGCCTAATGTTACTAGTCGTCCCCTGTAAGAACTGGTAACTCACGGTTTACTATACAGACAGTGGACACAAGCAGGTAGAAGTCATTACTTTTAGATGAAAAAGAAATAGTAAAATCCAGAACATTTAGTTTGAATTCCAAACTTTATTCCCCTGTCCCGGACCCCCAGCTCCACAAACACTCAGCATGTAATAAATATGTGCTCAGTGAGTGTCCAGTCTTTCTTTTCATATCCTCAGCATGTAAACGCTGCGACGACTTGATCAGGAGTAGCATATGGTGGACACACAAGGGGCCAGAGTACTGGCTAGTCACGGAGTCTACAGACCTGGCCGCACTGGCCCTAGGGTCCGCTGATGTGGTCTCTGTGCACTAGTCGTTATTTATTAAGAGACATTGATTGCATTCCTCTGCCCGCCGCTCCCACTCCATCTTTTACTGGAAAATAAAATAGATATTAAAAAAAGAGAAAAGAAAAATAATCATATCATAAAAACTCTATGTAATTCTATAGCCGGTACACATATCGCTCCTTCCATAGTAAAGGAAGGTAAAAGGTGATTAAGCTCGCCTGCGCTGCCCCCGCATCGCCTGCACTGCCCCCGCATCGCCTGCGCTGTCCCCGCATCGCCTGCGCTGCCCCCGCATCGCCTGTCCTGCACCTGCATCGCCTGCGCTGCCCCAGCATCGCCAGCGCTGCCCCCGCATCGCCTGTACTGCCCCCGCATCGCCTGTACTGCCCCTGTATCGCCTGTACTGCCCCAGCATTGCCTGTACTGCCCAAGCATCGCCTGTACTGCCCCAGCATTGCCTGTACTGCCCCAGCATTGCCTGTACTGCCCCAGGAGACGTCCGGAGGGCCCCGTGGGAAGGTGCGAGCTGGTGCTCCACACAGTCCAGCACCACGCTTCACGGCAATGTCTCATGCATTTTACTGAGGAGATATATCAAAGCTACAATTATTTGCCCATGGGATTTACAGTATATATTATAATCTGATCACTTGATATCGGCAACGCCTCCACTTTATCATAAAACTATTTTCTAGATTTTTTTTTTATATATACTGTATATTTTGTAGTTTCTTTTATTTTACATTTTTTCATGCGGGCGGCCATATTGTTCTTGTGGGTGTGTGCACTTGGCTGCGACAATAATTGTCTTTTACATAAGTCATAGAATATTATAGCTACAGTCACCACAACATGATGGAGTACTGCAACTCCACTAGAAACTGAGAAGAGAGGGAGAAGTTGGACACTGAGCCTTGTGGGTGTAGTCATCTGCTATCTTGCCTTATCTTGGCCCCCAGTAGCACAGTAAATCCCAATGATAATGAGAAGACTCAGTGTAGTGTGACTTCTCTAGTTATTCCACATTATCTTTTAATGCAGATAGTCACAGAAAAAGAAATAAAGACAGAAAGCAGTAGTAGGAAAAATCAGCATGAAAACAGCTGCGGAATAAAAGAAGTAGCATGCTACTTCTTTTGTTCGGAACTGCAGTGTTTCTGACCCCTTCCATAATAAAAATCCGCAGGGGGAAAACCGCAGAAAATCTGCATCAATTCTGCGGCAAATCCGCACAAAATCCCCATAAAATACGCGGCAAATCCGCACCTGCAGTTTCTGCCAGGAGATGCAGATTTTGTGCGGAAAATTTTGCACCCCAATCCGCGACGTGTGCACATAGCCTAAGTGGTTTGGTGATAAATCAATTATAAGAGATCATGGTGATGAAACCCTGATATAAGTTATTAAAGGGGTTTTCCTAAAATGACAAGTTATACTTGCTGATTTCAAGGGTCTGACCAGTGGAACCCTTAGGCGATCCTGACAATGAGACTTTGGAACCCCATCTTGAAAGGAATGGAGGAGAACATGGTCGGCAGTAGATCCTTTCAATGACAATGGGTCTGCCATAAATAGTTGAGCGCTGCAGAAATGCTGCTTCAATAAATTCGGGGTGACGTCGGTATATAAGCCAAGAAATAATTGGTCCTACTCTATATTCACTACAACGTTTATACTCCTCACCAATCATGTAGATTTGTCACCAGTCGCTGAGGGCTGTATGAAGCGTGCTCAGGAGCGGAGCCCGCACCGTACACAACAAATATTACATAGCCAAAATAACAGCAGCGTCCGGAGCTAGCACCGATCGTTGCCACTAACCATTTAGATGCCATTGTCGATCACTGACAGCACCATTTAAATTGCCTGCTCGACAGTGTGCAAGCACTGACTCTTAGCGGCCCCAAGCAATACAATCGTGGGGTGCTCTTAAATTACCATAGTTGTGAAGGGCCCGATGACAGCCCCCATAACTGCCATCCTAGTCCTCCTGTGATGCTCAGCTACTGACACGGGCTGTGGTATTGCAGTATATAGTATACTATATAGGTTCAACTCCCATAAAGGGGAAAAGGAATGGAAAAAAATGTTTTAAATATATAAAGATAGAAAATTATATAAGAGTTTAAAATACCCACCTTTTCCCCATTCAAAAATTAAAAGTTTTATTTAAGGGAACCTGTCACCAGGTTTGTCCCATATGAGATACGGCCATCAGCTTTCAGCCCTGATATACAGCATTGTATAATCCGAGGGGTGTCGCTGGTCTAGGTCTTGTGATGCTGTCCTCCTTGGTTCATATGGCTGACGCGTCCTACTTCATCCACACAGACTCCCCGGCATCGCGCTCCTGCGCAGGCGTACCAGAGTGAGTACCGCAGTGCGCATGCACAGGGGCTTTCTGACCTTTCCCAATGCATGCGACTGCAGTACTTTGCTCTGCCCTGGTCGGGGCTAAGAAATACGCCTGCACAGGAGCGCAATGCCAGGGAGTCTGTGTGGATGAAGTAGGACGCGTCAGCCATATGAACCAAGGAGGACTGCATCACAAGAAGATGGCACGTGCCAGACAAAGACAGCGACGTCCACCGGACCGGACCGCCCCGCAGGTCAGTATAATAAAAGGTCTTTTTCTTGTTTTGCAGGTTTGGTTAGGGGCAGATATACAGCATATCAGACTGATGGGCTGAAAGGTAGTGGCCGTATCTCGTATGGGACAAACGCTTTAAAGGCTGAAAATTGTTTGTTTTTTTTAAAGTTCAAAACTTTTTTTTCACCACTTAAAATGTAGACAAAAAGTTTGGTATCGCTGTATTCGTGCTGACCTGGAGAATCATATTGCCAGTTACGATGAACACGATGGTGGAATAGCGCTTTTTTCACCATTTCATCCCATGTGGAATTTTATTTTATTTTTTTTACCATTTTCAATACATTATATGGTAAAATGGTTGGTGTCATTCAAAATTATTTGTCCTGTAGACATAACAATAGAAAAAAGTTATGGCTCTTGCAAAAGGGACAAAAAAAAAAAAAGTGGGTCGATTTAAACTTTTATATCTATAGCTCTGGTCACCCAGCCGGGACCTGCCATGTATGGAGCAGGCTCAGCTCCTGAGCCTGCGCTTTTCAACCCCACCAAGTGCACAACATAATTATACTGTAAATTCCACATGGAAATTCTCTGCTAGATGTGGATGAGATTTGGTCAAATCTTAACATGACTTCTTCTGTATTGCTCTGTAGAATTTTTGCGGGCAACTCTAACTGGAAATGTTGCATCATTTTCTGTGCTCTTGAAAGGTACGTTAAAGGGGTTGTCCTGTAACTAAAATGTCCTTCCTAAATATCTATCCTTACATCCTAACCACTTTTGTATTTAGCTTTATTATACAACAGCCTAAACTTCTCCCTAGCTATCCAATCCCTAAATGTGCTTGCTTTTACTGCCCTTCCTGTGACGTATTGCTTGGGAAGAGTCTCTCACTGGACACTGAGGCTGCACACTTCTCTGCAGCATCTATCACCTTTCCCGGAATAGGCCTTGATCATGGGGCAGCACTCCAGTTATTTACTACAGTTTCTTGCATCGCCGCCCTCTGAAGATGTCCTGGATGATCATCAGGGAGTGGCGCTGGTGTGACGCACTGCTTCTATCACCGCTCCCCAAAGACGACTTGTTTCACCGTTAGAAGATGAGGCAGCAGAGATAGAAGCAGAATGCCAGTGCTGCACTCGCCTCTCATCGCTTCTATCACCATGGATCCATTCATCTTCAGAGGGCGGCGATGCAAGATACTGTAGCAAATATCTTCAGTGCTGCCCACTGTTAACGTACTGTGTCAGGATGGGTGCGGATGCACAGCCTTCTGTAAGGTCCTGTGCGAGACTCCGCTCACATGAAATGTCACAGGAAGTGCAGTAAAAAAACACATTTAGGGATTAACAGGATAGGGAGAAGTGTAATAAAGGTACTTATACAACTGGTTTGGCTGTAAAGATATTTATTTAGAAAGGACATTTTAGGACCACCCCTTTAAATTAGAGTTAGTTCGCTAGGCCTACCGTAGTAACAGTTAGTGATGGGGATGTGTTCATTTTGATTTATTTTCACTTTTATTGTATGTTTTATAACGGGTTAGAATGGAAATTTGGAGAGGACTCCATTACTTTTTCTTATACAGCAGTTCTGTATTATCACGGTTAGGCCTGAGCGGGGTCCTGTCAGACTCAGCGTCAGCCTTCTAGTCCCGGCATCTTGCTAGAAGGCTGTGGTCAGTGGGACAGCATCACTGCCAATGGTATCGGCCTGTACCCCATACAGTCTCGGCTATTCCCCAACAGATATGGTAGTTGTAAGGATGATAATTTAAGCTCTGCAAGATGATCCTTGGGCAGCGGAAGTGGCCTATTGCACACTTACCTTTTTTTTCTTCCTCCTTCTTCTTTGCTGCCTCTTCCCTCTGTTTTCGGATGATTGCCAGACGAGCTAGGTCAGCCTTCGCTTGGTCTGTTTTCCCTGCTAAATGCAACTTCATGTAGCGTTCTTTTGCCTTTTGCTTTTCTATTTCCTCTCTGTTGCAAATGAAAAACAGAAGCTTCATTATTAGAGGCACGACATTAGATAGCGGTAATATTGTAATGGTGGACGCAGGACGGCAGGTCTGTATGAATAAGCACTTATTGAGAAATTATATATGTATATATGTGTGTGTGTGTGTGTGTGTGTGTGTGTGTGTGTGTGTGTGTGTGTGTGTGTGTGTGTGTGTGTGTGTGTGTGTGTGTATATATATATATATATATATATATATATATATATATATATATATATATATATATATATATATAAGTCCTGGACATCAAAAAGTACAAAGGTCATTCTAGAGCAGCATTTATCAATGTTACTAAGTCAAGGACCCCAAGTACGCCATTATATCTTGTGCTGTGATAAATAGGACGAGTATAGTTAGTAGTGGCAGAAGAACTACATGTCCCAGCTGGTCACAGGATCAAGATATATTCACTGGAGAACTATGGGCACAAGCAATTCCACAGGATTCGAGTGAGCTGAGGAACATAAGCCTTTGCCACAAGTGAATGATGTTATACAGCAGAGGAAAAATAAGGATGGTGCTGAATTAAAAAGAAAATGCAGCAGAGAAAATGGTTAATTGCATAGAGGACAAGTCAACCATGTGCACCTGACCACCACAGCCAATCACTGGCCTCAGGGGTAATGCCCACATGAGCAGCATGTGACCGCCAAAGCCAATCACTGGCCTCAGGGGTAATGCCCACATGTGCAGCATGTGACCGCCACAGCCAATCACTGGCTTAAGGGGTAATGCACACATGTGCAGCATGTGACAGCCACAGCCAATCAATGGCCACAAGGGAAATGCCTGTATGTAACTGCTAAGACACAAGCACATAGTTGGCAAATCATCATTGCAGGACAGTGAAAGACCAGCAAGCCCATGGCAGTGGTGGTCTGAACATACCCTTACTGCTCCACGTTTATTATACTGTCCTCTCTGAATGATGCAGTAAAATAACGTCTCTAAGGTTACGGTCACACGTTTAGTATTTGGTCAGTATTTTACATCTGTATTTGTAAGCCAAAACCAGGAGTGGGTGATAAATACAGAAGTGGTGCATATGTTTCTACATGTATTTTACTTTTCCTCTATTTGTTCCACCCATGGTCTTGGCTTACAAATACTGATGTAAAATACTTAAAATACTGACCAAATACTGAACGTGGGAACGTGGCCTTAGGTGTTATCAAGAGCTGACAATTGTTCCCTCTACACTAGTTTTACTGACCCCATGATAACTACCCTCCACCACAGCCGGCCGGGGAGCTCACTATGTAGCACAGTGCCTTGCAGCAGCGGCGTCCTAAGCTAGAATCAGACCAAAGAGACGGAGCTTGTATGTTCTCTGCAGGATTTTTTAGCTACTGTGTTCAGTTCACAATTATAAAATAAAAATGTGTAATAACCAGAGCTGTGGAGTCGGTAAGCCAAACCCGACTCTGACTCCTCACTTTCCCTGACTCCTGACCCCACAGCAACGGTCACTACTGAGCATGTACATAAAATGCAGCACAGATTCGTCTCCACTCCGACTCCACAGCCCTGGTCACTACTGAGCATGTATATAAAGTGCAGCACAGATTCATCTCCACTCCGACCCCACACCCCTGGTCACTACTGAGCATGTACATAAAATGCAGCACAGATTCATCTCCACTACGACCCCACAGCCCTGGTCACTACTGAGAATGTGCATAAAGTGCAGCACAGATTCATCTCCACTCCGACCCCACAGCCCTGGTCACTAATGAGCATGTGCATAAAGTGCAGCACAGATTCATCTCCACTCCGACCCCACAGCCCTGGTCACTAATGAGCATGTGCATAAAGTGCAGCACAGATTCATCTCCACTCCGACTCCACAGCCCTGGTCACTACTGAGCATGTGCATAAAGTGCAGCACAGATTCATCTCCACTCTGACCCCACAGCCCTGGTCACTACTGAGCATGTACATAAAGTGCAGCACAGATTCATCTCCACTCCGACCCCACACCCCTGGTCACTACTGAGCATGTACATAAAACGCAGCACAGATTCATCATTCAGACTGCAGATTATTATAGGACGACTGTTACCATTCGTCTTGATGATGAAATGATAAGGAAGAATACTGCATTACTGCCGCTTATACATGACGTCTCTGAGAGTTGTCTGTATGCGATGCAGGCTGTACTGGGCACAGCAGGGATTGCAGGGGAGAGGCCACTGTGGGAATATTTAAGGTCTGAAACGTACAGCCAGCCAAGTCTGCCTGAGAATGAAACGCTTTTTCTAAGTGTCTCTCACCGCCCTGGCTCAGAGGGGATGGGATGCCCTCCAAGATGTGTAGATGCCCTAACAAATGTTTTACAATTGTAATATAAATGGAGGAAAAAAACAATCAAAAACTAATTCCATGAATTCTTCTAAAACACCTTTTATTATATGAATATTAAAAAACCTGACAATAAACAAACACAAAAATATATGTATAGTGCAAACCCACTGGGTAAATGTAAATTAAGGCCTAAACCCCTAAGCTCTGTAAGTGTGGTGACCATCTAATGGTTTCTACATTATCCCCATTAGTTTTATGCCCTAACAAGTCATATACACAGGTACAGAACACTGAATATATAGTAAATCGTCTGTTTTAATTAACTAACTAATTTGACAGGTTACTTTATAAGTCTGAAACATTAACAGTGAGACTGATTGACCAAAGTGATGGAGGATGGATGAGCCGTGTTCTGGCAATCAGAACTTACTTTTCTCTTCGGGACAGTTCCCTCGGTCCTTCAAGATCAACTTGAGTGACCTTTTTAGACGCCTGTGCTGCACGATTAGGATTCTCTATATCAATTAAGCCTTCTACTCCTTTACGCTTTTGCTGAAGGATAAAAACATTTACATCTTAATTATACGTCTACAATAAAAGTAACACTTTCAAATTGCAATAGTACTAAAAAGTTGGCATCATGGTTATCTTAAGAGTAAAAAAGAAAGGTGGGGTGAAGCCGTGACACTAAAAATGGTACAGAGGTGAATTATAATCCGCAGCCGCCTTTACAGCGCTGCAGACGGCCACTGGAATTAGTCCAGAGCTCGTCACGTAACACTTCAGACCACCAGGGCCAAGCTATGTAGCCGATGATCCAGCGCGGGTAAAGTAAGATATCAGGAGGTAGATATCAGACAAATACATGAGAGCAAAGAAGACCAAGGCCGGCCATACACATTAGTTGGCCAATCGATGCTTCCATTGATGGTTTGGCTGGCAGCCATCTAAGGTTAGCTAGGCCTGACCTCTGGGACCACCACTGAACCAAAGAATGAAGGGGCTGTAGGGTTGTTCACCTGCACAGCCAAGTGGCCAGGAAGGCAGCCGTGAAAGATTTATGGAGGTCCTACATTACGAACCTCCAAGGCATATCCATGCAATGTCATCAATTACTCAGACCAGAATACCCCATTATATCTCGAAAATATGATAAATCCAATAAATGAAGTAATTTGTCTTATATTTTAAAGTCACTTAATGCTACAAAACAGATGAGGACAGAACATAGAAAAGGCTGCCATGTTTTTGAAGTAATGGCACAGGTTTACTTAGGAGTATGTCATATTCCTTCAAACAAAATACCTGATAGTCGTCGTCGTCTTCACTCTCATCTGAGCTCTGATCTTTCTTTGCCTTTGTGGGGTCTTCAGCGCCTCCCACACCTCCTTCCTCGAGTTCTGCTTCCTATGGAAAGAATATGAACAGGTCAATGTCTATAGATGGACTGTGATGGAGAAGAGTGCTGGTATAGCCATTATAATGAGCCCGCACCGATGACCTGCCAACACAGGAACGCTCTGCTGACTAACACACGAACCAGAAGTGCAGCTGCTAGGACCGGTGCCCTTACCAAAAATCCTGGGCACCTGGTGTGACCGAACTATATGTAAGCTATTTATCTGCACATTACCACTATATCTGCAGGTAAATCACTTTTTTGGTGATGACAGGTTCCCTTCAAAGACTGACTACCTTACTGGAGCAGTGGCTACAGGGAGAAAATGAAGTTTTATTCTCCCTGTAGTCGCTTGCTACAAGTCACTAGAACAGTGCTGTGGATGTTATAGGCGCCTCTCATTATACAGGGAGTGAGGCTGTGATCACTCTCCAGCACACTGACTGACAGCTTGCTGTGCAGAGCAGGCTGTTAGTCAAAGTAAAGGGTCAGGATTACAGAGCACTCCCTTTATAGTGAGCCGTGAGTATTCCAGCCCCGCAGCATGACTGGAGCAGCTGCAGGGAGAAAAGAGCTTCAGTTTCTCCCTGTAGCCGCTGCTTCAGTAAGGTAGCCTGACATGAATTAACTACAATTAATCTAAGGGAAGGTGTGCGGCACATTTACTAAGGGGTAGCATCGGGGCACAGAGCTCCCCTCATTTGCATATAAAGTAAAACCATTTTTCTATTGTGTGCAAAAATTCAATAAAAAAAAAAAAGACAGAAGACAAGTGGTGATGAAACCAATTTCTCCACATTGGTGGTAGTAAGGAGGAAAGCACTAATGAAAAGCATGACTCTTATTGCACGTGAGGGAGCCTACACATCCCATAGCGCACACGTACCAACGCTTTCTCATGCTCAGCCTTTATCTGGGCGTCGATCTCCTCCGGACTTGTGTACTGCCTCACCCGACCTTTGTGACCTCCTTTTCTTCCTGCATAAGACAAGGATACAAGCAGAAGACGTCATAGCTGCACTACGGCAAGAAAGCTGCGGAGTAGGTGGGTATGCCGAGATTATCTTCCCATACATCGCTCACACACAGCACGCCCTGCTCACATTTTAGTTATGGACTCCGCCTGGCCATACACATTTCACCTGTATTTTTTCTTTCCCACATACTGCTGTATAAAACACTGTAATTTACTTTATTTTTCCAAACATTTTGTTAGTAGCAGACTAGCTAGATACAAGCCAAAATGGCCTCCTACTGGCGTGTTAGGCTCTGTATTCCTACCCCTGGTGCGGCAGAAGCTTTCCTGCTGTACCTAAGTGCAATCCATTAAGATTGATGAAGAATAAAAACAAACTTCAACATTTAGTGACAGAGGCATTATAGAAGGTGGGGACTTGTCAGCAGGTCACAAGTAGCCAGTTTTTAGAGACTATAAGAATTGGCACTTAAAAACAAGGTTCATGTAACTGGTAAAGTACGGCGGATGTAAAAGAAGCAGGAATAAAATAAGACTAAAAACTGAACTCTTTTAGGCCTGAAGGCGGCTCCCCTTTTAAGCCTGAAGGCGGCTCCCCTTTTAGGCCTGGAGACGGCTCCCCTTTTAGGCCTGGAGACGGCTCCCCTTTTAGGCCTGGAGACGGCTCCCCTTTTAGGCCTGGAGGCGGTTCCCCTTTTAGGCCTGGAGGCGGCTCCTTCTTTAGGCCTGGAGGTGGCTCCTCCTTTAGGCCTGGAAGCGGCTCCTCCTTTAGGCCTGGAGGCGGCTCCTCTTTTAGGCCTGGTGACGACTCCTCTTTAGGCCTGAAGGTGGCTCCTCTTTTAGGCCTGGAGGCGGCTCCTCTTTTGGGCCTGGAGGCGGCTCCTCTTTTAGGCCTGGAGGCGGCTCCTCTTTTAGGCCTGGAGGCGGCTCCTCTTTTAGGCCTGGTGACGACTCCTCTTTAGGCTTAAGCCTGGAGGCGGCTCCTCTTTTGGGCCTGGAGGCGGCTCCTCTTTTAGGCCTGGAAGCGGCTCCTCCTTTAGGCCTGGAGGCGGCTCCTCTTTTAGGCCTGGAGGCGGCTCCTCTTTTAGGCCTGGAGGCGGCTCCTTTTAGGCCTGGAGGCGGCTCCTCTTTTAGGCCTGGAGGCGGCTCCTCTTTTAGGCCTGGAGGCGGCTCCTCTTTTAGGCCTGGAAGCGGCTCATCTTTTAGGCGGCTCATCTTTTAAGCCTGGAGGCAGCTCATCTTTTAGGCCTGATGGCGGCTCATCTTTAGGCCTGGAGGCGGCTCCTCTTTTAGGCTACTGATGACCAGTGTGGACAGTGGACGCAGAGTGTTTTGGGTCTACCAGCAGCTCTGCTTACATTGGCATTGGAATTCAGGTAATGGGCATACGTTTCATTGGTATCAGATATTATGGTCGCATGTGATTAATGGCTCTGGTAAAGTGTGGGCCACCATAGCATTGCTTTGCTTGTGACCCCAGGCTGCGTCTGGTATTACTGCTGTGTCAGTCCCCCCCCGCCGAGCTGCAACATCAGTCCGCTCATAGACAATAGTGGTCCTGCAGCAGGAACATTTGAGGGCAGGTAATCCCGCGCTGTGTGCTCTTCTGGGTCAGCCTGCAGAATGGAGAGGGTAGGCAGACGATGGTAAGAGGAACCCATCATGTGCAGTCATGTAGACTGTCAGGATGACTAAGTGTGGATGCTAGGGCTACTGCCTGCCCCAGATCGCCACCAGGCTGAACCAGTACTGTAAATGTCAGGGTCACAACGCCAGATACTGCAGTGTTCACATTGGGTAGCCATTGCTCCACCAGTCGGAATATAATCTGAAACATGGATGGGATACAGAATATTAGCGGCTGGTGGTGCTGTAGGTACACTAACCCGTTACATAGACATTTCCACAGAAAGTTTAGAAACCCTAATCCAGACATTGCATATGTGTCAGCCTTATAATGGCATCGTCTGCCAGGCAAGACTCTGCCGGGAATTTGTGTTTCTGTTTCCTTCTCGCAGGCAGCCTGATAGGGCTACACACTGGGGGCTCATCAGTGACTACAGTACACGGCACGGGGGACTACACGGCTGCTGGCCCGAGGGAGCACAGTGATGAAACAATGGTGAGCACTGGTAAAATAGGTTCTAAATATCAGATGCTATTATACTTATTGATGGAGGCCTTTCCCATAACTAATGGAGGCCACAGGCAGATAGTAGCTGCAAAATGTACATTATATTGGTGGATTCTGGCTTTTGCTAAGGTAAAAAAACAATATAACAAAATGAATCTTTACTGTTTGCATTTTTTGTGTCCCCCAAACAAGACGCTGCCTTTCCTTATATACCAGACCTATAAATGGGGAATCGGGACTGAGGACAGGAGGCTGCTCATTATCTAGTGTCTCTATGGGGACACTCACAGCACTGTGCAAAACATTCAGCCAGGTGTGGGGAAAAAAACGCTGGAAAACAAAAATAGAAGGCAATCATGCACCAGACAGAAGATGGGATTGTTGTCATGCACTCCGCACGGTACTTACAGACTAGCCCGGTGCGAGTGCCCAGAATGACACATTCCGGGGTCAGTTTAGGATCCCAGAGATGTGGAGCGGCATTGGCAAAGAGATGTGCTTCAGGCGGACAGGACCTGAAGCACGTGACTGCCGGGGGCGGAGACCACTGCCAGAGCTCCGGAGAGCTAGGCTCCGACAAAGAAAAAAGGAGAGCTGTCGGACAGGTGAGGGTCACAACCAGAGGACGACACCGTTACCAGGGGGGACAGCCAGGGACGTAATCAGGGCCAAGCCGGGGTCAGAACCAGAGATAACGTAGCGGTACCAGGGGGGAAAGACAGTCAAAAAGCCAGGCAAGAGTCAATATACAAAACGGGCGAACAAACAGTACCGAGACAGAATGCTGAATCACAATCAAAGGGACAAACTGGGTCAGAGCCAAAAGATTCAGGACTATGAAAACTGTACATTCACACTGAAGGCATCAAAACTATGAATTAACACATGTGGAATTATATACTTAACAAAAAAGTGAGAAACAACTGAAAATATGTCTTATATTCTAGGTTCTTCAAAGTAGCCACCTTTTGCTTTGATGACTGCTTTGCACACTCTTGGCATTCTCTTGATGAGCTTCAAGAGGTAGTCACCGGGAATGGTCTTCCAACAATCTTGAAGGAGTTCCCAGAAATGCTTAGCACTTGTTAGCCCTTTTGCCTTCACTCTGCGGTCCAGCTCACCCCAAACCATCTCGCTTGGGTTGACTGTGGAGGCCAGGTCATCTGGCGTAGCACCCCATCACTCTCCTTCTTGATCAAATAGCCCTTACACAGCATGGAGGTGTGTTTGGGGTCATTGTCCTGTTGAAAAAATAAATGATGGTCCAACTAAACGCAAACCACTCTACTCTCAAGATCGCATCTCACAACCTGTGCACTTGACCCGATCCCTTCCCACTTCATCCCAAACCTCACCACAGTCTTCATCCCAACCCTGACTCATCTATAGAGTGTGCATTTGATTGCAGATTTTTACCTCCATGTTGTTAAGGACCTTTTGTAGTTTTGAATAAATTTTATAATATTTGTCTATACCATGGACTTTTTGCACTGTTTTTGCTTTGTGGTTTGGTTTGACCCTACTAACCAGAATCCCTCAATGTCTATCCGCTATTTCATCCTTCTTCTAAAGGATTTCTAGATTTCTAAAACTTAACATGGACAAAACAGAATTGTCTTTCCCCCATCTCACGTAACTTCCCCAACGAACCTATCCATTAAAGTAAACGGCTGCCCACTCTCCCCAGTCCCACAAGCTCGCTGTCTTAGGGTAATCCTTGACACTGATCTCTCCTTCAAACCACATATCCAAGCCCTTTCCACTTCCTGCCATCTTCAACTCAAAAATATTTCACGGATCCATACATTCCTATATCAAGAATCTGCAAAAACCCTAGTCCATGCCCTCATCATCTCCCGCCTTGACTACTGTAACCTCCTGCTCTGTTGCCTCCCCTCTAACACTCTCGCACCCCTCAAATATATTCTAAACTCAGCTGCCCGACTAATCCACCTGTCCCCCCGCTAGTCCCCGGCCTCTCCCCTCTGTCAAACCCTTCACTGGCTCCCCATTACCCAGAGACTCCAGTACAAAACCCTAACCATGACATACAAAGCCATCCACAACCTGTCTCCTCGATACATCTGTGACCTCGTCTCCCGGTACTTTCCTGAACGCAACCTCTGATCCTCACAAGATCTCCTTCTCTACTCCCCTCTTATCTCCTCTTCCCACAATCGCATACAAGATTTCTCTTGCGCATCATTCCTACTTTGGAACTCCCTACCACAACATATCAGACTCTCACCTACCATTGAAACCTTCAAAAAGAACCTGAAGACCCACCTCTTCCGAAAAGCCAAAAACCTGCAGTAACCACCGATCCACCAAACCACTGCATGACCAGCTCTATCCTCACCTACTGTGTCCCCACCCATCCCTTGTAGATTGTGAGACCCCGCGGGTAGGTCCTCTCTCCTCCTGTACCCGATGTGACTTGTATTGTTCAAGATTATTGTACTTATTTTTATTATGTATACCCCTCCTCACATGTAAAGCACCATGGAATAAATGGCACAATAATAATAAATAATAATAGCATGCCGCTGCAAGATGCTGTGGTAGCCATGCTGGTTCAGTATGCCTTCAAGTTTGAATAAATCCCCAAGAGTGTCACCAGCAAAGCACCCCCACACCATCACACCTCGTCCTCCATGCTTCACGGTGGGAACCAGGCATGTAGAGTCCATCCGTTCATCTTTTCTGTGTCGCACAAAGACACGTTGGTTGGAACCAAAGATCTCAAATTTGGACTCCTCAGACCAAAGCACAGATTTCCACTGGTCTAATGTCCATTCCTTGTGATCTTTAACCCAAACAAGTCTCTTCTGCTTGTTGCCTGTCCTTAGCAGTGGTTTCCTAGCAGCTATTTTACCATGAAGGCCTGCTGCACAAAGTCTCCTCTTAACAGTTGTAGAGATGTGTCTGCTGCTAGAACTCTGTGTGGCATTGACCAGGTCTCTAATCTGAGCTGCTGCTAACCTGCGATTTCTGAGGCTGGTGACTCGGATAAACTTATCCTCAGAAGCAGAGGAGACTCTTGGTCTTCCTTTCCTGGGGCGGTCCTCATGTGAGCCAGTTTCTTTGTAGCGCTTGATGGTTTTTGCCACTGCACTTGGGGACACTTTCAACGTTTTCCCAATTTTTCGGACTGACCGACCATCATTTCTTAAAGTAATGATGGCCACTCGTTTTTCTTTACTTAGCTGCTTTTTTCTTGCCATAATACAAATTCTAACAGTCTATTCAGTAGGAAGTAAAAATCATTTCCGGTGACTACCTCTTGAAGCTCATCAAGAGAATGCCAAGAGTGTGCAAAGCAGTCATCAAAGCAAAAGGTGGCTACTTTGAAGAACCTAGAATATAAGACATATTTTCAGTTGTTTCACACTTTTTTGTTAAGTATATAATTCCACGTGTTAAATCATAGTTTTGATGCCTTTAGTGTGAATGTACAATTTTCATAGTCATGAAAATACAGAAAAATCTTTAAATGAGAAGGTGTGTCCAAACTTTTGGTCTGTACAGTGTGTCCCTCCCAGATCCAAAAGGAGGCCAAAGACCATTAACCCCGTGAGGACCGGGAGAGAACCCAGACCACAACCATGACAATTATGTTCTTTCAGTCTCCATCAGACCGGTATGTGCCTGATGTATAACTGACTGCGCTTTCTATTCCGAGGGACACCGTAAAGTAACCTGCAGCATGTGGCATACATTTCATTATAGTGGGTCCGTATGGTGGACTGACATCCTGACTGTGCACACTATTGTGCGGATACCTCCTGAGCATGTGGAGCAGACAGTACTCACATATGTAGTGTGAACAGAGCCTTAGCACGTCACGTACGACGCCGGCAGACCATTCCATCAAAGTCTGCGTTCCAAAACATCACTCCTTTTCTGAGCTCCACAGTGAGCTGAAACAGTAGTTTACATATGGGATATCGGTATACTCAGGAGAAATTGCACAACAATTTGTATTGTGCAATTTCTCCTGTAACCTTTGCGAAAATGCGAACTTTCGGGCTAAGGGTACCGTCACACAGTGGCATTTTGATCGCTACGACGGCACGATTTGTGACGTTCCAGCGATATATCCGTGACGTTCCAGCGATCTCGCTGTGTCTGACACGCTCCTGCGATCAGGGACCCCGCTGAGAATTGTACTTCGTAGCAGATCGTTTGAAACTTTCTTTCGTCGTCTAGTGTCCCGCTGTGGCGGCATGATCGCATGGTGTAACAAAGGTGTGAACAATATTGTATACGATGTGCGCATAGTAACCAACAGCTTCTACATCGCACATACGTCATTAAATTTATCGCTCCAGCGTCGTACATTGCAAAGTGTGACAGCAGTCTACGACGCTGGAGCGATATTGTTACGATGCTGGAGCGTCACGGATCGTACCGTCGTAGCGATCAAAATGCCACTGTGTGACGGTACCCTGAAACATTTTTGTGGGGAAAATGTGATTTTTTTTTTTATTCATGGCTCAACATTATAAACTTTTGTGAAGCACCTGGAGGTTCAAGGTGCTCACCACACATCTAGATATGTTTCCTCAGGGGTCTAGTTTCCAAAATGATGCTACCTGTGGGGGGTTTCCACTGTTTAGGCACATCAGGGGCTTTTGAAATGCATCATGGCATCCGATAATTATTCCAGAAAATTTTACATTCAAAAAGTCAAATGGTGCTCCTTCCTTTCCAAGCCCTGCTGTGTGCCCAAACAGTAGTTTCCCCCCACATATTGGGTATCGTCCGGCTCAGGAGAAATTACACAACAAATTTTGGGGTCCTTTTTTTCCTGTTACCCATGAGAAAATAAAAAAATTGGGGTCTAAAGTAAAATTTGTGTGACACAAAGTTAAATGTTTATTTTTTCCTTCCACATCCCAAAAATTCATGTGAAGCAACTGAAGGGTTAATAATCTTCTTGAATGTGGTTTTGAGCACCTTTAGGGGTGCAGTTTTTAGAATGGTGTCACTTTTGGGTATTTTCTGTCATATAGACCCCTTAAAGTCACTTCAAATGTGAGGGGGTCCTGAAAAAAAAAAGGTTTTGTAAATTTTGTTGGAAAAATGAGAAATCGCTGGTCAACTTTTAACCCTTCTAACATCCTACCAAACAAAAATTGTTTCAAAAACTGTGCTGATGTAAAGTAGACATGTGGGAAACATTATTCATTAACCATTTTGTGGGATATAAATCTCTTATTTACGGGCATAAAAATAAAAGTTTGAAAACTGCTAAATTTTCACCAAATTTCCATTTTTTTCACAAATAAACACAAGTCATAAAGAAATTTTAGCACCCATCATGAAGTACAATATGTCACAAAAAATCAAGTCTCAGAATCAGTGGGATCCGATGAAGCGTTCCAGAGTTATAACCTCATAAAGGGACAGTGGTCTGGACAGAATTGGAAAAATTGGCCTGGTCATTAATATGCAAACAGCCTTGGGGTGTAAAGGGGTTAGGACCCATCTTCAGGAAGTGAGGATATGGCCCCAAAGAACCCTGATCTCAACATCGAGTGTGTGCAGCATTACAAAAAGAGACAGAAGGATTTGCCCAAGCCTCATGCACATGAGATCTGAGGTTAGTTCCCAAAGATGTTTGGAGCAGCTTCCCTAGTGAGGTCCTGCTGTATACCTAGAAGAAGTGATGCAGTTTTGAAAGCACTGGTTGGTCACAGCAAATAGTGATAAGATTTAGATTTCCCTTTTATCCATTCACTTTGTATTTTATTAATTGATAAAAATAAACAGTTAAAACTTCTAGTTTTGAAAACTTTCTCACTCTCCAACATTCTTTCCACACCTGCCTAAAATGTCTGTACCGTACTAAATAATCACTAATGTACAGTGGGTACAGAAAGTATTCAGACCCCTTTAAATTTTCCATTGCAGCCATTTTGTAAAATTCAAAAAAGTTAATTTTTTTTCTCATTAATATACACTCTGCACCCCATCTTGACTGAAAAAAACCAAATGTAGAAATTTTTGCAAATTTATTAAAAAAAGAAAAACAAACATAATATGGTCATAAATATTCAGACCCTTTGCTCAAACACTCAATTACCGTATATACTCGAGTATAAGCTGAGACTTTCAGCCCATTTTTTGGGGCTGAAAGTCCGCCTCTCGGCTTATACTCGAGTCATACCCAGGGGTTGGCAGGGAAGGGGAAGCGGGGGGCTGTCTAATTATACTCGCCTGTCCCTGGCATGGTCCCTGCTTCCCTGACGCCCCAGCTTCTTCCTGTACGGAGCAGTCACATGGTACCGCTCATTACAGTAATGAATATGCGGCTCCACCTCCCATAGGGATGGAGCTGCATATTCATTACTGTAATGAGCGGTAACGGTGACCGCTCAGTACAGGAAGAAGCAGCGCCAGGGAAATAGGGACTGCACAGCGCCAGGAGCAGATGAGTATAACGGGGAGGGGAGCGCTGCGCGATATTCACCTTCTCCCCGTTCCGGCGCCGCTCCGTCTTCAGCGTCTTCTGCAGCGACGCTCAGGTCAGTGGGTGCGGTGACGTGGTTCGTGTGCGCCCTCTGCCTGAACATCAGTGCAGAAGACACTGAAGATGGAGCGGCGCCGGAACGAAGTCAGGTGAATATTGAAAGTTCCGGGGGCCTGAGCGACGGAGAGGTGATTTTTTTTTTATCGCATCAACAGCAAATGGGGCAAGTGTCTGTATGGAGCCATAACATTTTTGCAGCACTATATCGGGCAAGTGTCTGTATGGGGCCATAATGTTTGTGCAGCACTATATGGGGCAAGTGTCTGTATGGGACCATAATCAACGTTTGTGCAGTACTATATGGGGCAAGTGTCTGTATGGAGCATCTTATGGGGCCATAACGTTTGTGCAGCACTATATGGGGCAAGTGTCTGTATGGGGCCATAATCAACATTTGGGCAGCACTATATGGGGCAAGTGTCTGCATGGAGCATCTGGTGGGGCCATAACGTTTGTGCAGCACTATATGGGGCAAGTGTCTGTATGGGGCCATAATCAACGTTTGTGCAGGACTATATGGGGCAAGTGTCTGTTGCAGCACTATATGGGGCAAGTGTCTGTATGGGGCCATAGTCAACGTTTGTGCAGCACTATATGTGCAAGTGTCTGTATGGAGCCATAATCAACGTTTGTGCAGTACTATATGGGGCAAGTGTCTTTATGGAGCATCTTATGGGGCCATAATCAGCGTTTGTGCAGCACTATATGGGGCAAATGTCTTTATGGAGCATCTTATGGGGCCATTATTAACCTTTGTGCACGATTATATGGGGCATATTTTAATATGGAGCATCTTATGGGGCCATCATAAACTGTATGGAGCATTATATGGGGCTCCTGATTCAATATGGATATTCAAAAACACTTAACCTACTGATGTCTCAATTAATTTTACTTTTATTGGTATCTATTTTTTACTTTTGACATTTACCGGTAGCATTTCCCACCCTAGGCTTATACTCGAGTCATTAAGTTTTCCCAGTTTTTTGTGGCAAAATTAGGGGGGGGGGGGGGGGTGGCTTATACTCGAGTATATACGGTAAGTCACATGCACTCCATTTCCTTGTGATCCTCCTTGAGATGGTTCTACTCCTTCATTGAAGTCCGGCTGATAGGACTTGATTTGGAAAGGCACACACCTGTCTATATAAGACCTCACAGCTCACAGTGCATGTCAGACCAAATGAGAATCATGAGGTAAAAGAAACTGGCCAAGGAGCTCAGAGACAGAATTGTGGCAAGGCACAGATCTGGCCAAGATTACAACGGAATTTCTGCAGTACTCAAGGTTCCTAAGAGCACAGTGGCCTCCATAATCCTTAAATGGAAGAAGTTAGGGACCACCAGAAGTCTTCCTAGACCTGGCCGTCCAGCCAAGCTGAGCACTTGTGGTAGAAGAACCTTTGGTGAGAGAGGTAAAGAAGAACCCCAAGATCACTGTGGCTGAGCTCCACAGATGTAGTAGGGAGATGGGAGAAAGTTCCACAAAGTCAACTATCACTGCAGCCCTCCATTAGTCGGGCCTTTATGGCAGAGTGGCCAGGCGGAAGCCTCTCCTCAGTGCAAGACATATGAAAGCCTGCATAGAGTTTGCTATAAAACATAAGAAGGACTCCCAGAATATGAGAAATAAGATTCTCTGGTCTGATGAGATGAAGATAGACCATTTTGGTGATAATTCTAGGCAGTATGTGTGGAGAAAACCAGGCACTGCTCATCACCTGCCCAACACAATCCCATCAGTGAAACATGGTGGTGGAAGCATCATGCTATGGCGGTGTTTTTCAGCTACAGGACGACTGGTTGCCATTGAAGGAAACATGAATGCGGCCAAGAATAGAGATATCCTGGATGAAAACCTCTTCCATAGTGCTCTGGACCTCAGACCTGGCCGAAGGTTCACCTTCCAACAAGACAATGAGCCTAAGGACACAGCTATAATAACAAAGCAGTGGCTTCAGAGCAACTCTGTGACCATTCTTGACTGGCCCATCCAGAGCCCTGACCTAAACCCAATTGTGCATCTCAGGAGAGACCTGAAAATGGCTGTCCACCAACGTTCGCCATCCAACCTGACGGAACTGGAGAGGATCTGCAAGGAAGAATGGCAGAGAATCCCCAAATCCAGGTGTGAAAAACTTGTTGCATCATTCCCAAGAAGACTCATGGCTGTACTAGCTCAAAAGGGTACTTCTACTCAATACTGAGCAAAGGGTCTAAATACTTATGACCATGTGATATTTCAGTTTTTCTTTTTTTAATAAATTTGCAAAAATTTCTACATTTCTGGTTTTTTTTCAGTCAAGATGGGGTGGAGTGTGTACATCAATGAGAAAAAAAATGAACTTTTTTGAATTTACCAAATGGCTGCAATGAAACAAAAAGTGAAAAATTTAAAGGGGTCTGAATACTTTCCATACCCACTGTAAGGGTACGTTCACACAGGGCTTTTTTGCTGCTTTTTTTCTGCAGCAAACCGGATATTCTTGGCAGGAAAGAAGCTGCGACAAAAACGCAGGTTAGGTGTGTTTTTGGTGCGTTTTTTTTCTCTTTGTCCATGCTAATGTCCTTGAATTTTCAGCAGCAAATAATGATACCTGCGTTTTTGCAGCGTCTTTTCAACACCCATTCAAGTCAATGGGTGAAAAACGCCGAAAAACGCAGAAAGAAGTGACATGCTCTACGTCCAAAAAACACAGCAAAGCACAAAATACTGATCACACAAAAAACCAATGTGTGTGCACGAGATTTCTGAAATCTCATGGGCTTTGCTGGAACTGTAAAAAGCAGCTGAAAATTAGCATAAAAAAAACGCTCAGTGTGAACTGTGATTTGGACACACATATATACAGCATGTGGCTGTTGTAGCCAATGGCTGGACTCAGGTGTTTTGTGCTGTAATTGTGACATTACCAATGCAGCTGTGTCAGCAAAGAGCAGGGGCGGCAGCAGGGAGGCAGCGCTGGGGCGGCAGCAGGGAGGCAGCGCTGGGGCGGCAGCAGGGAGGCAGCGCTGGGGCGGCAGCAGCAACGAGGCAGCAGCAGGGACGCAGCAGCAGGGAGGCAGCGCTAGGGCGCCAGCAGAGAGGCAGCTGCAAGGAGGCAGCTCTGGGGCGGCAGCACGGAGGCAGCGCTGGGGCGGCAGCAGGGAGGCAGCGCTGGGGCGGCAGCAGGGAGGCAGCGCTGGGGCGGCAGCAGGGAGGCAGCGCTGGGGCGGCAGCAGGGAGGCAGCGCTGGGGCGGCAGCAGGGAGGCACCGCTGGGGCGGCAGCAGGGAGGCAGCGCTGGGGCGGCAGCAGGGAGACAGCGCTGGGGCGGCAGCAGGGGGTCAATAATGCAGATTATGTTATTTTTACAGAAAAGTTACATCTGGGCAACTCTTAAAAACTGGGCTATTACATTAAAAAAAAAAAACTCCATCCAGCATGAACAGGACTGTGTGTTGCTGTATGCAGAGACATGTTCTCTTCCCTCTGGACATCTCAACATTACACAGGAAGATAGACATTGATACATGTCTAAAAAATAAAAAATTAGATACATTAGCGTAGAGACCCAGGTGAAAAGGAAAAGTTCTTATTGAAACCAGAGCGTGCCATTGTGAGGATACCTGAAGTAGTAATTCTTCATCTCTGCATGAGCAGAGCTCTAATAGATGCGCCTCTTCTGGGCAGCTGCGGGCTGCTATTATTAGGTGGGGGGCAACATCCATGGTCTCTTACCAGCCTGAGAACACCAGACCTCAGCTGCCTACTTTAGCAAGGCTGGTTGTCAAAATTGGGGGGACCC
This sequence comes from Ranitomeya imitator, assembly GCF_032444005.1. Classification (NCBI taxonomy): domain Eukaryota; kingdom Metazoa; phylum Chordata; class Amphibia; order Anura; family Dendrobatidae; genus Ranitomeya; species Ranitomeya imitator. Next base: position 151,879,467 of record NC_091288.1, read on the forward strand.
CACACTGGTTTTTAAAATTATTTAAACAATAATTTAAAAAAAACAGCGTGGGCCCCCCCTCTATTCTTGATTACCAGCCTTGCTAACACTGAGGGTTGCAGTCTGTAGCTGTCAGTTTTGCTGGCTGGTTTTCAAAAATACAGGGGAACCCACACCCTTTTTTTTTTTTTTATTTCTTTATAGTGCAGGTGGTGGCTGATGAATACTCCCACCAGCCGCCTGCTCTCATTGCTATTAGCAGCAGCAGATTAGGCTGATGGGAGTAGTAGCAGGCTGTGGAGTCAGAGCCCAGTTTGGTGGAGTCGGAGTCATGGAAATTGAGGAGTCTGAAATTTGCCTTCCCGACCCCACAGCCCAGAGTAGTAGTCCCATCAGCTGCGGCCTGGTCTTGCTGTAATCAGTTGAATATAACTCTCAGCAGCCTCCACTGTTAGTACCGATCACCGGCAGAGTGGGGGAGAATGATGAGAGCCGTCTTCAGCACCTGGCGCTGTGGAACAGTGCTTACTGTACCGCTGCATCCAAGGCACGTATGGTACTGATGCGCTACAAGGGTAGCACACTGTTACCACACATGTGCGGCAAGTATTACACACACAGACACCGATATCTCAGGTACTAGTTTTACCGTTACCGGAAATATCAGGACATGTGAAACCGGCCTTATGAGAACTTGACAGCTGAATCAACAACTAGAAACTATTGATAAGGTTGCATCTGGCATTTTAGGTCTCATTTACACGTCAACACATGTACATTAAAAAAATGGTATTGGTGTCATCAGTGTGTGGTCTGTGGGCATGTTTTTACCATCAGGGTGTCATCAGTGTGTGGTTCGTGTGTCTGTTTTTACCATCAGTGTTTAGCCCATTCACCATCAGTGTGTGGTTCGTGTGTCCGTTTTTACCATCAGTGTGTCATCAGTATGTGGTCCGTGTTTCCATTTCCACCATCACTGTGGTCCGTGTTTCCGCTTTCGTCATCAGTGTGTGGTCCGTGTGCCTGTTTTTACCATCAGTGTCATCAGTGTGTATTTCATGTTTCTGTTTTCACCATCAGTGTGTCATCAGCGTCTATCATGGACAGATAATGACACAGCTTTGCTACGATCAGCACAGACTATACACTGATGCCATGTGTGGGATGCAAGTGTTTTTCATGGACCCATAGACTTATTGTTGCTTTTCATCAGAACACCAGAAAAAAAATATAGTTCTTACCGATAACGGTATTTCTCTGAGCCCATGACGGCACCACGGAGAGAGGGGATCCGCCCACCAAGGACAGGAAACCTACAGATAAAAAGGCGGTACCACTCTCCCGCATCAGTTGTTTTACATAGAGAACGATGGGAGACTGCTAAAACATTTGTTAGCTTTAACTGTTTAGCATAACGAGATACCGCGTGACTTTAAAAAACTATGAATAGACTACGGCACTATGTTGATGTGTGCACACACAAGTGAAGGGAGGGAATGTACAGGTGCCGTCATGGGTTTAGAGAAATACCGTTATCGGTAAGAACTATATTTTTCTCTGTCGCCCATGACGGCACCACGGAGAGATTTGCATAGATAGTACATTCAGGGAGGGACCACCGCTTCCAAAACCCTTTTACCGAAAGTAAGGTCTGAAGAGGAGATTAGGTCCAATCTATAGTGCCTATAGAATGTGGATGGTGAGGGCCAGGTAGCAGCTCTACATATCTGGTCAATAGAAGCTCCGGCCTTCTCCGCCCAAGAAGTTGCCACTGCCCTTGTCGAGTGAGCCTTAACCTCCCCTGGAACGGACATTCCACTTGCTAAGTATGAAAGGCTGATGGCGTCCGTGATCCATCTTGCTATGGTGACTTTGGATGCTTTTTCCCCCTTCCGGGGACCCTGGAAACACACAAACAGAGAGGAATCCTCCCTACTCTCTCTAGTGACTTCTAGGTAGTGTAAGAGACATCTTCTTACATCTAGTGTATGTAATGTTTGTTCCTCCTTATTTTTAAGGTTGGGACAGGAGGAGGGGAGAGATATCTCTTGAGACCTGTGAAACTTGGAAGCCACTTTCGGGAGATATGCTGGGTCTATTTTTAAAATGACCCTATCCTCTAATAACTGTGTGTAAGGAGGGTTAGCTGAAAGAGCCTGTAAGTCGCTAACCCTGCGGGCAGATGTGTGGGCGACCAACAGGGCGGTTTTGAGAGACAGGTTTTTTATTGAAGTTTCATGTAATGGTTCAAAGGGTGGTCTAGTCAGGGCTTTAAGGACCAAGTTTAAATCCCATTGAGGAACAACTTTTACTGGGAGAGGTCTCGATCTCCCGGCTGCTCTGATGAATCTGGAGACCCACCTATTTGAGGCTAAATCAAAATTAAATAGGGCTCCCAATGCTGCCACGTGAACTTTCCGTGTCTTCTAGTGGGAAACAGTTGTGCCCCCCCTCCCCCCCCCCCCCCTGAGGAAGAGGAGGATGATGAAGATGAGGAGGATCACTGTCAGTTTTTGACGCCGGAGACGGGGACCTGTGTCTGGTCTTTCTCCGTTTTTTTCCACTTTTTAGGGATCTAAAGGTGTCTTCCACTTGCTCCTTAATCAGGTTTTTTACATCGGCTGCAAACCCGGGAAGACTTTCAGATACTGTCTGCTGTATGCAAGTATTACATAATCTCTTCTCCCAGGCGGGTGGAAGATCTTCTCTACAGATGGCACAGATTTTATAATTGGTTTTACCTAAGCTTTTCCTCCCCTAAAAGAGACAAATAATAATCTTACTGTCTCTGACTTTCACGAAGATCACTTACCACCTCCAGGACCCATAAATACCGGTTGGGGTTTCTCTGCCTCTGGCTTTTTCCCCCGACACCATACTGGACTCCTTACTGTGTTGGGACCTTTGGCGTTCTTTACTGCTGGTGTCCTGGTATCCTTTCTGTTGTCGCCGTTTTTGCTGCTGCTGCGGCGACTCTATAGGTGGAGGTGATTCTGGCAAAGGTGATGCCGGGTCGCTCATACTGCTGCTGGTCTGCGGTCGCTGCCCTGATAATGCTCGCTGCGCTGGTGCTGCGGCGACTAGTAGCTCCTGAGGCTCCTGCTGACAATACTGCAGAGCCACTGGGAGATTGTAACTACTACCATTTAAAGATTTCCCGCCGCTTTCTTTTTTTTTTTTTTTTGCGCCTGCGCAGTAGCTCCTAGCGGCGGGGAGGAGCGCCGAACGCCGGCGCCTGCGCAGACGAGCTACTCGGCGGCGCCTGCGCAGATCAATCCTGGGTGCCCGAGCGGCAATCGACCGCCGGCGCCTGCACAGAACACCCTGCCGCATCGCGAGACCAGCGATTCCCGGGCATGCGCCGTGCTTTCAAGATGGCGCCCGGGAGTGCAGATATGGCGCTGCTGACCGGGACTCCCGGTCCTATGCAGCCCCCTAACGCACGGCTCTGCACGCCAGGTGGCGGTACAGTGTGCAGACTGATGCTTCCTAGGGAGGGCCGCGCCGCACCTCCCGCAACCACAGAGGGACCCCCCTGGATGTTGCCGCTGGTGCATCTTACCTGGGGAGGTGACCGCGAACTCCTTGTCACCTCCCCCGCACACCCTAGAGGCCCACTAGCCCCCAGAGGTGGCACTTCGGGTAACCACCCCAGCCGCCTGAGTCGGACTGGTTGGCCCTGGAATCCCACGTCGATCTGGTAAGTCCGTAGGTCTCCCATCAAGGACAGGAAACCAACTGATGCGGGAGAGTGGTACCGCCTTTTTATCCGTAGGTTTCCTGTCCTTGGTGGGCGGATCCCCTCTCTCCGTAGTGCCGTCATGGGCGACAGAGAAAAAAGATAACGATTGCATGAGTTTTGCTAGGTCACATGGTCTGTGAAAAAACATGGACATGTGAATAGCACCTTAGATTATAATGGGTCCATGCTGTGTCTGTGAAAAACTAATACAACAGGGATATCTGAGTGAGGTCTAAGGGTACCGTCTCACAGTGGCACTTTGGTTGCTATGACGGCACGATCCGTGACGTTCCAGCGATATATACTCACGATCTCGCTGTGTCTGACACGCTACTGCGATCCGGGACCCCGCTGAGAATCGTACGTCGTAGCAGATCGTTTGAAACTTTCTTTCGTCGTCAAGTGTCCCGCTGTGGCGGCATGATCGCATGGTGTAACAAAGGTGTGCACGATATTCTCCACCTGCTCTGCTGATTCTACATCGCAAATACGTCATGAAATTATCGCTCCAGCGCCATACATTGCGAAGTGTGACCGCAGTCTACGATGCTGGAGCGATAATGGAGCGACGCTGGAGCGTCACGGATCGTGCCGTCGTAGCGACCAAAGTGCCACTGTGAGACAGTACCCTAAGGTCTGGAAACCCCATTGTTTGGGGAAAGCTCACAGTATATAGTGATAATCATCTAATCAAACTTCTTTTACCACATATCCAAAGGTACTTTGAGTAGTCAAAAAGGCGTTCACTGCGGCCAGACCTGTCCTGCCCTGTCTGTCAACAGCATGCCCACTGAGGCATTCCTGTGACCACTCATCCAGCGGCTACTTGAGAAATTGAGTCATAAGTCCAAATATGTGCAAAATACAGGCTAAAAAGGCAGACCCCTTGAGGAAGGCATTCGCCGAAACGCGCGTTGGGGTGGACGGGTGTGGGGTGCCTGCACACTGGTGCTTTTACGTTGATTGGTATGTATATTTTATACATCTGCCTTATGTGCTGATACTTGTTACTGGCATTATGTGTAATGATGGTACCGACCTATTGATGAGGATTCTATATGGGCATTATTTATGTTAACAACATTGACATAATTCTCTTGCACCCACCCTGTTCCTTTTTTGTACGTGCTGAGGGTAGCATGGGGATCATTCCTATCTGCTGTTTTTTAGCCTGTTGTGATTAATAAAGATTTTTTGTATTTTGCACATATTTGGACTTATGACTGCGTTTGTATGGATAGTTTGTTCGTAATGAATAGGCAGTTTGTCCATTATGATCCGATTCAGTCCCATTACTCTTTGATACTTAATCCCTTATTGGGAGAATAATTACTGGTGACTGGTATGTATTCCATAAAGTGTTTATGGCTACTTGAGAAAGCAGTGTCCTCAGGCACGCTCCTACACAGACCTCTAGCTACATGCCAGAGACCTGAGGTCACACTGCACATGCCCAAAGTTGCAGTGCTCAAAAGCAGCCGCGGGGTGCAATGATCTGGGAGGAGAGAGTGAGGCCGGATCAGTGATCACAGCTACTGGCAGATGGGGCACGACTGGCCCGGCCGTAGTGAACACCTTTTTGACCGGTGAAAGCCTTTGGATATACAGCGAAAGATATGTGATAGGTGAGTGTCACTATATACCAGGGGTGTCACACTGCATTCCTCGAGGGCTGCAAACAGGTCATGTTTTCAGGATTTCCTTGTACCGCACAGGTGATAATTTAATCACCTGCACACAATGATTACAGCACCTTGTGCAATGCTAAGGAAGTCTTGAAAACACGCATGGTTTGCGGCCCTCGAGGAATGCAGTTTGACACCCCTGCTGTATACTGTGAGCTTTCCCCACACGTTGGGGCTGTCGGTAGTCAGAAGACAGGGGCAGCCATATCATTAGTCTCTAGGGGTTGGTGCAGCTGTCAATCATGCTGCGCTCCTGCTCTCTGAGAGCACCACTGCCAGCATCATCTACCCACCCCCTCACCGAACAAAAGGATTAAAGGGAGATTACATTCTGATCTTCTGTTTCTTATGTCCCCAGATGTCATCTCACAGGAGAGTCAGGAGGCTCCACTCACCCTATGCACGATCGGCGGGGTCGGACAACCTTATCTAAGGTCTTCAGACAATTGATGGATACAATTTATGGCATTTTAGAACACTAGGTTCTCAGGTGTGTTAGGAATTCCAGCTGTTCTATTCCATTATAAATGATGGACGCCAGAAGTGCCTGAAATACCCCAAACAGAACAACACAGGCGGCCATCATCAGCGGGGTCCGTCATGTGCCAAATGAGTCCCCCTCACAAATTCCTGTTTCCATTTCCCATTTCATAATTTGATAATACAATTATGGAACCAAGTAAAGACGCATCAGCAGCCGAGCAGATCCCCAGCACTATAGTGTCCGTGTGGGGGGCAATAATCATCTCTAATAGTTACTGGACCTCAGGACAGCACCAGTGAGAAGTCCAGAGATATGTCACTGTTCACACCGCAGGTTTACGGGAAATAACACGTTCAGTTACAGGGCACTTCCATAATCACTCATATCAGACGGTCATTGGATCTCAGCACTGTACAGAACACAAGCGGGATTCACAGACTAAAGGAACCTGCTCAAAACAGAAGCAACAGGAACCCAGAGGCTCCATCCACACACTGTATTCCCATCTCCTCCTCCACTGGACATTGAGGAAAAGAGCCGAGTGCTGGTGGTCCCGTCCTCCCATCAGACCCTGAGCGGAGACAGACGTGTGACCACACAGCGCTCAGCACCCCGGAGACCGACCCCGATCACTGGACACACACCACAGCCAGCAATCAGTGACATCACAGCTGGGCAGCACGGTGGCTCAGTGGTTAGCACTGTATCCTTGCAGCGCTGGAGTCCTAGGTTCAAATCCCACCCAGGACAACATCTGCAAGGAGTTTATATGTTTGCGTGGGTTTCTTCTGGGTTCTCCGGTTTCCTCCCACATTCTAAGGACATACTGATAGGGCATTTAGATTGTGAGCCCCATTGGGGACAGTGATGATAATGTCAGCAAACAGTAAAGCGCTGCGGAATATGTAAGTGCTACATAAAAGATTATTGTTATTATTATCACAGCTGCACTGATAACAGGGAAGGAGACATCACTGCTCAGTCACAGGTAGTGGAGGTACGGTCACCAGCGCACTGTGCAATCAGAATGTAATGGGCAACATATACCTGATCTCTCCTACACGCTGACTGTTCCCATCCATCACTGAGGGCTCTCTCCTACACGCTGACTGTTCCCATCTGTCACTGAGGGCTCTCTCCTACACGCTGACTGTTCCCATCTATCCCTGAGGGCTCTCTCCTACACGCTGACTGTTCCCATCCATCACTGAGGGCTCTCTCCTACACGCTGACTGTTCCCATCCATCACTGAGGGCTCTCTCCTACACGCTGACTGTTCCCATCCATCACTGAGGGCTCTCTCCTACACGCTGACTGTTCCCATCTGTCACTGAGGGCTCTCTCCTACATGCTGACTGTTCCCATCCATCACTGAGGGCTCTCTCCTACACGCTGACTGTTCCCATCCATCACTGAGGGCTCTCTCCTACACGCTGACTGTTCCCATCTATCACTGAGGGCTCTCTCCTACACGCTGACTGTTCCCATCTGTCACTGAGGGCTCTCTTCTACATGCTGACTGTTCCCATCTATCACTGAGGGCTCTCTCCTACACGCTGACTGTTCCCATCTATCACTGAGGGCTCTCTCCTACACGCTGACTGTTCCCATCTATCCATGAGGGCTCTCTCCTACATGCTGACTGTTCCCATCCATCACTGAGGGCTCTCTCCTACATGCTGACTGTTCCCATCTATCCCTGAGGGCTCTCTCCTACATGCTGACTGTTCCCATCTAGCACTGAGGGCTCTCTCCTACACGCTGACTGTCCCCATCCATCACTGAGGGCTCTCTCCTACATGCTGACTGTTCCCATCTATCCATGAGGGCTCTCTCCTACATGCTGACTGTTCCCATTTATCCCTGAGGGCTCTCTCCTACACGCTGACTGTTCCCATCTAGCACTGAGGGCTCTCTCCTACATGCTGACTGTTCCCATCTATCCATGAGGGCTCTCTCCTACATGCTGACTGTCCCCATCCATCACTGAGGGCTCTCTCCTACATGCTGACTGTTCCCATCTATCACTGAGGGCTCTCTCCTACATGCTGACTGTTCCCATCTAGCACTGAGGGCTCTCTCCTACATGCTGACTGTCCCCATCTATCACTGAGGGCTCTCTCCTACATGCTGACTGTTCCCATCTATCCATGAGGGCTCTCTCCTACATGCTGACTGTTCCCATTTATCCCTGAGGGCTCTCTCCTACACGCTGACTGTTCCCATCTAGCACTGAGGGCTCTCTCCTACATGCTGACTGTTCCCATCTATCCATGAGGGCTCTCTCCTACATGCTGACTGTCCCCATCCATCACTGAGGGCTCTCTCCTACATGCTGACTGTTCCCATCTATCACTGAGGGCTCTCTCCTACATGCTGACTGTTCCCATCTATCCCTGAGGGCTCTCTCCTACACGCTGACTGTTCCCATCTATCACTGAGGGCTCTCTCCTACACGCTGACTGTTCCCATCCATCACTGAGGGCTCTCTCCTACACGCTGACTGTTCCCATCTATCACTGAGGGCTCTCTCCTACACGCTGACTGTTCCCATCTATCACTGAGGGCTCTCTCCTACATGCTGACTGTTCCCATCTATCCCTGGGGGCTCTCTCCTACACGCTGACTGTTCCCATCCATCACTGAGGGCTCTCTCCTACATGCTGACTGTTCCCATCTATCCCTGAGGGCTCTCTCCTACACGCTGACTGTTCCCATCCATCACTGAGGGCTCTCTCCTACACGCTGACTGTTCCCATCCATCACTGAGGGCTCTCTCCTACACGCTGACTGTTCCCATCTATCACTGAGGGCTCTCTCCTACACGCTGACTGTTCCCATCTATCACTGAGGGCTCTCTCCTACACGCTGACTGTTCCCATCTATCCCTGGGGGCTCTCTCCTACACGCTGACTGTTCCCATCTATCCATGAGGGCTCTCTCCTACATGCTGACTGTTCCCATCTATCACTGAGGGCTCTCTCCTACATGCTGAATGTCTCCATCTATCACTGAGGGCTCTCTCCTACATGCTGACTGTTCCCATCTATCACTGAGGGCTCTCTCCTACATGCTGAATGTCCCCATCTATCACTGAGGGCTCTCTCCTACACGCTGACTGTTCCCATCTATCCCTGAGGGATCTCTCCTACATGCTGACTGTTCCCATCTATCCATGAGGGCTCTCTCCTACATGCTGACTGTCCCATCCATCACTGAGGGCTCTCTCCTACATGCTGACTGTTCCCATCTATCCATGAGGGCTCTCTCCTACATGCTGACTGTCCCCATCCATCACTGAGGGCTCTCTCCTACATGCTGACTGTTCCCATCTAGCACTGAGGGCTCTCTCCTACACGCTGACTGTTCCCATCTATCCATGAGGGCTCTCTCCTACATGCTGACTGTTCCCATCTATCCCTGAGGGCTCTCTCCTACACGCTGACTGTTCCCATCTAGCACTGAGGGCTCTCTCCTACATGCTGACTGTTCCCATCTATCCATGAGGGCTCTCTCCTACATGCTGACTGTCCCCATCCATCACTGAGGGCTCTCTCCTACATGCTGACTGTTCCCATCTATCCATGAGGGCTCTCTCCTACATGCTGACTGTTCCCATCTATCCCTGAGGGCTCTCTCCTACATGCTGACTGTTCCCGTCTAGCACTGAGGGCTCTCTCCTACATGCTGACTGTCCCCATCCATCACTGAGGGCTCTCTCCTACATGCTGACTGTTCCCATCTATCCCTGAGGGCTCTCTCCTACATGCTGACTGTTCCCATCCATCACTGAGGGCTCTCTCCTACACGCTGACTGTTCCCATCTGTCACTGAGGGCTCTCTCCTACATGCTGACTGTTCCCATCTATCCCTGAGGGCTCTCTCCTACATGCTGACTGTTCCCATCCATCACTGAGGGCTCTCTCCTACACGCTGACTGTTCCCATCTGTCACTGAGGGCTCTCTCCTACATGCTGACTGTCCCCATCCATCACTTAGGGCTCTCTCCTACATGCTGTTCCCATCTATCCCTGAGGGCTCTCTCCTACATGCTGACTGTTCCCATCCATCACTGAGGGCTCTCTCCTACACGCTGACTGTTCCCATCCGTCACTGAGGGCTCTCTCCTACATGCTGACTGTCCCCATCCATCACTGAGGGCTCTCTCCTACACGCTGACTGTTCCCATCTGTCACTGAGGGCTCTCTCCTACATGCTGACTGTTCCCATCTATCCCTGAGGGCTCTCTCCTACATGCTGACTGTTCCCATCCATCACTGAGGGCTCTCTCCTACACGCTGACTGTTCCCAGCTGTCACTGAGGGCTCTCTCCTACACGCTGACTGTTCCCATCCATCACTGAGGGCTCTCTCCTACACGCTGACTGTTCCCATCCGTCACTCTCTCCTACATGCTGACTGTCCCCATCCATCACTGAGGGCTCTCTCCTACATGCTGACTGTCCCCATCCATCACTGAGGGCTCTCTCCTACATGCTGACTGTCCCCATCCATCACTGAGGGCTCTCTCCTACACGCTGACTGTCCCCATCCATCACTGAGGGCTCTCTCCTACACGCTGACTGTTCCCATCTGTCACTGAGGGCTCTCTCCTACATGCTGACTGTTCCCATCTGTCACTGAGGGCTCTCTCCTACATGCTGACTGTTCCCATCCGTCACTCTCTCCTACATGCTGACTGTCCCCATCCATCACTGAGGGCTCTCTCCTACATGCTGACTGTCCCCATCCATCACTGAGGGCTCTCTCCTACATGCTGACTGTCCCCATCCATCACTGAGGGCTCTCTCCTACACGCTGACTGTCCCCATCCATCACTGAGGGCTCTCTCCTACACGCTGACTGTTCCCATCTGTCACTGAGGGCTCTCTCCTACATGCTGACTGTTCCCATCTGTCACTGAGGGCTCTCTCCTACATGCTGACTGTTCCCATCCGTCACTCTCTCCTACATGCTGACTGTCCCCATCCATCACTGAGGGCTCTCTCCTACATGCTGACTGTTCCCATCCATCACTGAGGGCTCTCTCCTACATGCTGACTGTCCCCATCCATCACTGAGGGCTCTCTTCTACACGCTGACTGTTCCCATCCATCACTGAGGGCTCTCTCCTACACGCTGACTGTTCCCATCCATCACTGAGGGCTCTCTCCTACATGCTGACTGTCCCCATCCATCACTGAGGGCTCTCTCCTACATGCTGTTCCCATCTATCCCTGAGGGCTCTCTCCTACATGCTGACTGTTCCCATCCATCACTGAGGGCTCTCTCCTACATGCTGACTGTCCCCATCCATCACTGAGGGCTCTCTCCTACATGCTGACTGTTCCCATCCATCACTGAGGGCTCTCTCCTACACGCTGACTGTTCCCATCTATCCCTGAGGGCTCTCTCCTACATGCTGACTGTTCCCATCCATCACTGAGGGCTCTCTCCTACACGCTGACTGTTCCCATCTATCCCTGAGGGCTCTCTCCTACATGCTGACTGTTCCCATCCATCACTGAGGGCTCTCTCCTACACGCTGACTGTTCCCATCTGTCACTGAGGGCTCTCTCCTACACGCTGACTGTTCCCATCCATCACTGAGGGCTCTCTCCTACACGCTGACTGTTCCCATCCGTCACTCTCTCCTACATGCTGACTGTCCCCATCCATCACTGAGGGCTCTCTCCTACATGCTGACTGTCCCCATCCATCACTGAGGGCTCTCTCCTACATGCTGACTGTCCCCATCCATCACTGAGGGCTCTCTCCTACACGCTGACTGTCCCCATCCATCACTGAGGGCTCTCTCCTACACGCTGACTGTTCCCATCTGTCACTGAGGGCTCTCTCCTACATGCTGACTGTTCCCATCTGTCACTGAGGGCTCTCTCCTACATGCTGACTGTTCCCATCCGTCACTCTCTCCTACATGCTGACTGTCCCCATCCATCACTGAGGGCTCTCTCCTACATGCTGACTGTCCCCATCCATCACTGAGGGCTCTCTCCTACATGCTGACTGTTCCCATCCATCACTGAGGGCTCTCTCCTACATGCTGACTGTTCCCATCCATCACTGAGGGCTCTCTCCTACACGCTGACTGTCCCCATCCATCACTGAGGGCTCTCTCCTACACGCTGACTGTCCCCATCCATCACTGAGGGCTCTCTCCTACACGCTGACTGTCCCCATCCATCACTGAGGGCTCTCTCCTACATGCTGACTGTTCCCATCCGTCACTCTCTCCTACATGCTGACTGTCCCCATCCATCACTGAGGGCTCTCTCCTACACGCTGACTGTCCCCATCTATCCCTGAGGGCTCTCTCCTACACGCTGACTGTTCCCATCCATCACTGAGGGCTCTCTCCTACACGCTGACTGTCCCCATCCATCACTGAGGGCTCTCTCCTACATGCTGACTGTCCCCATCCATCACCGAGGGCTCTCTCCTACATGCTGACTGTCCCCATCTATCACCGAGGGCTCTCTCCTACACGCTGACTGTTCCCATCCATCACTGAGGGCTCTCTCCTACACGCTGACTGTTCCCATCCATCACTGAGGGCTCTCTCCTACATGCTGACTGTTCCCATCCATCACTGAGGGCTCTCTCCTACATGCTGACTGTTCCCATCTATCCCTGAGGGCTCTCTCCTACACGCTGACTGTCCCCATCCATCACTGAGGGCTCTCTCCTACACGCTGACTGCCCCCCCTGTAGCTGTGAATGTGGCGCCTTCCCCCGTTGTCCTGATGTCAGCAGTGTGCTCGCCCCCGCCGGCCTCCTCCACACGCTCGCACACCACTCTCATCCCCGCAGACACACGGATGCCCGCCGCCTCGTCCTCACCTCCTTTCGGCATCTTATCTCCCTTCTTCTCGTTACCTCTTCCTTTCCCACAACTTGATGGGCACGCGCCTAAGGGCCCTGAGCCGGAAGCCTGTCCTAGCTGTGCCAGCTGCGCCGTGTTACCGAGACAGACGTATATTCCCCCAATGATGGCACTCCTACATCACTGCATATATTTAATAAGGAAACTAAAATAACAGCGCCATTATTTTACACACAGCAATTAGTAGGAACCGTATCTGTGACATTTGCAGACAGGCACTGGCCAGGACAGCTCTTCTGACGTAATGCGCCCCTTCCTCCGGCCTTGTGCAGAGCGCGCCCGTGTTCTGTCCTGAATGTGGCCGGCAAAGACCCATCAGGCGCCCGGAATAAGGCACAGGGCGGAAAATGTGATCGCGGGCAATTGTAACGTAACAGGTAGAGACCGGGCAGCCAGGAAGACCCCGGCAGGAAGTGACGCGCTAAGTGCGCGCTGACCCGGAAGTGGAGCGGGGATTACTTCCGGTGCATTACTGTGATCGGGAAGGAAGTGAGTGAGGAGGATTGTTTACCTGGTGGAGCGGGTAGGTTGGCTGCTTTTCTGTGTAACGGCGGGTCCGGTCTGGTGTTTAAAGTGTAAATGAACATGATGGAATCTGAATTTACTAATGTGATCGTCATGTATTAAGGAGACAAGGATGATCACACAGCTCCTGCCTCCCAGATACTGATGATTACTGCACAGCTCCTCTCATATATATATATAACCGTACCGCCTCCCAGATACCGATGGTTACTGCACAGCTCCTCTCATATATATATATAACCGTACCGCCTCCCAGATACTGATGATTACTGCACAGCTCCTCTCATATAGCTAACCGTACCGCCTCCCAGATACTGATGATTACTGCACAGCTCCTCTCATATAGCTAACCGTACCGCCTCCCAGATACTGATGATTACTGTACAGCTCCCTTCATATAGCTAACCGTACCGCCTCCCAGATACTGATGATTACTGCACAGCTCCTCTCATATAGCTAACCGTACCACCTCCCAGATACTGATGATTACTGTACAGCTCCCTTCATATAGCTAACCGTACCGCCTCCCAGATACTGATGATTACTGCACAGCTCCTCTCATATAGATAACCGTACCGCCTCCCAGATACTGATGATTACTGCACAGCTCCTCTCATATATATAACCGTACCGCCTCCCAGATACTGATGATTACTGTACAGCTCCCCTCATATAGCTAACCTTACCGCCTCCCAGATACTGATGATTACTGTACAGCTCCCCTCATATAGCTAACCTTACCGCCTCCCAGATACTGATGATTACTGTACAGCTCCCCTCATATAGCTAACCTTACCGCCTCCGAGATACTGATGATTACTGTACAGCTCCCCTCATATAGCTAACCTTACCGCCTCCCAGATACTGATGATTACTGTACAGCTCCCCTCATATAGCTAACCTTACCGCCTCCCAGATACTGATGATTACTGTACAGCTCCCCTCATATAGCTAACCTTACCGCCTCCCAGATACTGATGATTACTGTACAGCTCCCTTCATATAGCTAACCGTACCGCCTCCCAGATACTGATGATTACTGCACAGCTCCTCTCATATAGCTAACCGTACCGCCTCCCAGATACTGATGATTACTGTACAGCTCCCTTCATATATATAACCGTTCCGCCTCCCAGATACTGATGATTACTGCACAGCTCCTCTCATATAGCTAACCGTACCGCCTCCCAGATACTGATGATTACTGCACAGCTCCTCTCATATAGCTAACCGTACCGCCTCCCAGATACTGATGATTACTGCACAGCTCCTCTCATATATATATAACCGTACCGCCTCCCAGATACTGATGATTACTGTACAGCTCCCCTCATATAGCTAACCGTACCGCCTCCCAGATACTGATGATTACTGCACAGCTCCTCTCATATATATAACCGTACCGCCTCCCAGATACTGATGATTACTGTACAGCTCCCCTCATATAGCTAACCGTACCGCCTCCCAGATACTGATGATTACTGCACAGCTCCTCTCATATATATAACCGTACCGCCTCCCAGATACTGATGATTACTGCACAGCTCCTCTCATATATATATAACCGTACCGCCTCCCAGATACTGATGATTACTGTACAGCTCCCCTCATATAGCTAACCGTACCGCCTCCCAGATACTGATGATTACTGCACAGCTCCTCTCATATATATAACCGTACCGCCTCCCAGATACTGATGATTACTGTACAGCTCCCCTCATATAGCTAACCGTACCGCCTCCCAGATACTGATGATTACTGCACAGCTCCTCTCATATATATAACCGTACCGCCTCCCAGATACTGATGATTACTGTACAGCTCCCTTCATATAGCTAACCGTACCGCCTCCCAGATACTGATGATTACTGCACAGCTCCTCTCATATATATAACCGTACCGCCTCCCAGATACTGATGATTACTGTACAGCTCCCTTCATATAGCTAACCGTACCGCCTCCCAGATACTGATGATTACTGTACAGCTCCTCTCATATATATAACTGTACCGCCTCCCAGATACTGATGATTACTGTACAGCTCCTCTCATATATATAACCGTACCGCCTCCCAGATACTGATGATTACTGTACAGCTCCCCTCATATAGCTAACCGTACCGCCTCCCAGATACTGATGATTACTGCACAGCTCCTCTCATATAGATAACCGTACCGCCTCCCAGATACTGATGATTACTGCACAGCTCCTCTCATATAGATAACCGTACCGCCTCCCAGATACTGATGATTACTGCACAGCTCCTTTCATATAGATAACCGTACCGCCTCCCAGATACTGATGATTACTGCACAGCTCCTCTCATATAGATAACCGTACCGCCTCCCAGATACTGATGATTACTGCACAGCTCCCCTCATATAGCTAACCGTACCGCCTCCCAGATACTGATGATTACTGCACAGCTCCTCTCATATAGCTAACCGTACCGCCTCCCAGATACTGATGATTACTGCACAGCTCCTCTCATATAGCTAACCGTACCGCCTCCCAGATACTGATGATTACTGCACAGCTCCTCTCATATAGATAACCGTACCGCCTCCCAGATACTGATGATTACTGTACAGCTCCCCTCATATAGCTAACCGTACCGCCTCCCAGATACTGATGATTACTGCACAGCTCCTCTCATATAGATAACTGTACCGCCTCCCAAATACTGAAGATTACTGCACAGCTCCTCTCATATAGATAACCGTACCGCCTCCCAGATACTGATGGTTACTGCACAGCTCCTCTCATATAGATACCGTACCGCCTCCCAGATACTGATGATTACTGCACAGCTCCTCTCATATACAGGTCCTTCTCAAAAAATTAGCATATAGTGTTAAATTTCATTATTTGCCATAATGTAATGATTACAATTAAACTTTCATATATTATAGATTCATTATCCACCAACTGAAATTTGTCAGGTCTTTTATTGTTTTAATACTGATGATTTTGGCATACAACTCCTGATAACCCAAAAAACCTGTCTCAATAAATTAGCATATCAAGAAAAGGTTCTCTAAACGACCTATTACCCTAATCTTCTGAATCAACTAATTAACTCTAAACACATGCAAAAGATACCTGAGGCTTTTATAAACTCCCTGCCTGGTTCATTACTCAAAACCCCCATCATGGGTAAGACTAGCGACCTGACAGATGTCAAGAAGGCCATCATTGACACCCTCAAGCAAGAGGGTAAGACCCAGAAAGAAATTTCTCAACAAATAGGCTGTTCCCAGAGTGCTGTATCAAGGCACCTCAATGGTAAGTCTGTTGGAAGGAAACAATGTGGCAGAAAACGCTGTACAACGAGAAGAGGAGACCGGACCCTGAGGAAGATTGTGGAGAAGGACCGATTCCAGACCTTGGGGAACCTGAGGAAGCAGTGGACTGAGTCTGGTGTGGAAACATCCAGAGCCACCGTGCACAGGCGTGTGCAGGAAATGGGCTACAGGTGCCGCATTCCCCAGGTAAAGCCACTTTTGAGCTACAGAGAAGCAGCACTGGACTGTTGCTAAGTGGTCCCAAGTACTTTTTTCTGATGAAAGCAAATTTTGCATGTCATTCGGAAATCAAGGTGCCAGAGTCTGGAGGAAGACTGGGGAGAAGGAAATGCCAAAATGCCTGAAGTCCAGTGTCAAGTACCCACAGTCAGTGATGGTGTGGGGTGCCATGTCAGCTGCTGGTGTTGGTCCACTGTGTTTCATCAAGGGCAGGGTCAATGCAGCTAGCTATCAGGAGATTTTGGAGCACTTCATGCTTCCATCGGCTGAAATGCTTTATGGAGATGAAGATTTCATTTTTCAGCACGACCTGGCACCTGCTCACAGTGCCAAAACCACTGGTAAATGGTTTACTGACCATGGTATTACTGTGCTCAATTGGCCTGCCAACTCTCCTGACCTGAACCCCATAGAGAATCTGTGGGATATTGTGAAGAGAAAGTTGAGAGACGCAAGACCCAACACTCTGGATGAGCTTAAGGCCGCTATTGAAGCATCCTGGGCCTCCATAACATCTCAGCAGTGTCACAGGCTGATTGCCTCCATGCCACGCCGCATTGAAGCAGTCATTTCTGCCAAAGGATTCCCGACCAAGTATTGAGTGCATAACTGAACATTATTATTTGTTGGTTTTTTTGTTTGTTATTAAAAAACACTTTTCTTTGATTGGATGGGTGAAATATGCTAATTTATTGAGACAGGTTTTTTGGGTTATCAGGAGTTGTATGCCAAAATCATCAGTATTAAAACAATAAAAGACCTGACAAATTTCAGTTGGTGGATAATGAATCTATAATATATGAAAGTTTAATTGTAATCATTACATTATGGTAAATAATGAAATTTAACACTATATGCTAATTTTTTGAGAAGGACCTGTAGATAACCGTACCGCCTCCCAGATACTGATGATTATTGCACAGCTCCTCTCATATAGCTAACCGTACCGCCTCCCAGATACTGATGATTACTGTACAGCTCGTCTCATATATATAACCGTACCGCCTCCCAGATACTGATGATTACTGTACAGCTCGTCTCATATATATAACCGTACCGCCTCCCAGATACTGATGATTACTGCACAGCTCCTCTCATATAGATAACGGTACCGCCTCCGAGATACTGATGGTTACTGCACAGCTCCTCTCATATAGCTAACCGTACCGCCTCCCAGATACTGATGATTACTGCACAGCTCCTCTCATATATATAACCGTACCGCCTCCCAGATACTGATGATTACTGCACAGCTCCTCTCATATAGATAACCGTACCGCCTCCCAGATACTGATGATTACTGCACAGCTCCTCTCATATAGATAACCGTACCGCCTCCCAGATACTGATGATTACTGCACAGCTCCTCTCATATAGATAACCGTACCGCCTCCCAGATACTGATGATTACTGCACAGCTCCTCTCATATAGATAACCGTACCGCCTCCCAGATACTGATGATTACTGTACAGCTCCCCTCATATAGCTAACCGTACCGCCTCCCAGATACTGATGATTACTGTACAGCTCCCTTCATATAGCTAACTGTACCGCCTCCCAGATACTGATGGTTACTGCACAGCTCCTCTCATATAGATAACCGTACCGCCTCCCAGATACTGATATATCCTACAACGAACAAGGAGAACATACAACCCATTTCTAATATGGTATAAAAAGTAACAAATTTTATTATAAATATATTACACAACATATATACACACACAGTAAAGACAAGGTACACGCAGAGCCAATGTACAATGGACCCAGGACACCGAAAAGTAACACCGTAGGCAGGTAGACCTATAGGGGCCAAACACCTCTAAATAGGAGCCCTAAGACAATTAATATGTCATAAAACAATGCTTAGTGCTAAGTTAAATACTCCTCTAGGTTACGTGATATTATTAAGCTTACCCAAATGGGCATACAGGATTGCAAGACCCCCCACCCCACCTTACCCATTAATAGGTGCCAGTGTCCGTCCAAGTAGCCCCGACGCGCGTTTCGCGTTTGCTTCCTCGGGGGGCGCCTCCCAGATACTGATGGTTACTGCTCAGCTCCTCTCATATAGCTAACCGTACCGCCTCCCAGATACTGATGATTACTACACAGCTCCTCTCATATAGCTAACCGTACCGCCTCCCAGATACTGATGATTACTGTACAGCTCGTCTCATATAGATAACCGTACCGCCTCCCAGATACTGATGATTACTGCACAGCTCCTCTCATATATATAACCGTACCGCCTCCCAGATACTGATGATTACTGCACAGCTCCTCTCATATAGATAACGGTACCGCCTCCGAGATACTGATGGTTACTGCACAGCTCCTCTCATATAGCTAACCGTACCGCCTCCCAGATACTGATGATTACTGCACAGCTCCTCTCATATATATAACCGTACCGCCTCCGAGATACTGATGATTACTGCACAGCTCCTCTTATATATATATATAACCGTACCGCCTCCCAGATACTGATGATTACTGCACAGCTCCTCTCATATAGCTAACCGTAACGCCTCCGAGATACTGATGGTTACTGCACAGCTCCTCTCATATAGCTAACCGTACCGCCTCCGAGATACTGATGGTTACTGCACAGCTCCTCTCATATATATATATAACCGTACCGCCTCCGAGATACTGATGGTTACTGCACAGCTCCTCTCATATAGCTAACCGTACCGCCTCCGAGATACTGATGATTACTGCACAGCTCCTCTCATAGAGATAACTGTACCGCCTCCGAGATACTGATGATTACTGCACAGCTCCTCTCATATATATATAACCGTACTGCCTCCCAGATACTGATGGTTACTGCACAGCTCCTCTCATATAGATAACCGTACCGCCTCCGAGATACTGATGATTACTGCACAGCTCCTCTCATATAGATAACCGTACCGCCTCCGAGATACTGATGGTTACTGCACAGCTCCTCTCATATATATAACCGTACCGCCTCCCAGATACTGATGGTTACTGCACAGCTCCTCTCATATATATAACCGTACCGCCTCCCAGATACTGATGATTACTGCACAGCTCCTCTCATATATATATAACCATACCGCCTCACAGATACTGATGGTTACTGCACAGCTCCTCTCATATAGATAACCGTACCGCCTCCCAGATACTGATGGTTACTGCACAGCTCCTCTCATATATATAACCTTACCGCCTCCCAGATACTGATGATTACTGCACAGCTCCTCTCCTATAGCTAACCGTACCGCCTCCCAGATACTGATGATTACTGCACAGCTCCTCTCATATAGCTAACCGTACTGCCTCCGAGATACTGATGATTACTGCACAGCTCCTCTCATATAGCTAACCGTACCGCCTCCCAGATACTGATGGTTACTGCACAGCTCCTCTCATATAGCTAACCGTACCGCCTCTGAGATACTGATGATTACTGCACAGCTCCTCTCATATATCTAACCGTACCGCCTCCCAGATACTGATGATTACTGCACAGCTCCTCTCATATAGCTAACCGTACCGCCTCCCAGATACTGATGATTACTGAACAGCTCCTCTCATATAGCTAACCGTACCGCCTCCCAGATACTGATAGTTACTGCACAGCTCCTCTCATATAGCTAACCGTACCGCCTCCGAGATACTGATGGTTACTGCACAGCTCCTCTCCTATAGCTAACCGTACCGCCTCCGAGATACTGATGGTTACTGCACAGCTCCTCTCCTATAGCTAACCGTACCGCCTCCCAGATACTGATGGTTACTGCACAGCTCCTCTCATATAGATAACCGTACCGCCTCCCTGATACTGATGGTTACTGCACAGCTCCTCTCATATAGCTAACCGTACCGCCTCCCAGATACTGATGGTTACTGCACAGCTCCTCTCATATAGATTACCGTACCGCCTCCCAGATACTGATGGTTACTACACAGCTCCTCTCATATAGATAACTGTACTGCCTCCCAGATACTGATAATTACTGCACAGCTCCTCTCATATAGCTAACCGTACCGCCTCCCAGATACTGATGGTTACTGCACAGCTCCTCTCATATAGATAACCGTACCGCCTCCCAGATACTGATGATTACTGCACAGCTCCTCTCATATAGATAACCGTACCGCCTCCCAGATACTGATGATTACTGCACAGCTCCTCACATATAGATAACCTTACAGCCTCCAAGATACTGATGATTACTGCACAGCTCCTCTCATATAGATTACCGTACTGCCTTCCAGATACTGATGATTACTGCACAGCTCCTCTCATATAGCTAACCGTACCGCCTCCCAGATACTGATGATTACTGTACAGCTCCTCTCATATAGATAACCGTACCGCCTCCCAGATACTGATGATTACTGCACAGCTCCTCTCATATAGATAACCGTACCGCCTCCCAGTTACTGATGATTACCACACAGCTCCTCTCATTTACCGTATTTTTCGGACTATTAAGACGCACCCATTCTTTTAGAGGTGGAAAATAGGGAAAAAAATATTTGAAGCAAAAAAATGTGGTAAAATATTTAGTAACATATATAACATAATATTATATGTGTTGTTATTATATATAATAGTATGTTATTATGTTGGAAACTGCGGGTAGAAGATGGTCCTGCGGGACCAGTGTGGTGTCTGTAAAGTACTGTATGAAGACTCTGGAGGGTGAGTATAAGAATGGGGTTACAGG